>NC_142118.1:26470000-26776250 GCF_056152115.1 Neolamprologus brichardi
AGTTGTACAAAAACGCTTTATTTCGTCAAGCCAGTGCGTTTCTTACGATTACATGCATTTGAATGGGGAGCTCGCCCGAAACAAAGTATAGGTTTTCATTATGTGACAAACTTTAAAATCCTAGCTAAAACAGCTGCAACACCTGTGTTCCCAGCACGGGGATATTGAATCTGATAAGATGAAGCCATAAATATGTGTGTCTGAGTCTTCTATCAAAAGTTACAGCTATTTATATGAAGTTGTACAAAAACGCTTTATTTCGTCAAGGCAGTGCGTTTCTTACGATTATATGCATTTGAATGGGGAGCTCGCCCGAAACAAAGTATAGGTTTTCATTATGTGAATAACTTGAAAATCTTAGCTCAAACAGCTGCAACACCTGTGTTCCCAGCACGGGGATATTGAATTCTATAAGATAAAGCCATAAATATGTGTGTGTGAGTCTTCTATCAAAAGTTACAGCTATTTATATGAAGTTGTACAAAAACGCTTTATTTCGTCAAGCCAGTGCGTTTCTTACGATTACATGCATTTGAATGGGGAGCTCGCCCGAAACAAAGTATAGGTTTTCATTATTTAAATAACTTGAAAATCTTAGCTCAAACAGCTGCAAAACCTGTGTGCCCAGCACGGGGATATTGAATATGATAAGATAAAGCCATAAATATGTGTGTCTGAGTCTTCTATCAAAAGTTACAGCTATTTATATGAAGTTGTACAAAAACGCTTTATTTCGTCAAGCCAGTGCGTTTCTTACGATTACATGCATTTGAATGGGGAGCTCGCCCGAAACAAAGTATAGGTTTTCATTATGTGAAAAACTTTAAAATCCTAGCTAAAACAGCAGCAACACCTGTGTTCCCAGCACGGGGATATTGAATTCTATAAGATAAAGCCATAAATATGTGTGTCTGAGTCTTCTATCAAAAGTTACAGCTATTTATATGAAGTTGTACAAAAACGCTTTATTTCGTCAAGCCAGTGCGTTTCTTACGATTACATGCATTTGAATGGGGAGCTCGTCCGAAACAAAGTATAGGTTTTCATTATGTCAATAACTTGAAAAATCTTAGCTCAAACAGCTGCAAAACCTGTGTGCCCAGCACGGGGATATTGAATCTGATAAGATAAAGCCATAAAAATGTGTGTCTGAGTCTTCTATCAAAAGTTACAGCTATTTATTAGAAGTTGTACAAAAACGCTTTATTTCGTCAAGCCAGTGCGTTTCTTACGATTACATGCATTTGAATGGGGAGCTCGCCCGAAACAAAGTATAGGTTTTCATTATGTGAATAACTTGAAAAATCTTAGCTCAAACAGCTGCAAAACCTGTGTGCTCAGCACGGGGATATTGAATCTGATAAGATAAAGCCATAAATATGTGTGTGTGAGTCTTCTATCAAAACTTACAGCTATTTATATGAAGTTGTACAAAAACGCTTTATTTCGTCAAGCCAGTGGGTTTCTTACAATTACATGCATTTGAATGGGGAGCTCGCCCGAAACAAAGTATAGGTTTTCATTATGTGAATAACTTGAAAATCTTAGCTCAAACAGCTGCAACACCTGTGTTTCCAGCACAGGGATATAGAATTCTATGAAATAAAGCCATAAATATGTGTGTCTGAGTCTTCTATCAAAAGTTACAGCTATTTATATGAAGTTGTACAAAAACGCTTTATTTCGTCAAGCCAGTGCGTTTCTTACGATTACATGCATTTGAATGGGGAGCTCGCCCGAAACAAAGTATAGGTTTTCATTATGTCAATAACTTGAAAAATCTTAGCTCAAACAGCTGCAAAACCTGTGTGCCCAGCACGGGGATATTGAATCTGATAAGATAAAGCCATAAATATGTGTGTCTGAGTCTTCTATCAAAAGTTACAGCTATTTATATGAAGTTGTACAAAAACGCTTTATTTCGTCAAGCCAGTGCGTTTCTTACGATTACATGCATTTGAATGGGGAGCTCGCCCGAAACAAAGTATAAGTTTTCATTATGTGAAAAACTTGAAAATCCTAGCTCAAACAGCTGCAACACCTGTTTTCCCAGCACAGGGATATAGAATTCTATGAGATGAAGCCATAAAAATGTGTGTCTGAGTCTTCTATCAAAAGTTACAGCTATTTATATGAAGTTGTACAAAAACGCTTTATTTCGTCAAGCCAGTGCGTTTCTTACGATTACATGCATTTGAATGGGGAGCTCGCCCGAAACAAAGTAGAGGTTTTCATTATGTCAATAACTTGAAAAATCTTAGCTCAAACAGCTGCAAAACCTGTGTGCCCAGCACGGGGATATTGAATCTGATAAGATAAGGCCATAAATATGTGTGTGTGAGTCTTCTATCAAAAGTTACAGCTATTTATATGAAGTTGTACAAAAACGCTTTATTTCGTCAAGCCAGTGCGTTTCTTACGATTACATGCATTTGAATGGGGAGCTCGCCCGAAACAAAGTATAGGTTTTCATTATGTCAATAACTTGAAAAATCTTAGCTCAAACAGCTGCAAAACCTGTGTGCCCAGCACGGGGATATTGAATCTGATAAGATAAAGCCATAAAAATGTGTGTCTGAGTCTTCTATCAAAAGTTACAGCTATTTATATGAAGTTGTACAAAAACGCTTTATTTCGTCAAGCCAGTGCGTTTCTTACGATTACATGCATTTGAATGGGGAGCTCGCCCGAAACAAAGTAGAGGTTTTCATTATGTCAATAACTTGAAAAATCTTAGCTCAAACAGCTGCAAGACCTGTGTGCCCAGCACGGGGATATTGAATCTGATAAGATAAAGCCATAAAAATGTGTGTCTGAGTCTTCTATCAAAAGTTACAGCTATTTATATGAAGTTGTACAAAAACGCTTTATTTCGTCAAGCCAGTGCGTTTCTTACGATTACATGCATTTGAATGGGGAGCTCGCCCGAAACAAAGTATAGGTTTTCATTATGTGAATAACTTGAAAATCTTAGCTCAAACAGCTGCAAAACCTGTGTGCCCAGCACAGGGATATAGAATTCTATGATATAAAGCCATAAATATGTGTGTGTGAGTCTTCTATCAACAGTTACAGCTATTTATATGAAGTTGTACAAAAACGCTTTATTTCGTCAAGCCAGTGCGTTTCTTACGATTACATGCATTTGAATGGGGAGCTCGCCCGAAACAAAGTATAGGTTTTCATTATGTCAATAACTTGAAAAATCTTAGCTCAAACAGCTGCAAAACCTGTGTGCCCAGCACGGGGATATTGAATCTGATAAGATAAAGCCATAAAAATGTGTGTCTGAGTCTTCTATCAAAAGTTACAGCTATTTATATGAAGTTGTACAAAAACGCTTTATTTCGTCAAGCCAGTGCGTTTCTTACGATTACATGCATTTGAATGGGGAGCTCGCCCGAAACAAAGTAGAGGTTTTCATTATGTCAATAACTTGAAAAATCTTAGCTCAAACAGCTGCAAGACCTGTGTGCCCAGCACGGGGATATTGAATCTGATAAGATAAAGCCATAAAAATGTGTGTCTGAGTCTTCTATCAAAAGTTACAGCTATTTATATGAAGTTGTTTAAAAACGCTGTATTTCGTCAAGCCAGTGCGTTTCTTACGATTACATGCATTTGAATTTGCAGCTCGCCCGAAACAAAGTATAGGTTTTCATTATGTGAATAACTTGAAAATCTTAGCTCAAACAGCTGCAAAACCTGTGTGCCCAGCACAGGGATATAGAATTCTATGATATAAAGCCATAAATATGTGTGTGTGAGTCTTCTATCAACAGTTACAGCTATTTATATGAAGTTGTACAAAAACGCTTTATTTCGTCAAGCCAGTGCGTTTCTTACGATTACATGCATTTGAATGGGGAGCTCGCCCGAAACAAAGTATAGGTTTTCATTATGTGAATAACTTGAAAAATCTTAGCTCAAACAGCTGCAAAACCTGTGTGCCCAGCACGGGGATATTGAATCTGATAAGATAAAGCCATAAAAATGTGTGTCTGAGTCTTCTATCAAAAGTTACATCTATTTATATGAAGTTGTACAAAAACGCTTTATTTCGTCAAGCCAGTGCGTTTCTTACGATTACATGCATTTGAATGGGGAGCTCGCCCGAAACAAAGTAGAGGTTTTCATTATGTCAATAACTTGAAAAATCTTAGCTCAAACAGCTGCAAAACCTGTGTGCCCAGCACGGGGATATTGAATCTGATAAGATAAAGCCATAAATATGTGTGTCTGAGTCTTCTATCAAAAGTTACAGCTATTTATATGAAGTTGTACAAAAACGCTTTATTTCGTCAAGCCAGTGCGTTTCTTAGGATTACATGCATTTGAATGGGCAGCTCGCCCGAAACAAAGTATAGGTTTTCATTATGTGAATAACTTGAAAAATCTTAGCCCAAACAGCTGCAAAACCTGTGTGCCCAGCACAGGGATATAGAATTCTATGATATAAAGCCATAAATATGTGTGTGTGAGTCTTCTGTCAACAGTTACAGCTATTTATATGAAGTTGTACAAAAACGCTTTATTTCGTCAAGCCAGTGCGTTTCTTACGATTACATGCATTTGAATGGGGAGCTCGCCCGAAACAAAGTATAGGTTTTCATTATGTCAATAACTTGAAAAATCTTAGCTCAAACAGCTGCAAAACCTGTGTGCCCAGCACGGGGATATTGAATCTGATAAGATAAAGCCATAAAAATGTGTGTCTGAGTCTTCTATCAAAAGTTACTGCTATTTATATGAAGTTGTACAAAAACGCTTTATTTCGTCAAGCCAGTGCGTTTCTTACGATTACATGCATTTGAATTTGCATCTCGCCCGAAACAAAGTATAGGTTTTCATTATGTGAATAACTTGAAAATCTTAGCTCAAACAGCTGCAAAACCTGTGTGCCCAGCACGGTGATATAGAATTCTATGAGATAAAGCCATAAAAATGTGTGTCTGAGTCTTCTATCAAAAGTTACAGCTATTTATATGAAGTTGTACAAAAACGCTTTATTTCGTCAAGCCAGTGCGTTTCTTACGATTACATGCATTTGAATGGGGAGCTCGCCCGAAACAAAGTAGAGGTTTTCATTATGTCAATAACTTGAAAAATCTTAGCTCAAACAGCTGCAAAACCTGTGTGCCCAGCACGGGGATATTGAATCTGATAAGATAAGGCCATAAAAATGTGTGTCTGAGTCTTCTATCAAAAGTTACAGCTATTTATATGAAGTTGTACAGAAACGCTTTATTTCGTCAAGCCAGTGCGTTTCTTACGATTACATGCATTTGAATGGGGAGCTCGCCCGAAACAAAGTATAGGTTTTCATTATGTCAATAACTTGAAAAATCTTAGCTCAAACAGCTGCAAAACCTGTGTGCCCAGCACGGGGATATTGAATCTGATAAGATAAAGCCATAAAAATGTGTGTCTGAGTCTTCTATCAAAAGTTACTGCTATTTATATGAAGTTGTACAAAAACGCTTTATTTCGTCAAGCCAGTGCGTTTCTTACGATTACATGCATTTGAATGGGGAGCTCGCCCGAAACAAAGTATAGGTTTTCATTATGTCAATAACTTGAAAAATCTTAGCCCAAACAGCTGCAAAACCTGTGTGCCCAGCACAGGGATATAGAATTCTATGATATAAAGCCATAAATATGTGTGTGTGAGTCTTCTATCAACAGTTACAGCTATTTATATGAAGTTGTACAAAAACGCTTTATTTCGTCAAGCCAGTGCGTTTCTTACGATTACATGCATTTGAATGGGGAGCTCGCCCGAAACAAAGTATAGGTTTTCATTATGTCAATAACTTGAAAATCTTAGCTCAAACAGCTGCAAAACCTGTGTGCCCAGCACGGGGATCTTGAATCTGATAGGTAAAGCCATAAATATGTGTGACTGAGTCTTCTATCAAAAGTTACAGCTATTTATATGAAGTTTTACAAAAACGCTTTATTTCGTCAAGCCAGTGCGTTTCTTACGATTACATGCATTTGAATGGGGAGCTCGCCCGAAACAAAGTATAGGTTTTCATTATGTGAATAACTTCAAATTTTTTAGCTCAAACAGCTGCAAAACCTGTGTGCCCAGCACAGGGATATTGAATCTGATAAGATAAAGCCATAAATATGTGTGTGTGAGTCTTCTATCAAAAGTTACAGCTATTTATATGAAGTTGTACAAAAACGCTTTATTTCGTCAAGCCAGTGCGTTTCTTACGATTACATGCATTTGAATTGGGGAATTCGCCCGAAACAAAGCATAGGTTTTCATTATGTGAATAACTTGAAAAATCTTAGCTCAAACAGCTGCAAAACCTGTGTGCCCAGCAAAGGGATACTGAATCTGATAAGATAAAGCCATAAAAATGTGTGTCTGAGTCTTCTATCAAAAGTTACAGCTATTTATATGAAGTTGTACAAAAACGCTTTATTTCGTCAAGCCAGTGCGTTTCTTACGTTTACATGCATTTGAATGGGGTGCTCGCCCGAAACAAAGTATAGGTTTTCATTATGTGAATAACTTGAAAATCTTAGCTCAAACATCTGCAAAACCTGTGTGCCCAGCACAGGGATATAGAATTCTATGAGATAAAGCCATAAATATGTGTGTCTGAGTCTTCTATCAAAACTTACAGCTATTTATATGAAGTTGTACAAAAACGCTTTATTTCATCAAGCCAGTGCGTTTCTTACGATTACATGCATTTGAATGTGGAGCTCGCCCGAAACAAAGTATAGGTTTTCATTATGTGAATAACTTGAAAAATCTTAGCTCAAACAGCTGCAAAACCTGTGTGCCCAGCACGGGGATATTGAATCTGATAAGATAAAGCCATAAATATGTGTGTCTGAGTCTTCTATCAAAAGTTACAGCTATTTATATGAAGTTGTACAAAAACGCTTTATTTCGTCAAGCCAGTGCGTTTCTTACGATTACATGCATTTGAATGGGGAGTTCGCAAGAAACAAAGTATAGGTTTTCATTGTGTGAATAACTTGAAAAATCTTAGCCCAAACAGCTGCAAAACCTGTGTGCCCAGCACAGGGATATAGAATTCTATGATATAAAGCCATAAATATGTGTGTGTGAGTCTTCTGTCAACAGTTACAGCTATTTATATGAAGTTGTACAAAAACGCTTTATTTCGTCAAGCCAGTGCGTTTCTTACGATTACATGCATTTGAATGGGGAGCTCGCCCGAAACAAAGTATAGGTTTTCATTATGTCAATAACTTGAAAAATCTTTGCTCAAACAGCTGCAAAACCTGTGTGCCCAGCACGGGGATATTGAATCTGATAAGATAAAGCCATAAAAATGTGTGTCTGAGTCTTCTATCAAAAGTTACTGCTATTTATATGAAGTTGTACAAAAACGCTTTATTTCGTCAAGCCAGTGCGTTTCTTACGATTACATGCATTTGAATTTCCATCTCGCCCGAAACAAAGTATAGGTTTTCATTATGTGAATAACTTGAAAATCTTAGCTCAAACAGCTGCAAAACCTGTGTGCCCAGCACGGTGATATAGAATTCTATGAGATAAAGCCATAAAAATGTGTGTCTGAGTCTTCTATCAAAAGTTACAGCTATTTATATGAAGTTGTACAAAAACGCTTTATTTCGTCAAGCCAGTGCGTTTCTTACGATTACATGCATTTGAATGGGGAGCTCGCCCGAAACAAAGTAGAGGTTTTCATTATGTCAATAACTTGAAAAATCTTAGCTCAAACAGCTGCAAAACCTGTGTGCCCAGCACGGGGATATTTAATCTGATAAGATAAGGCCATAAAAATGTGTGTCTGAGTCTTCTATCAAAAGTTACAGCTATTTATATGAAGTTGTACAGAAACGCTTTATTTCGTCAAGCCAGTGCGTTTCTTACGATTACATGCATTTGAATTTGCAGCTCGCCCGAAACAAAGTATAGGTTTTCACTATGTGAATAACTTGAAAATCTTAGCTCAAACAGCTGCAAAACCTGTGTGCCCAGCACGGGGATATTGAATCTGATAAGATAAAGCCATAAATATGTGTGTGTGAGTCTTCTATCAAAAGTTACAGCTATTTATATGAAGTTGTACAAAAACGCTTTATTTCGTCAAGCCAGTGCGTTTCTTACGATTACATGCATTTGAATGGGGAGCTCGCCCGAAACAAAGTATAGGTTTTCATTATGTCAATAACTTGAAAAATCTTAGCTCAAACAGCTGCAAAACCTGTGTGCCCAGCACGGGGATATTGAATCTGATAAGATAAAGCCATAAAAATGTGTGTCTGAGTCTTCTATCAAAAGTTACTGCTATTTATATGAAGTTGTACAAAAAACGCTTTATTTCGTCAAGCCAGTGCGTTTCTTACGATTACATGCATTTGAATGGGGAGCTCGCCCGAAACAAAGTATAGGTTTTCATTATGTCAATAACTTGAAAAATCTTAGCTCAAACAGCTGCAAAACCTGTGTGCCCAGCACGGGGATATTGAATCTGATAAGATAAAGCCATAAATATGTGTGTCTGAGTCTTCTATCAAAAGTTACAGCTATTTATATGAAGTTGTACAAAAACGCTTTATTTCGTCAAGCCAGTGCGTTTCTTACGATTACATGCATTTGAATGGGCAGCTCGCCCGAAACAAAGTATAGGTTTTCATTATGTGAATAACTTGAAAAATCTTAGCCCAAACAGCTGCAAAACCTGTGTGCCCAGCACAGGGATATAGAATTCTATGATATAAAGCCATAAATATGTGTGTGTGAGTCTTCTATCAACAGTTACAGCTATTTATATGAAGTTGTACAAAAACGCTTTATTTCGTCAAGCCAGTGCGTTTCTTACGATTACATGCATTTGAATGGGCAGCTCGCCCGAAACAAAGTATAGGTTTTCATTATGTGAATAACTTGAAAATCTTAGCTCAAACAGCTGCAAAACCTGTGTGCCCAGCACGGGGATATTGATTCTAATAAGATAAAGCCATAAACATATGTGTCTGAGTCTTCTATCAAAAGTTACAGCTATTTATATAAAGTTTTACAAAAACGCTTTATTTCGTCAAGCCAGTGCGTTTCTTACGATTACATGCATTTGAATGGGGAGCTCTCCCGAAACAAAGTAGAGGTTTTCATTATGTCAATAACTTGAAAAATCTTAGCTCAAACAGCTGCAAAACCTGTGTGCCCAGCACGGGGATATTGAATCTGATAAGATAAAGCCATAAAAATGTGTGTCTGAGTCTTCTATCAAAAGTTACAGCTATTTATATGAAGTTGTACAAAAACGCTTTATTTCGTCAAGCCAGTGCGTTTCTTACGATTACATGCATTTGAATGGGGAGCTCGCCCCAAACAAAGTATAAGTTTTCATTATGTGAATAACTTGAAAATCTTAGCTCAAACAGCTGCAAAACCTGTGTGCCCAGCACAGGGATATAGAATTCTATGAGATAAAGCCATAAAAATGTGTGTCTGAGTCTTCTATCAAAAGTTACAGCTATTTATATGAAATTGTACAAAAACGCTTTATTTCGTCAAGCCAGTGCGTTTCTTACGATTACATGCATTTGAATGGGGAGCTCGCCCGAAACAAAGTAGAGGTTTTCATTATGTGAATAACTTGAAAAATCTTAGCTCAAACAGCTGCAAAACCTGTGTGCCCAGCACGGGGATATTGAATCTGATAAGATAAGGCCATAAATATGTGTGTGTGAGTCTTCTATCAAAAGTTACAGCTATTTATATGAAGTTGTACAAAAACGCTTTATTTCGTCAAGCCAGTGCGTTTCTTACGATTACATGCATTTGAATGGGGAGCTCGCCCGAAACAAAGTAGAGGTTTTCATTATGTCAATAACTTGAAAAATCTTAGCTCAAACAGCTGCAAGACCTGTGTGCCCAGCACGGGGATATTGAATCTGATAAGATAAAGCCATAAAAATGTGTGTCTGCGTCTTCTATCAAAAGTTACAGCTATTTATATGAAGTTGTACAAAAACGCTTTATTTCGTCAAGCCAGTGCGTTTCTTACGATTACATGCATTTGAATTTGCAGCTCGCCCGAAACAAAGTATAGGTTTTCATTATGTGAATAACTTGAAAATCTTAGCTCAAACAGCTGCAAAACCTGTGTGCCCAGCACAGGGATATAGAATTCTATGATATAAAGCCATAAATATGTGTGTGTGAGTCTTCTATCAACAGTTACAGCTATTTATATGAAGTTGTACAAAAACGCTTTATTTCGTCAAGCCAGTGCGTTTCTTACGATTACATGCATTTGAATGGGGAGCTCGCCCGAAACAAAGTATAGGTTTTCATTATGTCAATAACTTGAAAAATCTTAGCTCAAACAGCTGCAAAACCTGTGTGCCCAGCACGGGGATATTGAATCTGATAAGATAAAGCCATAAAAATGTGTGTCTGAGTCTTCTATCAAAAGTTACATCTATTTATATGAAGTTGTACAAAAACGCTTTATTTCGTCAAGCCAGTGCGTTTCTTACGATTACATGCATTTGAATGGGGAGCTCGCCCGAAACAAAGTATAGGTTTTCATTATGTCAATAACTTGAAAAATCTTAGCTCAAACAGCTGCAAAACCTGTGTGCCCAGCACGGGGATATTGAATCTGATAAGATAAAGCCATAAATATGTGTGTCTGAGTCTTCTATCAAAAGTTACAGCTATTTATATGAAGTTGTACAAAAACGCTTTATTTCGTCAAGCCAGTGCGTTTCTTACGATTACATGCATTTGAATGGGCAGCTCGCCCGAAACAAAGTATAGGTTTTCATTATGTGAATAACTTGAAAAATCTTAGCCCAAACAGCTGCAAAACCTGTGTGCCCAGCACAGGGATATAGAATTCTATGATATAAAGCCATAAATATGTGTGTGTGAGTCTTCTGTCAACAGTTACAGCTATTTATATGAAGTTGTACAAAAACGCTTTATTTCGTCAAGCCAGTGCGTTTCTTACGATTACATGCATTTGAATGGGGAGCTCGCCCGAAACAAAGTATAGGTTTTCATTATGTCAATAACTTGAAAAATCTTAGCTCAAACAGCTGCAAAACCTGTGTGCCCAGCACGGGGATATTGAATCTGATAAGATAAAGCCATAAAAATGTGTGTCTGAGTCTTCTATCAAAAGTTACTGCTATTTATATGAAGTTGTACAAAAACGCTTTATTTCGTCAAGCCAGTGCGTTTCTTACGATTACATGCATTTGAATTTGCATCTCGCCCGAAACAAAGTATAGGTTTTCATTATGTGAATAACTTGAAAATCTTAGCTCAAACAGCTGCAAAACCTGTGTGCCCAGCACGGTGATATAGAATTCTATGAGATAAAGCCATAAAAATGTGTGTCTGAGTCTTCTATCAAAAGTTACAGCTATTTATATGAAGTTGTACAAAAACGCTTTATTTCGTCAAGCCAGTGCGTTTCTTACGATTACATGCATTTGAATGGGGAGCTCGCCCGAAACAAAGTATAGGTTTTCATTATGTCAATAACTTGAAAAATCTTAGCTCAAACAGCTGCAAAACCTGTGTGCCCAGCACGGGGATATTGAATCTGATAAGATAAAGCCATAAAAATGTGTGTCTGAGTCTTCTATCAAAAGTTACTGCTATTTATATGAAGTTGTACAAAAACGCTTTATTTCGTCAAGCCAGTGCGTTTCTTACGATTACATGCATTTGAATGGGGAGCTCGCCCGAAACAAAGTATAGGTTTTCATTATGTCAATAACTTGAAAAATCTTAGCTCAAACAGCTGCAAAACCTGTGTGCCCAGCACGGGGATATTGAATCTGATAAGATAAAGCCATAAATATGTGTGTCTGAGTCTTCTATCAAAAGTTACAGCTATTTATATGAAGTTGTACAAAAACGCTTTATTTCGTCAAGCCAGTGCGTTTCTTACGATTACATGCATTTGAATGGGCAGCTCGCCCGAAACAAAGTATAGGTTTTCATTATGTGAATAACTTGAAAAATCTTAGCCCAAACAGCTGCAAAACCTGTGTGCCCAGCACAGGGATATAGAATTCTATGATATAAAGCCATAAATATGTGTGTGTGAGTCTTCTATCAACAGTTACAGCTATTTATATGAAGTTGTACAAAAACGCTTTATTTCGTCAAGCCAGTGCGTTTCTTACGATTACATGCATTTGAATGGGGAGCTCGCCCGAAACAAAGTATAGGTTTTCATTATGTCAATAACTTGAAAATCTTAGCTCAAACAGCTGCAAAACCTGTGTGCCCAGCACGGGGATCTTGAATCTGATAGATAAAGCCATAAATATGTGTGACTGAGTCTTCTATCAAAAGTTACAGCTATTTATATGAAGTTTTACAAAAACGCTTTATTTCGTCAAGCCAGTGCGTTTCTTACGATTACATGCATTTGAATGGGGAGCTCGCCCGAAACAAAGTATAGGTTTTCATTATGTGAATAACTTGAAATTTTTTAGCTCAAACAGCTGCAAAACCTGTGTGCCCAGCACAGGGATATTGAATCTGATAAGATAAAGCCATAAATATGTGTGTGTGAGTCTTCTATCAAAAGTTACAGCTATTTATATGAAGTTGTACAAAAACGCTTTATTTCGTCAAGCCAGTGCGTTTCTTACGATTACATGCATTTGAATTGGGGAATTCGCCCGAAACAAAGCATAGGTTTTCATTATGTGAATAACTTGAAAAATCTTAGCTCAAACAGCTGCAAAACCTGTGTGCCCAGCAAAGGGATACTGAATCTGATAAGATAAAGCCATAAAAATGTGTGTCTGAGTCTTCTATCAAAAGTTACAGCTATTTATATGAAGTTGTACAAAAACGCTTTATTTCGTCAAGCCAGTGCGTTTCTTACGTTTCCTTGCATTTGAATGGGGTGCTCGCCCGAAACAAAGTATAGGTTTTCATTATGTGAATAACTTGAAAATCTTAGCTGAAACAGCTGCAAAACCTGTGTGCCCAGCACAGAGATATAGAATTCTATGAGATAAAGCAATAAATATGTGTGTCTGAGTCTTCTATCAAAACTTACAGCTATTTATATGAAGTTGTACAAAAACGCTTTATTTCGTCAAGCCAGTGCGTTTCTTACGATTACATGCATTTGAATGGGGAGCTCGCCCGAAACAAAGTATAGGTTTTCATTATGTGAATAACTTGAAAAATCTTAGCTCAAACAGCTGCAAAACCTGTGTGCCCAGCACGGGGATATTGAATCTGATAAGATAAAGCCATAAATATGTGTGTCTGAGTCTTCTATCAAAAGTTACAGCTATTTATATGAAGTTGTACAAAAACGCTTTATTTCGTCAAGCCAGTGCGTTTCTTACGATTACATGCATTTGAATGGGGAGTTCGCAAGAAACAAAGTATAGGTTTTCATTGTGTGAATAACTTGAAAATCTTAGCTAAAACAGCTGCAAAACCTGTGTGCCCAGCACAGGGATATAGAATTCTATAAGAGAAAGCAAAAATTATGTGTGTATGCTTCTTCTATAAACACTTACAGCTATTTATATGAAGTTGTACAAAAACGCTTTATTTCGTCAAGCCAGTGCGTTTCTTACGTTTACATGCATTTGAATGGGGAGCTCGCCCGAAACAAAGTATAGGTTTTCATTATGTGAAAAACTTGAAAATCCTAGCTCAAACAGCTGCAAAACCTGTGTGCCCAGCACAGGGATATAGAATTCTATGAGATAAAGCCATAAATATGTGTGTCTGAGTCTTCTATCAAAAGTTACAGCTATTTATATGAAGTTGTACAAAACGCTTTATTTCGTCAAGCCAGTGCCTTTCTTACGATTACATGCATTTGAATGGGGAGCTAGCCCGAATCAAAGTATAGGTTTTCATTATGTCAATAACTTGAAAAATCTTAGCTCAAACAGCTGCAAAACCTGTGTGCCCAGCACGGGGATATTGAATCTGATAGATAAAGCCATAAATATGTGTGACTGAGTGTTCTATCAAAAGTTACAGCTATTTATTAGAAGTTGTACAAAAACGCTTTATTTCGTCAAGCCAGTGCGTTTCTTACGATAACATGCATTTGAATGGGGAGCTCGCCCGAAACAAAGTATAGGTTTTCATTATGTCAATAACTTGAAAAATCTTAGCTCAAACAGCTGCAAAACCTGTGTGCCCAGCACGGGGATATTTAATCTGATAAGATAAAGCCATAAATATGTGTGTCTGAGTCTTCTATAAAAACTTACAGCTATTTATATGAAGTTGTACAAAAACGCTTTATTTCGTCAAGCCAGTGCGTTTCTTACGATTACATGCATTTGAATGGGCAGCTCGCCCGAAACAAAGTATAGGTTTTCATTATGTGAATAACTTGAAAATCTTAGCTCAAACAGCTGCAAAACCTGTGTGCCCAGCACAGGGATATAGAATTCTATGATATAAAGCAAAAATTATGTGTGTATGCTTCTTCTATAAACACTTACAGCTATTTATATGAAGTTGTACAAAAACGCTTTATTTCGTCAAGCCAGTGCGTTTCTTACGTTTACATGCATTTGAATGGGGAGCTCGCCCGAAACAAAGTATAGGTTTTCATTATGTGAAAAACTTGAAAATCCTAGCTCAAACAGCTGCAAAACCTGTGTGCCCAGCACAGGGATATAGAATTCTATGAGATAAAGCCATAAATATGTGTGTCTGAGTCTTCTATCAAAAGTTACAGCTATTTATATGAAGTTGTACAAAACGCTTTATTTCGTCAAGCCAGTGCCTTTCTTACGATTACATGCATTTGAATGGGGAGCTAGCCCGAATCAAAGTATAGGTTTTCATTATGTCAATAACTTGAAAAATCTTAGCTCAAACAGCTGCAAAACCTGTGTGCCCAGCACGGGGATATTGAATCTGATAGATAAAGCCATAAATATGTGTGACTGAGTGTTCTATCAAAAGTTACAGCTATTTATTAGAAGTTGTACAAAAACGCTTTATTTCGTCAAGCCAGTGCGTTTCTTACGATAACATGCATTTGAATGGGGAGCTCGCCCGAAACAAAGTATAGGTTTTCATTATGTCAATAACTTGAAAAATCTTAGCTCAAACAGCTCCAAAACCTGTGTGCCCAGCACGGGGATATTTAATCTGATAAGATAAAGCCATAAATATGTGTGTCTGAGTCTTCTATAAAAACTTACAGCTATTTATATGAAGTTGTACAAAAACGCTTTATTTCGTCAAGCCAGTGCGTTTCTTACGATTACATGCATTTGAATGGGCAGCTCGCCCGAAACAAAGTATAGGTTTTCATTATGTGAATAACTTCAAAATCTTAGCTCAAACAGCTGCAAAACCTGTGTGCCCAGCACAGGGATATAGAATTCTATGATATAAAGCCATAAATATGTGTGTGTGAGTCTTCTATCAAAAGTTACAGCTATTTATATGAAGTTGTACAAAAACGCTTTATTTCGTCAAGCCAGTGCATTTCTTACGATTACATGCATTTGAATGGGGAGCTAGCCTGAAACAAAGTATAGGTTTTCATTATGTGAATAACTTGAAAATCTTAGCTCAAACAGCTGCAAAACCTGTGTGCCCAGCATGGGGATATTGAATCTGATAAGATAAAGCCATAAATATGTGTGTCTGAGTCTTCTATCAAAAGTTACAGCTATTTATATGAAGTTGTACAAAAACGCTTTATTTCGTCAAGCCAGTGCGTTTCTTACGATTACATGCATTTGAATGGGGAGCTCGCCCGAAACAAAGTATAGGTTTTCATTATGTCAATAACTTGAAAAATCTTAGCTCAAACAGCTGCAAAACCTGTGTGCCCAGCACGGGGATATTGAATCTGATAAGATAAAGCCATAAAAATGTGTGTCTGAGTCTTCTATCAAAAGTTACTGCTATTTATATGAAGTTGTACAAAAACGCTTTATTTCGTCAAGCCAGTGCGTTTCTTACGATTACATGCATTTGAATGGGGAGCTCGCCCGAAACAAAGTATAGGTTTTCATTATGTCAATAACTTGAAAAATCTTAGCTCAAACAGCTGCAAAACCTGTGTGCCCAGCACGGGGATATTGAATCTGATAAGATAAAGCCATAAATATGTGTGTCTGAGTCTTCTATCAAAAGTTACAGCTATTTATATGAAGTTGTACAAAAACGCTTTATTTCGTCAAGCCAGTGCGTTTCTTACGATTACATGCATTTGAATGGGCAGCTCGCCCGAAACAAAGTATAGGTTTTCATTATGTGAATAACTTGAAAAATCTTAGCCCAAACAGCTGCAAAACCTGTGTGCCCAGCACAGGGATATAGAATTCTATGATATAAAGCCATAAATATGTGTGTGTGAGTCTTCTATCAACAGTTACAGCTATTTATATGAAGTTGTACAAAAACGCTTTATTTCGTCAAGCCAGTGCGTTTCTTACGATTACATGCATTTGAATGGGGAGCTCGCCCGAAACAAAGTATAGGTTTTCATTATGTCAATAACTTGAAAATCTTAGCTCAAACAGCTGCAAAACCTGTGTGCCCAGCACGGGGATCTTGAATCTGATAGATAAAGCCATAAATATGTGTGACTGAGTCTTCTATCAAAAGTTACAGCTATTTATATGAAGTTTTACAAAAACGCTTTATTTCGTCAAGCCAGTGCGTTTCTTACGATTACATGCATTTGAATGGGGAGCTCGCCCGAAACAAAGTATAGGTTTTCATTATGTGAATAACTTGAAATTTTTTAGCTCAAACAGCTGCAAAACCTGTGTGCCCAGCACAGGGATATTGAATCTGATAAGATAAAGCCATAAATATGTGTGTGTGAGTCTTCTATCAAAAGTTACAGCTATTTATATGAAGTTGTACAAAAACGCTTTATTTCGTCAAGCCAGTGCGTTTCTTACGATTACATGCATTTGAATTGGGGAATTCGCCCGAAACAAAGCATAGGTTTTCATTATGTGAATAACTTGAAAAATCTTAGCTCAAACAGCTGCAAAACCTGTGTGCCCAGCAAAGGGATACTGAATCTGATAAGATAAAGCCATAAATATGTGTGACTGAGTGTTCTATCAAAAGTTACAGCTATTTATTAGAAGTTGTACAAAAACGCTTTATTTCGTCAAGCCAGTGCGTTTCTTACGATAACATGCATTTGAATGGGGAGCTCGCCCGAAACAAAGTATAGGTTTTCATTATGTCAATAACTTGAAAAATCTTAGCTCAAACAGCTGCAAAACCTGTGTGCCCAGCACGGGGATATTTAATCTGATAAGATAAAGCCATAAATATGTGTGTCTGAGTCTTCTATAAAAACTTACAGCTATTTATATGAAGTTGTACAAAAACGCTTTATTTCGTCAAGCCAGTGCGTTTCTTACGATTACATGCATTTGAATGGGCAGCTCGCCCGAAACAAAGTATAGGTTTTCATTATGTGAATAACTTGAAAATCTTAGCTCAAACAGCTGCAAAACCTGTGTGCCCAGCACAGGGATATAGAATTCTATGATATAAAGCAAAAATTATGTGTGTATGCTTCTTCTATAAACACTTACAGCTATTTATATGAAGTTGTACAAAAACGCTTTATTTCGTCAAGCCAGTGCGTTTCTTACGTTTACATGCATTTGAATGGGGAGCTCGCCCGAAACAAAGTATAGGTTTTCATTATGTGAAAAACTTGAAAATCCTAGCTCAAACAGCTGCAAAACCTGTGTGCCCAGCACAGGGATATAGAATTCTATGAGATAAAGCCATAAATATGTGTGTCTGAGTCTTCTATCAAAAGTTACAGCTATTTATATGAAGTTGTACAAAACGCTTTATTTCGTCAAGCCAGTGCCTTTCTTACGATTACATGCATTTGAATGGGGAGCTAGCCCGAATCAAAGTATAGGTTTTCATTATGTCAATAACTTGAAAAATCTTAGCTCAAACAGCTGCAAAACCTGTGTGCCCAGCACGGGGATATTGAATCTGATAGATAAAGCCATAAATATGTGTGACTGAGTGTTCTATCAAAAGTTACAGCTATTTATTAGAAGTTGTACAAAAACGCTTTATTTCGTCAAGCCAGTGCGTTTCTTACGATAACATGCATTTGAATGGGGAGCTCGCCCGAAACAAAGTATAGGTTTTCATTATGTCAATAACTTGAAAAATCTTAGCTCAAACAGCTCCAAAACCTGTGTGCCCAGCACGGGGATATTTAATCTGATAAGATAAAGCCATAAATATGTGTGTCTGAGTCTTCTATAAAAACTTACAGCTATTTATATGAAGTTGTACAAAAACGCTTTATTTCGTCAAGCCAGTGCGTTTCTTACGATTACATGCATTTGAATGGGCAGCTCGCCCGAAACAAAGTATAGGTTTTCATTATGTGAATAACTTCAAAATCTTAGCTCAAACAGCTGCAAAACCTGTGTGCCCAGCACAGGGATATAGAATTCTATGATATAAAGCCATAAATATGTGTGTGTGAGTCTTCTATCAAAAGTTACAGCTATTTATATGAAGTTGTACAAAAACGCTTTATTTCGTCAAGCCAGTGCATTTCTTACGATTACATGCATTTGAATGGGGAGCTAGCCTGAAACAAAGTATAGGTTTTCATTATGTGAATAACTTGAAAATCTTAGCTCAAACAGCTGCAAAACCTGTGTGCCCAGCACGGGGATCTTGAATCTGATAGATAAAGCCATAAATATGTGTGACTGAGTCTTCTATCAAAAGTTACAGCTATTTATATGAAGTTTTACAAAAACGCTTTATTTCGTCAAGCCAGTGCGTTTCTTACGATTACATGCATTTGAATGGGGAGCTCGCCCGAAACAAAGTATAGGTTTTCATTATGTGAATAACTTGAAATTTTTTAGCTCAAACAGCTGCAAAACCTGTGTGCCCAGCACAGGGATACTGAATCTGATAAGATATAATCCCATAAATATGTGTGTGTGAGTCTTCTATCAAAAGTTACAGCTATTTATATGAAGTTGTACAAAAACGCTTTATTTCGTCAAGCCAGTGCGTTTCTTACGATTACATGCATTTGAATTGGGGAATTCGCCCGAAACAAAGCATAGGTTTTCATTATGTGAATAACTTGAAAAATCTTAGCTCAAACAGCTGCAAAACCTGTGTGCCCAGCAAAGGGATACTGAATCTGATAAGATAAAGCCATAAAAATGTGTGTCTGAGTCTTCTATCAAAAGTTACAGCTATTTATATGAAGTTGTACAAAAACGCTTTATTTCGTCAAGCCAGTGCGTTTCTTACGTTTACATGCATTTGAATGGGGTGCTCGCCCGAAACAAAGTATAGGTTTTCATTGTGTGAATAACTTGAAAATCTTAGCTAAAACAGCTGCAAAACCTGTGTGCCCAGCACAGGGATATAGAATTCTATAAGAGAAAGCAAAAATTATGTGTGTCTGAGTCTTCTATAAACACTTACAGCTATTTATATGAAGTTGTACAAAAACGCTTTATTTCGTCAAGCCAGTGCGTTTCTTACGTTTACATGCATTTGAATGGGGAGCTCGCCCGAAACAAAGTATAGGTTTTCATTATGTGAAAAACTTGAAAATCCTAGCTCAAACAGCTGCAAAACCTGTGTGCCCAGCACAGGGATATAGAATTCTATGAGATAAAGCCATAAATATGTGTGTCTGAGTCTTCTATCAAAACTTACAGCTATTTATATGAAGTTGTACAAAAACGCTTTATTTCGTCAAGCCAGTGCGTTTCTTACGATTACATGCATTTGAATGGGGAGCTCGCCCGAAACAAAGTATAGGTTTTCATTATGTGAATAACTTGAAAAATCTTAGCTCAAACAGCTGCAAAACCTGTGCCCAGCACGGGGATATTGAATCTGATAAGATAAAGCCATAAATATGTGTGTCTGAGTCTTCTATCAAAAGTTACAGCTATTTATATGAAGTTGTACAAAAACGCTTTATTTCGTCAAGCCAGTGCGTTTCTTACGATTACATGCATTTGAATGGGGAGCTCGCCCGAAACAAAGTATAGGTTTTCATTATGTGAATAACTTGAAAATCTTAGCTCAAACAGCTGCAAAACCTGTGTGCCCAGCACGGGGATATTGAATCTGATAAGATAAAGCCATAAATATGTGTGTGTGAGTCTTCTATCAAAAGTTACAGCTATTTATATGAAGTTGTACAAAAACGCTTTATTTCGTAAAGCCAGTGCGTTTCTTACGATTGCATGCATTTGAATGGGGGTATTCGCACGAAACAAAGTATAGGTTTTCATTATGTGAATAACTTTGAAAAATCTTAGCTCAAACAGCTGCAAAACCTGTGTGCCCAGCAAAGGGATACTGAATCTGATAAGATAAAGCCATAAAAATGTGTGTCTGAGTCTTCTATCAAAAGTTACAGCTATTTATATGAAGTTGTACAAAAACGCTTTATTTCGTCAAGCCAGTGCGTTTCTTACGATTACATGCATTTGAATGGGGAGCTCGCCCGAAACAAAGTATAGGTTTTCATTATGTGAATAACTTGAAAATCTTAGCTCAAACAGCTGCTAAACCTGTTTGCCCAGCACAGGGATATTGAATTCTATAAGATAAAGCCATAAATATGTGTGTCTGAGTCTTCTATCAAAAGTTACAGCTATTTATATGAAGTTGTACAAAAACGCTTTATTTCGTCAAGCCAGTGCGTTTCTTACGATTACATGCATTTGAATGGGGAGCTCGCCCGAAACAAAGTATAGGTTTTCATTATGTGAATAACTTGAAAATCTTAGCTCAAACAGCTGCAAAACCTGTGTGCCCAGCACGGGGATACTGAATCTGATAAGATAAAGCCATAAATATGTGTGTGTGAGTCTTCTATCAAAAGTTACAGCTATTTATATGAAGTTGTACAAAAACGCTTTATTTCGTCAAGCCAGTGCGTTTCTTACGATTACATGCATTTGAATGGGGAGCTCGCCCGAAACAAAGTATAGGTTTTCATTATGTGAATAACTTGAAAAATCTTAGCTCAAACAGCTGCAAAACCTGTGTGCCCAGCAAAGGGATACTGAATCTGATAAGATAAAGCCATAAAAATGTGTGTCTGAGTTTTCTATCAAAACTTACAGCTATTTATATGAAGTTGTAGAAAAACGCCTTATTTCGTCAAGCCAGTGCGTTTCTTACGATTACATGCATTTGAATGGGGAACTCGCCCGAAACAAAATATAGGTTTTCATTATGTGAAAAACTTGAAATTTTTTAGCTCAAACAGCTGCAAAACCTGTGTGCCCAGCACGGGATATTGAATCTGATAAGGTAAAGCCATAAATATTTGTGTGTGAGTCTTCTATCAAAAGTTACAGCTATTTATATGAAGTTGTACAAAAACGCTTTATTTCGTAAAGCCAGTGCGTTTCTTACGATTGCATGCATTTGAATGGGGGAATTCGCCCGAAACAAAGTATAGGTTTTCATTATGTGAATAACTTGAAAATCTTAGCTCAAACAGCTGCAAAACCTGTTTGCCCAGCACAGGGATATTGAATTCTATATGATAAAGCCATAAATATATGTGTCTGAGTCTTCTATCAAAAGTTACAGCTATTTATATGAAGTTGTACAAAAACGCTTTATTTCGTAAAGCCAGTGCGTTTCTTACGATTACATGCATTTGAATGGGGAGCTCGACCGAAACAATGTATAGGTTTTCATTATGTGAAAAACTTGAAATTTTTTAGCTCAAACAGCTGCAAAACCTGTGTGCCCAGCACGGGGATATTGAATCTGATAAGATAAAGCCATAAATATGTGTGTCTGAGTCTTCTATCAAAAGTTACAGCTATTTATATGAAGTTGTACAAAATTGCTTTATTTCGTCAAGCCAGTGCGTTTCTTACGATTGCATGCATTTGAATGGGGAGCTCGCCCGAAACAAAGTATAGGTTTTCATTATGTGAAAAACTTGAAAATCTTAGCTCAAACAGCTGCAAAACCTGTGTGCCCAGCACGGGGATATTAATTCTGATAAGATAAAGCCATAAATATGTGTGTCTGAGTCTTCTATCAAAAGTTACAGCTATTTATATGAAGTTGTACAAAAACCCTTTATTTCGTCAAGCCAGTGCGTTTCTTACGATTACATGCATTTGAATGGGGAGCTCGCCCGAAACAAAGTATAGGTTTTCATTATGTGAAAAACTTGAAAATCCTAGCTCAAACAGCTGCAACACCTGTATTCCCAGCACGGGGATATTGAATTATATAAGATAAAGCCATAAATATGTGTGTCTGAGTCTTCTATCAAAAGTTACAGCTATTTATATGAAGTTGTACAAAAACGCTTTATTTCGTCAAGCCAGTGCGTTTCTTACGATTAAATGCATTTAAAGGGAGCTCGCCTGAAACAAAGTATAGGTTTTCATTATGTCAATAACTTGAAAATCTTAGCTCAAACAGCTGCAAAACCTGTGTGCCCAGCACGGGGATATTGAATTTTATAAGATAAAGCCATAAATATGTGTGTGTGAGTCTTCTATCAAAAGTTACAGCTATTTATATGAAGTTGTACAAAAACGCTTTATTTCGTAAAGCCAGTGCGTTTCTTACGATTGCATGCATTTGAATGGGGGAATTCGCCCGAAACAAAGTATAGGTTTTCATTATGTGAATAACTTGAAAATCTTAGCTCAAACAGCTGCAAAACCTGTGTGCCCAGCACGGGGATATTGAATCTGATAAGATAAAGCCATAAATATGTGTGTGTGAGTCTTCTATCAAAAGTTACAGCTATTTATATGAAGTTGTACAAAAACGCTTTATTTCGTCAAGCCAGTGCGTTTCTTACGATTACATGCATTTGAATGGGGAGCTCGCCCGAAACAAAGTATAGGTTTTCATTATGTGAATAACTTGAAAATCTTAGCTCAAACAGCTGCAAAACCTGTGTGCCCAGCACGGGGATACTGAATATGATAAGATAAAGCCATGAATATGTGTGTCTGCGTATTCTATCAAAAGTTACAGCTATTTATATGAAGTTGTACAAAAACGCTTTATTTCGTCAAGCCAGTGCGTTTCTTACGATTACATGCATTTGAATGGGGAGCTCGCCCGAAACTAAGTATAGGTTTTCATTATGTGAAAAACTTGAAATTTTTTAGCTCAAACAGCTGCAAAACCTGTGTGCCCAGCACGGGATATTGAATCTGATAAGGTAAAGCCATAAATATGTGTGTGTGAGTCTTCTATCAAAAGTTACAGCTATTTATATGAAGTTGTACAAAAACGCTTTATTTCGTAAAGCCAGTGCGTTTCTTACGATTGCATGCATTTGAATGGGGGAATTGGCCCGAAACAAAGTATAGGTTTTCATTATGTGAATAACTTTGAAAAATCTTAGCTCAAACAGCTGCAAAACCTGTGTGCCCAGCACGGGGATACTGAATCTGATAAGATAAAGCCATAAATATGTGTGTCTGAGTCTTCTATCAAAACTTACAGCTATTTATTTGAAGTTGTACAAAAACGCTTTATTTCGTCAAGCCAGTGCGTTTCTTACGATTACATGCATTTGAATGGGGAGCTTGCCCGAAACAAAGTATAGGTTTTCATTATGTGAAAAACTTGAAAATCTTAGCTCAAACAGCTGCAAAACCTGTGTGCCCAGCACAGGGATATTGAATTCTATAAGATAAAGCCATAAATATATGTGTCTGAGTCTTCTATCAAAAGTTACAGCTATTTATATGAAGTTGTACAAAAACGCTTTATTTCGTCAAGCCAGTGCGTTTCTTACGATTGCATGCATTTGAATGGGGGAATTCGCCCGAAACAAAGTATAGGTTTTCATTATGTGAATAACTTTGAAAAATCTTAGCTCAAACAGCTGCAAAACCTGTGTGCCCAGCAAAGGGATACTGAATCTGATAAGATAAAGCCATAAAAATGTGGGTCTGAGTCTTCTATCAAAAGTTACAGCTATTTATATGAAGTTGTACAAAAACGCTTTATTTCGTCAAGCCAGTGCGTTTCTTACGATTACATGCATTTGAATGGGGAGGTCGCCCGAAACAAAGTATAGGTTTTCATTATGTGAAAAACTTGAAAATCCTAGCTCAAACAGCTGCAAGACCTGTTTGCCCAGCACAGGGATATAGAATTCTATGACATAAAGCCATAAATATGTGTGTCTGAGTCTTCTATCAAAAGTTACAGCTATTTATTAGAAGTTGTACAAAAACGCTTTATTTCGTCAAGCCAGTGAGTTTCTTACGATTACATGCATTTGAATAGGGAGCTCGCCCGAAACAAAGTATAGGTTTTCATTATGTGAATAACTTGAAAAACTTAGCTCAAACAGCTGCAAAACCTGTGTGCCCAGCACGGGGATATTGAATCTGATAAGATCAAGCCATAAATATGTGTGTCTGAGTCTTCTATCAAAAGTTACAGTTATTTATATGAAGTTGTACAAAAACGCTTTATTTCGTCAAGCCAGTGCGTTTCTTACGATTGCATGCATTTGAATGGGGAGCTCGCCCGAAACAAAGTATAGGTTTTCATTATATGAATAACTTAAAAAATCTTAGCTCAAACAGCTGCAAAACCTGTGTGCCCAGCACGGGGATATTTAATCTGATAAGATGAAGCCATAAATATGTGTGTCTGACTCTTCTATCAAAAGTTACAGCTATTTATATGAAGTTGTACAAAAACGTTTTATTTCGTCAAGCCAGTGCGTTTCTTACGATTACATGCATTTGAATGGGGAGCTCGCCCGAAACAAAGTATAGGTTTTCATTATGTGAAAAACTTGAAAATCCTAGCTCAAACAGCTGCAAGACCTGTTTGCCCAGCACAGGGATATAGAATTCTATGACATAAAGCCATAAATATGTGTGTCTGAGTCTTCTATCAAAAGTTACAGCTATTTATTAGAAGTTGTAGAAAAACGCTTTATTTCGTCAAGCCAGTGAGTTTCTTACGATTACATGCATTTGAATAGGGAGCTCGCCCGAAACAAAGTATAGGTTTTCATTATGTGAATAACTTGAAAAACTTAGCTCAAACAGCTGCAAAACCTGTGTGCCCAGCACGGGGATATTGAATCTGATAAGATCAAGCCATAAATATGTGTGTCTGAGTCTTCTATCAAAAGTTACAGTTATTTATATGAAGTTGTACAAAAACGCTTTATTTCGTCAAGCCAGTGCGTTTCTTACGATTGCATGCATTTGAATGGGGAGCTCGCCCGAAACAAAGTATAGGTTTTCATTATGTGAAAAACTTGAAAATCCTAGCTCAAACAGCTGCAACACCTGTGTTCCCAGCACGGGGATATTGAATTATATAAGATAAAGCCATAAATATGTGTGTCTGAGTCTTCTATCAAAAGTTACAGCTATTTATATGAAGTTGTACAAAAACGCTTTATTTCGTCAAGCCAGTGCGTTTCTTAGGATTACATGCATTTGAATGGGGAGCTCGCCCAAAAGAAAATATAGGTTTTCATTATGTGAATAACTTGAAAAATCTTAGCTCAAACAGCTGCAAAACCTGTGTGCCCAGCACGGGGATACTGAATCTGATAAGATAAAGCCATAAATATGTGTGTCTGAGTCTTCTATCAAAAGTTACAGCTATTTATATGAAGTTGTACAAAAACGCTTTATTTCATCAAGCCAGTGCGTTTCTTACGATTACATGCATTTGAATGGGGAGCTCGCCCGAAACAAAGTATAGGTTTTCATTATATGAATAACTTAAAAAATCTTAGCTCAAACAGCTGCAAAACCTGTGTGCCCAGCATGGGGATATTGAATCTGATAAGATAAAGCCATAAATATGTGTGTCTGAGTTTTCTATCAAAAGTTACAGCTATTTATATGAAGTTGTACAAAAACGCTTTATGTCGTCAAGCCAGTGCGTTTCTTACGATTACATGCATTTGAATGGGGGAATTCGCCCGAAACAAAGTATAGGTTTTCATTATGTGAATAACTTGAAAAATCTTAGCTCAAACAGCTGCAAAACCTGTGTGCACAGCAAAGGGATACTGAATCTGATAAGATAAAGCCATAAAAATGTGTGTCTGAGTCTTCTATCAAAACTTACAGCTATTTATATGAAGTTGTACAAAAACGCTTTATTTCGTCAAGCCAGTGCGTTTCTTACGATTACATGCATTTGAATGGGGAGCTCGCCCGAAACAAAATATAGGTTTTCATTATGTGAATAACTTGAAAATCTTAGCTCAAACAGCTGCAAAACCTGTGTGCCCAGCACGGGGATACTGAATATGATAAGATAAAGCCATAAATATGTGTGTCTGCGTATTCTATCAAAAGTTACAGCTATTTATATGAAGTTGTAGAAAAACGCTTTATTTCGTCAAGCCAGTGCGTTTCTTACGATTACATGCATTTGAATGGGGAGCTCGCCCGAAACAAAGTATAGGTTTTCATTATGTGAATAACTTGAAAATCTTTGCTCAAACAGCTGCAAAACCTGTGTGCCCACCACGGGGATATTGATTCTGATAAGATAAACCCATAAAAATGTGTGTCTGAGTCTTCTATCAAAAGTTACAGCTGTATGAAGTTGTACAAAAACGCTTTATTTCGTCAAGCCAGTGCGTTTCTTACGATTACATGCATTTGAATGGGGAGCTCGTCCGAAACAAAGTATAGGTTTTCATTATGTGAATAACTTGAAAAATCTTAGCTCAAACAGCTGCAAAACCTGTTTGCCCAGCACAGGGATACTGAATCTGATAAGATAAAGCCATAAATATGTGTGTGTGAGTCTTCTATCAAAAGTTACAGCTATTTATATGAAGTTGTACAAAAACGCTTTATTTCGTAAAGCCAGTGCGTTTCTTACGATTGCATGCATTTGAATGGGGGAATTCGCCCGAAACAAAGTATAGGTTTTCATTATGTGAATAACTTTGAAAAATCTTAGCTCAAACAGCTGCAAAACCTGTTTGCCCAGCACAGGGATATTGAATTCTATAAAATAAAGCCATAAATATGTGTGTCTGAGTCTTCTATCAAAACTTACAGCTATTTATATGAAGTTGTAGAAAAACGCTTTATTTCGTCAAGGCAGTGCGTTTCTTACGATTACATGCATTTGAATGGGGAGCTCGCCCGAAACAAAGTATAGGTTTTCATTATGTGAATAACTTGAAAATCTTAGCTCAAACAGCTGCAAAACCTGTGTGCCCAGCACGGGGACATTGAATCTGATAAGATAAAGCCATAAATATGTGTGTGTGAGTCTTCTATCAAAAGTTACAGCTATTTATATGAAGTTGTACAAAAACGCTTTATTTCGTCAAGCCAGTGAGTTTCTTACGATTACATGCATTTGAATGGGGAGCTCGCCCGAAACAAAGTATAGGTTTTCATTATGTGAAAAACTTGAAAATCCTAGCTCAAACAGCTGCAACACCTGTGTTCCCAGCACGGGGATATTGAATTATATAAGATAAAGCCATAAATATGTGTGTCTGAGTCTTCTATCAAAAGTTACAGCTATTTATATGAAGTTGTACAAAAACGCTTTATTTCGTCAAGCCAGTGCGTTTCTTAGGATTACATGCATTTGAATGGGGAGCTCGCCCGAAACAAAATATAGGTTTTCATTATGTGAATAACTTGAAAAATCTTAGCTCAAACAGCTGCAAAACCTGTGTGCCCAGCACGGGGATACTGAATCTGATAAGATAAAGCCATAAATATGTGTGTCTGAGTCTTCTATCAAAAGTTACAGCTATTTATATGAAGTTGTACAAAAACGCTTTATTTCATCAAGCCAGTGCGTTTCTTACGATTACATGCATTTGAATGGGGAGCTCGCCCGAAACAAAGTATAGGTTTTCATTATATGAATAACTTAAAAAATCTTAGCTCAAACAGCTGCACAAACCTGTGTGCCCAGCACGGGGATATTGAATCTGATAAGATAAAGCCATAAACATGTGTGTCTGAGTCTTCTATCAAAAGTTACAGCTATTTATATGAAGTTGTACAAAAACGCTTTATTTCGTCAAGCCAGTGCGTTTCTTACGATTACATGCATTTGAATGGGGAGCTCGCCCGAAACAAAGTATAGGTTTTCATTATGTGAATAACTTGAAAATCTTAGCTCAAACAGCTGCAAAACCTGTGTGCCCAGCACGGGGATATTGAAACTGATAGATAAAGTCATAAATATGTGTGACTGAGTCTTCTATCAAAAGTTACAGCTATTTATATGAAGTTGTAGAAAAACGCTTTATTTCGTCAAGCCAGTGCGTTTCTTACGATTACATGCATTTGAATGGGGAGCTCGCCCGAAACAAAGTATAGGTTTTCATTATGTGAAAAACTTGAAAATCCTAGCTCAAACAGCTGCAAGACCTGTTTGCCCAGCACAGGGATATAGAATTCTATGACATAAAGCCATAAATATGTGTGTCTGAGTCTTCTATCAAAAGTTACAGCTATTTATATGAAGTTGTACAAAATTGCTTTATTTCGTCAAGCCAGTGCGTTTCTTACGATTGCATGCATTTGAATGGGGAGCTCGCCCGAAACAAAGTATAGGTTTTCATTATGTGAAAAACTTGAAAATCTTAGCTCAAACAGCTGCAAAACCTGTGTGCCCAGCACGGGGATATTAATTCTGATAAGATAAAGCCATAAATATGTGTGTCTGAGTCTTCTATCAAAAGTTACAGCTATTTATATGAAGTTGTACAAAAACCCTTTATTTCGTCAAGCCAGTGCGTTTCTTACGATTACATGCATTTGAATAGGGAGCTCGCCCGAAACAAAGTATAGGTTTTCATTATGTGAAAAACTTGAAAATCCTAGCTCAAACAGCTGCAAGACCTTTTTGCCCAGCACAGGGATATAGAATTCTATGACATAAAGCCATAAATATGTGTGTCTGAGTCTTCTATCAAAAGTTACAGCTATTTATATGAAGTTGTACAAAAACGCTTTATTTCGTCAAGCCAGTGCGTTTCTTACGATTACATGCATTTGAAAGGGGAGCTCGCCCGAAACAAAGTATAGGTTTTCATTATGTGAAAAACTTGAAAATCTTAGCTCAAACAGCTGCAAAACCTGTGTGCCCAGCACGGGGATATTTAATCTGATAAGATAAAGCCATAAATATGTGTGTCTGAGTCTTCTATCAAAAGTTACATCTATTTATATGAAGTTGTACAAAAACGCTTTATTTCGTCAAGCCAGTGCGTTTCTTACGATTACATGCATTTGAATGGGGAGCTCGCCCGAAACAAAGTATAGGTTTTCATTATGTCAATAACTTGAAAATCTTAGCTCAAACAGCTGCAAAACCTCTGTGCCCAGCACGGGGATATTGAATTCTATGAGATAAAGCCATAAATATGTGTGTCTGAGTCTTCTATAAAAACTTACATCTATTTATATGAAGTTGTACAAAAACGCTTTATTTCGTCAAGCCAGTGCGTTTCTTACGATTACATGCATTTGAATGGGGAGCTCGCCCGAAACAAAGTATAGGTTTTCATTATGTCAATAACTTGAAAATCTTAGCTCAAACAGCTGCAAAACCTGTGTGCCCAGCACGGGGATATTGAATTATATAAGATAAAGCCATAAATATGTGTGTCTGAGTCTTCTATCAAAAGTTACAGCTATTTATATGAAGTTGTACAAAAACGCTTTATTTCGTCAAGCCAGTGCGTTTCTTACGATTACATGCATTTGAAGGGAGCTCGCCTGAAACAAAGTATAGGTTTTCATTATGTGAAAAACTTGAAAATCTTAGCTCAAACAGCTGCAAAACCTGTTTGCCCAGCACAGGGATATTGAATTCTATAAGATTAAGCCATAAATATGTGTGTCTGAGTCTTCTATCAAAACTTACAGCTATTTATATGAAGTTGTAGAAAAACGCTTTATTTCGTCAAGCCAGTGCGTTTCTTACGATTACATGCATTTGAATGGGGAGCTCGCCCGAAACAAAGTATAGGTTTTCATTATGTGAATAACTTGAAAATCTTAGCTCAAACAGCTGCAAAACCTGTGTGCCCAGCACGGGGACATTGAATCTGATAAGATAAAGCCATAAATATGTGTGTGTGAGTCTTCTATCAAAAGTTACAGCTATTTATATGAAGTTGTACAAAAACGTTTTATTTCGTCAAGCCAGTGCGTTTCTTACGATTACATGCATTTGAATGGGGAGCTCGCCCCAAACAAAGTATAGGTTTTCATTATGTGAATAACTTGAAAAATCTTTGCTCAAACAGCTGCAAAACCTGTTTGCCCAGCACAGGGATATTGAATTCTATAAGATGAAGCCATAAATATGTGTGTCTGAGTCTTTTATCAAAAGTTACAGCTGTATGAAGTTGTACAAAAACGCCTTATTTCGTCAAACCAGTGCGTTTCTTACAATTACATGCATTTGAATGGGGAGCTCGCCCGAAACAAAGTATAGGTTATCATTATGTGAATAACTTGAAAAATCTTAGCTCAAACAGCTGCAAGACCTGTTTGCCCAGCACAGGGATATAGAATTCTATGACATAAAGCCATAAATATGTGTGTCTGAGTCTTCTATCAAAAGTTACAGCTATTTATTAGAAGTTGTACAAAAACGCTTTATTTCGTCAAGCCAGTGAGTTTCTTACGATTACATGCATTTGAATAGGGAGCTCGCCCGAAACAAAGTATAGGTTTTCATTATGTGAATAACTTGAAAAACTTAGCTCAAACAGCTGCAAAACCTGTGTGCCCAGCACTGGGATATTGAATCTGATAAGATCAAGCCATAAATATGTGTGTCTGAGTCTTCTATCAAAAGTTACAGTTATTTATATGAAGTTGTACAAAAACGCTTTATTTCGTCAAGCCAGTGCGTTTCTTACGATTGCATGCATTTGAATGGGGAGCTCGCCCGAAACAAAGTATAGGTTTTCATTATGTGAAAAACTTGAAAATCCTAGCTCAAACAGCTGCAACACCTGTGTTCCCAGCACGGCGATATTGAATTATATAAGATAAAGCCATAAATATGTGTGTCTGAGTCTTCTATCAAAAGTTACAGCTATTTATATGAAGTTGTACAAAAACGCTTTATTTCGTCAAGCCAGTGCGTTTCTTAGGATTACATGCATTTGAATGGGGAGCTCGCCCGAAACAAAATATAGGTTTTCATTATGTGAATAACTTGAAAAATCTTAGCTCAAACAGCTGCAAAACCTGTGTGCCCAGCACGGGGATACTGAATCTGATAAGATAAAGCCATAAATATGTGTGTGTGAGTCTTCTATCAAAAGTTACAGCTATTTATATGAAGTTGTAGAAAAACGCTTTATTTCGTCAAGCCAGTGCGTTTCTTACGATTACATGCATTTGAATGGGGAGCTCGCCCGAAACAAAGTATAGGTTTTCATTATATGAATAACTTAAAAAATCTTAGCTCAAACAGCTGCAAAACCTGTGTGCCCAGCACGGGGATATTGAATCTGATAAGATAAAGCCATAAATATGTGTGTCTGAGTTTTCTATCAAAAGTTACAGCTATTTATATGAAGTTGTACAAAAACGCTTTATGTCGTCAAGCCAGTGCGTTTCTTACGATTACATGCATTTGAATGGGGGAATTCGCCCGAAACAAAGTATAGGTTTTCATTATGTGAATAACTTGAAAAATCTTAGCTCAAACAGCTGCAAAACCTGTGTGCCCAGCACGGGGATATTGAATCTGATAAGATAAAGCCATAAATATGTGTGTCTGAGTTTTCTATCAAAAGTTACAGCTATTTATATGAAGTTGTACAAAAACGCTTTATGTCGTCAAGCCAGTGCGTTTCTTACGATTACATGCATTTGAATGGGGGAATTCGCCCGAAACAAAGTATAGGTTTTCATTATGTGAATAACTTGAAAAATCTTAGCTCAAACAGCTGCAAAACCTGTGTGCCCAGCACGGGGATACTGAATATGATAAGATAAAGCCATAAATATGTGTGTCTGCGTATTCTATCAAAAGTTACAGCTATTTATATGAAGTTGTAGAAAAACGCTTTATTTCGTCAAGCCAGTGCGTTTCTTACGATTACATGCATTTGAATGGGGAGCTCGCCCGAAACAAAGTATAGGTTTTCATTATGTGAATACCTTGAAAATCTTAGCTCAAACAGCTGCAAAACCTGTGTGCCCACCACGGGGATATTGATTCTGATAAGATAAACCCATAAAAATGTGTGTCTGAGTCTTCTATCAAAAGTTACAGCTGTATGAAGTTGTACAAAAACGCTTTATTTCGTCAAGCCAGTGAGTTTCTTACGATTACATGCATTTGAATAGGGAGCTCGCCCGAAACAAAGTATAGGTTTTCATTATGTGAATAACTTGAAAAACTTAGCTCAAACAGCTGCAAAACCTGTGTGCCCAGCACTGGGATATTGAATCTGATAAGATCAAGCCATAAATATGTGTGTCTGAGTCTTCTATCAAAAGTTACAGTTATTTATATGAAGTTGTACAAAAACGCTTTATTTCGTCAAGCCAGTGCGTTTCTTACGATTGCATGCATTTGAATGGGGAGCTCGCCCGAAACAAAGTATAGGTTTTCATTATGTGAAAAACTTGAAAATCCTAGCTCAAACAGCTGCAACACCTGTGTTCCCAGCACGGGGATATTGAATTATATAAGATAAAGCCATAAAAATGTGTGTCTGAGTCTTCTATCAAAAGTTACAGCTATTTATATGAAGTTGTACAAAAACGCTTTATTTCGTCAAGCCAGTGCGTTTCTTAGGATTACATGCATTTGAATAGGGAGCTCGCCCGAAACAAAATATAGGTTTTCATTATGTGAATAACTTGAAAAATCTTAGCTCAAACAGCTGCAAAACCTGTGTGCCCAGCACGGGGATACTGAATCTGATAAGATAAAGCCATAAATATGTGTGTCTGAGTTTTCTATCAAAAGTTACAGCTATTTATATGAAGTTGTACAAAAACGCTTTATGTCGTCAAGCCAGTGCGTTTCTTACGATTACATGCATTTGAATGGGGGAATTCGCCCGAAACAAAGTATAGGTTTTCATTATGTGAATAACTTGAAAAATCTTAGCTCAAACAGCTGCAAAACCTGTGTGCCCAGCACGGGGATACTGAATCTGATAAGATAAAGCCATAAATATGTGTGTCTGCGTATTCTATCAAAAGTTACAGCTATTTATATGAAGTTGTAGAAAAACGCTTTATTTCGTCAAGCCAGTGCGTTTCTTACGATTACATGCATTTGAATGGGGAGCTCGCCCGAAACAAAATATAGGTTTTCATTATGTGAATAACTTGAAAAATCTTAGCTCAAACAGCTGCAAAACCTGTGTGCCCAGCACGGGGATACTGAATCTGATAAGATAAAGCCATAAATATGTGTGTCTGAGTCTTCTATCAAAAGTTACAGCTATTTATATGAAGTTGTACAAAAACGCTTTATTTCATCAAGCCAGTGCGTTTCTTACGATTACATGCATTTGAATGGGGAGCTCGCCCGAAACAAAGTATAGGTTTTCATTATATGAATAACTTAAAAAATCTTAGCTCAAACAGCTGCAAAACCTGTGTGCCCAGCACGGGGATATTGAATCTGATAAGATAAAGCCATAAATATGTGTGTCTGAGTTTTCTATCAAAAGTTACAGCTATTTATATGAAGTTGTACAAAAACGCTTTATGTCGTCAAGCCAGTGCGTTTCTTACGATTACATGCATTTGAATGGGGGAATTCGCCCGAAACAAAGTATAGGTTTTCATTATGTGAATAACTTAAAAAATCTTAGCTCAAACAGCTGCAAAACCTGTTTGCCCAGCACGGGGATACTGAATCTGATAAGATAAAGCCATAAATATGTGTGTGTGAGTCTTCTATCAAAAGTTACAGCTATTTATATGAAGTTGTACAAAAACGCTTTATTTCGTAAAGCCAGTGCGTTTCTTACGATTGCATGCATTTGAATGGGGGAATTCGCCCGAAACAAAGTATAGGTTTTCATTATGTGAATAACTTTAAAAAATCTTAGCTCAAACAGCTGCAAAACCTGTGTGCCCAGCAAAGGGATACTGAATCTGATAAGATAAAGCCATAAAAATGTGTGTCTGAGTCTTCTATCAAAAGTTACAGCTATTTATATGAAGTTGTACAAAAACGCTTTATTTCGTCAAGACAGTGCGTTTCTTACGATTACATGCATTTGAATGGGGAGCTCGCCCGAAACAAAGTATAGGTTTTCATTATGTGAATAACTTGAAAATCTTAGCTCAAACAGCTGCAAAACCTGTTTGCCCAGCACAGGGATATTGAATTCTATAAGATAAAGCCATAAATATGTGTGTCTGAGTCTTCTATCAAAACTTACAGCTATTTATATGAAGTTGTAGAAAAACGCTTTATTTCGTCAAGCCAGTGCGTTTCTTACGATTACATGCATTTGAATGGGGAGCTCGCCCGAAACAAAGTATAGGTTTTCATTATGTGAATAACTTGAAAATCTTAGCTCAAACAGCTGCAAAACCTGTGTGCCCAGCACGGGGACATTGAATCTGATAAGATAAAACCATAAATATGTGTGTGTGAGTCTACTATCAAAAGTTACAGCTATTTATATGAAGTTGTACAAAAACGCTTTATTTCGTCAAGCCAGTGCGTTTCTTACGATTACATGCATTTGAATGGGGAGCTCGCCCCAAACAAAGTATAGGTTTTCATTATGTGAATAACTTGAAAAATCTTTGCTCAAACAGCTGCAAAACCTGTGTGCCCAGCACGGGGACATTGAATCTGATAAGATAAAGCCATAAATATGTGTGTGTGAGTCTTCTATCAAAAGTTACAGCTATTTATATGAAGTTGTACAAAAACGTTTTATTTCGTCAAGCCAGTGCGTTTCTTACGATTACATGCATTTGAATGGGGAGCTCGCCCCAAACAAAGTATAGGTTTTCATTATGTGAATAACTTGAAAAATCTTTGCTCAAACAGCTGCAAAACCTGTTTGCCCAGCACAGGGATATTTAATTCTATAAGATGAAGCCATAAATATGTGTGTCTGAGTCTTTTATCAAAAGTTACAGCTGTATGAAGTTGTACAAAAACGCCTTATTTCGTCAAACCAGTGCGTTTCTTACAATTACATGCATTTGAATGGGGAGCTCGCCCGAAACAAAGTATAGGTTATCATTATGTGAATAACTTGAAAAATCTTAGCTCAAACAGCTGCAAAACCTGTGTGCCCAGCACGGGGATACTGAATCTGATAAGATAAAGCCATAAATATGTGTGTGTGAGTCTTCTATCAAAAGTTACAGCTATTTATATGAAGTTGTAGAAAAACGCTTTATTTCGTCAAGCCAGTGCGTTTCTTACGATTACATGCATTTGAATGGGGAGCTCGCCCGAAACAAAGTATAGGTTTTCATTATGTGAATAACTTGAAAAATCTTAGCTCAAACAGCTGCAAAACCTGTGTGCCCAGCACGGGGATACTGAATATGATAAGATAAAGCCATAAATATGTGTGTCTGCGTATTCTATCAAAAGTTACAGCTATTTATATGAAGTTGTACAAAAACGCTTTATTTCGTCAAGCCAGTGCGTTTCTTACGATTACATGCATTTGAATGCGGGAATTCGCCCGAAAAAAAATATAGGTTTTCATTATGTGAATAACTTGAAAAATCTTAGCTCAAACAGCTGCAAAACCTGTGTGCCCAGCAAAGGGATACTGAATCTGATAAGATAAAGCCATGAAAATGTGTGTCTGAGTCTTCTATCAAAAGTTACAGCTATTTATATGAAGTTGTACAAAAACGCTTTATTTCGTCAAGCCAGTGCGTTTCTTACGATTACATGCATTTGAATGGGGAGCTCGCCCGAAACAAAGTATAGGTTTTCATTATGTGAAAAACTTGAAATTTTTTAGCTCAAACAGCTGCAAAACCTGTGTGCCCAGCACGGGGATATTGAATCTGATAAGATAAAGCCATAAATATGTGTGTGTGAGTCTTCTATCAAAAGTTACAGCTATTTATATGAAGTTGTACAAAAACGCTTTATTTCGTCAAGCCAGTGCGTTTCTTACGATTGCATGCATTTGAATGGGGGAATTCGCCCGAAACAAAGTATAGGTTTTCATTATGTGAATAACTTTGAAAAATCTTAGCTCAAACAGCTGCAAAACCTGTGTGCCCAGCACGGGGATACTGAATCTGATAAGATAAAGCCATAAATATGTGTGTGTGAGTCTTCTATCAAAAGTTACAGCTATTTATATGAAGTTGTACAAAAACGCTTTATTTCGTCAAGCCAGTGCGTTTCTTACGATTACATGCATTTGAATGGGGAGCTCGCCCGAAACAAAGTATAGGTTTTCATTATGTGAATAACTTGAAAAATCTTAGCTCAAACAGCTGCAAAACCTGTGTGCCCAGCAAAGGGATACTGAATCTGATAAGATAAAGCCATAAATATGTGTGTCTGCGTATTCTATCAAAAGTTAGAGCTATTTATATGAAGTTGTACAAAAACGCTTTATTTCGTCAAGCCAGTGCGTTTCTTACGATTACATGCATTTGAATGGGGAGCTTGCCCGAAACAAAGTATAGGTTTTCATTATGTGAAAAACTTGAAATTTTTTAGCTCAAACAGCTGCAAAACCTGTGTGCCCAGCACGGGGATATTGAATCTGATAAGATAAAGCCATAAATATGTGTGTGTGAGTCTTCTATCAAAAGTTACAGCTATTTATATGAAGTTGTACAAAAATTCTTTATTTCATCAAGCCAGTGCGTTTCTTACGATTACATGCATTTGAATGGGGAGCTCGCCCGAAACAAAGTATAGGTTTTCATTATATGAATAACTTGAAAAATCTTAGCTCAAACAGCTGCAAAACCTGTGTGCCAAGCACGGGGATATTGAATCTGATAAGATAAAGCCATAAATATGTGTGTCTGAGTTTTCTATCAAAAGTTACAGCTATTTATATGAAGTTGTACAAAAACGCTTTATTTCGTCAAGCCAGTGCGTTTCTTACGATTACATGCATTTGAATGGGGGAATTCGCCCGAAACAAAGTATAGGTTTTCATTATGTGAATAACTTGAAAAATCTTAGCTCAAACAGCTGCAAAACCTGTGTGCCCAGCACAGGGATACTGAATCTGATAAGATAAAGCCATAAAAATGTGTGTCTGAGTCTTCTATGAAAAGTTACAGCTATTTATATGAAGTTGTACAAAACGCTTTATTTCGTCAAGCCAGTGCGTTTCTTACGATTACATGCATTTGAATGGGGGAATTCGCCCGAAACAAAGTATAGGTTTTCATTATGTGAATAACTTGAAAAATCTTAGCTCAAACAGCTGCAAAACCTGTGTGCCCAGCAAAGGGATACTGAATCTAATAAGATAAAGCCATAAAAATGTTTGTCTGAGTCTTCTATCAAAAGTTACAGCTATTTATATGAAGTTGTACAAAAACGCTTTATTTCGTCAAGCCAGTGCGTTTCTTACGATTACATGCATTTGAATGGGGGAATTCGCCCGAAACAAAATATAGGTTTTCATTATGTGAATAACTTGAAAAATCTTAGCTCAAACAGCTGCAAAACCTGTGTGCCCAGCACGGGGATACTGAATCTGATAAGATAAAGCCATAAATATGTGTGTCTGAGTCTTCTATCAAAAGTTACAGCTATTTATATGAAGTTGTACAAAAACGCTTTATTTCGTCAAGCCAGTGCGTTTCTTACGATTACATGCATTTGAATGGGGAGCTCGCCCGAAACAAAGTATAGGTTTTCATTATATGAATAACTTGAAAAATCTTAGCTCAAACAGCTGCAAAACCTGTGTGCCCAGCACGGGGATATTGAATCTGATAAGATAAAGCCATAAATATGTGTGTGTGAGTTTTCTATCAAAAGTTACAGCTATTTATATGAAGTTCTACAAAAACGCTTTATTTCGTCAAGCCAGTGCGTTTCTTACGATTACATGCATTTGAATGGGGAGCTCGCCGGAAACAAAGTGTAGGTTTTCATTATGTGAATAACTGGAAATTTTTTAGCTCAAACAGCTGCAAAACCTGTGTGCCCAGCACAGGGATATTGAATCTGATAAGATAAAGCCATAAATATGTGTGTGTGAGTCTTTTATCAAAAGTTACAGCTATTTATATGAAGTTGTACAAAAACGCTTTATTTCGTCAAGCCAGTGCGTTTCTTACGATTACATGCATTTGAATGGGGGAATTCGCCCGAAACAAAGTATAGGTTTTCATTATGTGAATAACTTGAAAAATCTTAACTCAAACAGCTGCAAAACCTGTGTGCCCAGCAAAGGGATACTGAATCTGATAAGATAAAGCCATAAAAATGTGTGTCTGAGTCTTCTATCAAAAGTTACAGCTATTTATATGAAGTTGTACAAAAACGCTTTATTTCGTCAAGCCAGTGCGTTTCTTACGATTACATGCATTTGAATGGGGAGCTCGCCCGAAACAAAGTATAGGTTTTCTTTATGTGAATAACTTGAAAAATCTTAGCTCAAACAGCTGCAAAACCTGTTTGCCCAGCACAGGGATATTAAATTCTATAAGATAAAGCCATAAATATGTGTGTCTGAGTCTTCTATCAAAACTTACAGCTATTTATATGAAGTTGTACAAAAACGCTTTATTTCGTCAAGCCAGTGCGTTTCTTACGATTACATGCATTTGAATGGGGAGCTCGCCCGAAACAAAGTATAGGTTTTCATTATGTGAATAACTTGAAAAATCTTATCTCAAACAGCTGCAAAACCTGTGTGCCTAGCACAGGGATACTGAATCTGATAAGATAAAGCCATAAAAATGTGTGTCTGAGTCTTCTATCAAAAGTTACAGCTATTTATATGAAGTTGTACAAAACGCTTTATTTCGTCAACCCAGTGCGTTTCTTACGATTACATGCATTTGAATGGGGAGCTCGCCCGAAACAAAGTATAGGTTTTCATTATGTGAATAACTTGAAAAATCTTAGCTCAAACAGCTGCAAAACCTGTTTGCCCAGCACGGGGATACTGAATCTGATAAGATAAAGCCATAAATATGTGTGTGTGAGTCTTCTATCAAAAGTTACAGCTATTTATATGAAGTTGTACAAAAACGCTTTATTTCGTAAAGCCAGTGCGTTTCTTACGATTGCATGCATTTGAATGGGGGAATTCGCCCGAAACAAAGTATAGGTTTTCATTATGTGAATAACTTTGAAAAATCTTTGCTCAAACAGCTGCAAAACCTGTGTGCCCAGCAAAGGGATACTGAATCTGATAAGATAAAGCCATAAAAATGTGTGTCTGAGTCTTCTATCAAAAGTTACAGCTATTTATATGAAGTTGTACAAAAACGCTTTATTTCGTCAAGCCACTGCGTTTCTTACGATTACATGCATTTGAATGGGGAGCTCGCCCGAAACAAAGTATAGGTTTTCATTATGTGAATAACTTGAAAATCTTAGCTCAAACAGCTGCAAAACCTGTTTGCCCAGCACAGGGATATTGAATTCTATAAGATAAAGCCATAAATATGTGTGTCTGAGTCTTCTATCAAAACTTACAGCTATTTATATGAAGTTGTAGAAAAACGCTTTATTTCCTCAAGCCAGTGCGTTTCTTACGATTACATGCATTTGAATGGGGAGCTCGCCCGAAACAAAGTATAGGTTTTCATTATATGAATAACTTGAAAAATCTTAGCTCAAACAGCTGCAAAACCTGTGTGCCCAGCACGGGGATATTGAATCTGATAAGATAAAGCCATAAATATGTGTGTCTGAGTTTTCTATCAAAAGTTACAGCTATTTATATGAAGTTGTACAAAAATGCTTTATTTCGTCAAGCCAGTGCGTTTCTTACGATTACATGCATTTGAATGGGGGAATTCGCCCGAAACAAAGTATAGGTTTTCATTATGTGAATAACTTGAAAAATCTTAGCTCAAACAGCTGCAAAACCTGTGTGCCCAGCACAGGGATACTGAATCTGATAAGATAAAGCCATAAAAATGTGTGTCTGAGTCTTCTATGAAAAGTTACAGCTATTTATATGAAGTTGTACAAAACGCTTTATTTCGTCAAGCCAGTGCGTTTCTTACGATTACATGCATTTGAATGGGGAGCTCGCCCGAAACAAAGTATAGGTTTTCATTATGTGAATAACTGGAAATTTTTTAGCTCAAACAGCTGCAAAACCTGTGTGCCCAGCACGGGGATATTGAATCTGATAAGATAAAGCCATGAATATGTGTGTGTGTCTTTTATCAAAAGTTACAGCTATTTATATGAAGTTGTACAAAAACGCTTTATTTCGTCAAGCCAGTGCGTTTCTTACGATTACATGCATTTGAATGGGGGAATTCGCCCGAAACAAAGTATAGGTTTTCATTATGTGAATAACTTGAAAAATCTTAGCTCAAACAGCTGCAAAACCTGTGTGCCCAGCAAAGGGATACTGAATCTAATAAGATAAAGCCATAAAAATGTGTGTCTGAGTCTTCTATCAAAAGTTACAGCTATTTATATGAAGTTGTACAAAAACGCTTTATTTCGTCAAGCCAGTGCGTTTCTTACGATTACATGCATTTGAATGGGGAGCTCGCCCGAAACAAAGTATAGGTTTTCATTATGTGAATAACTTGAAAAATCTTAGCTCAAATAGCTGCAAAACCTGTGTGCCTAGCACAGGGATAATGAATCTGATAAGATAAAGCCATAAATATGTGTGTGTGAGTCTTTTATAAAAAGTTAAAGCTATTTATATGAAGTTGTACAAAAACGCTTTATTTCGTCAAGCCAGTGCGTTTCTTACGATTACATGCATTTGAATGGGGGAATTCGCCCGAAACAAAATATAGGTTTTCATTATGTGAATAACTTGAAAAATCTTAGCTCAAACAGCTGCAAAACCTGTGTGCCCAGCACGGGGATACTGAATCTGATAAGATAAAGCCATAAATATGTGTGTCTGAGTCTTCTATCAAAAGTTACAGCTATTTATATGAAGTTGTACAAAAACGCTTTATTTCGTCAAGCCAGTGCGTTTCTTACGATTACATGCATTTGAATGGGGAGCTCGCCCGAAACAAAGTATAGGTTTTCATTATATGAATAACTTGAAAAATCTTAGCTCAAACAGCTGCAAAACCTGTGTGCCCAGCACGGGGATATTGAATCTGATAAGATAAAGCCATAAATATGTGTGTGTGAGTTTTCTATCAAAAGTTACAGCTATTTATATGAAGTTCTACAAAAACGCTTTATTTCGTCAAGCCAGTGCGTTTCTTACGATTACATGCATTTGAATGGGGAACTCGCCCGAAACAAAGTGTAGGTTTTCATTATGTGAATAACTGGAAATTTTTTAGCTCAAACAGCTGCAAAACCTGTGTGCCCAGCACAGGGATATTGAATCTGATAAGATAAAGCCATAAATATGTGTGTCTGAGTCTTCTATCAAAAGTTACAGCTGTATGAAGTTGTACAAAAACGCTTTATTTCGTCAAGCCAGTGCGTTTCTTACGATTACATGCATTTGAATGGGGAGCTCGCCCGAAACAAAGTATAGGTTTTCATTATGTGAATAACTTGAAAATCTTAGCTCAAACAGCTGCAAAACCTGTGTGCCCAGCACGGGGATATTGAATCTGATAAGATAAACCCATAAAAATGTGTGTCTGAGTCTTCTATCAAAAGTTACAGCTGTATGAAGTTGTACAAAAACGCTTTATTTCGTCAAGCCAGTGCGTTTCTTACGATTACATGCATTTGAATGGGGAGCTCGCCCGAAACAAAGTATAGGTTTTCATTATGTGAATAACTTGAAAAATCTTAGCTCAAACAGCTGAGAAACCTGTGTGCCCAGCACGGGGATATTGAATCTGATAAGATAAACCCATAAAAATGTGTGTCTGAGTCTTCTATCAAAAGTTACAACTGTATGAAGTTGTACAAAAACGCTTTATTTCGTCAAGCCAGTGCGTTTCTTACGATTACATGCATTTGAATGGGGAGCTCGCCCGAAACAAAGTATAGGTTTTCATTATGTGAATAACTTGAAAAACTTAGCTCAAATAGCTGCAAAACCTGTGTGCCCAGCACAGGGATATTGAATTATATAAGATAAAACCATAAATATGTGTGTCTGAGTTTTCTAACAAAACTTACAGCTATTTATATGAAGTTGTACAAAAACGCTTTATTTCGTCAAGCCAGTGCGTTTCTTACAATTACATGCATTTGAATGGGGAGCTCGCCCGAAACAAAGTATAGGTTTTCATTATGTGAATAACTTGAAAATCTTAGCTCAAACAGCTGCAAAACCTGTGTGCCCAGCACGGGGATATTGAATCTGATAAGATAAACCCATAAAAATGTGTGTCTGAGTCTTCTATCAAAAGTTACAGCTGTATGAAGTTGTACAAAAACGCTTTATTTCGTCAAGCCAGTGCGTTTCTTACGATTACATGCATTTGAATGGGGAGCTCGCCCGAAACAAAGTATAGGTTTTCATTATGTGAATAACTTGAAAAATCTTAGCTCAAACAGCTGCAAAACCTGTTTGCCCAGCACGGGGATACTGAATCTGATAAGATAAAGCCATAAATATGTGTGTCTGCGTCTTCTATCAAAAGTTACAGCTATTTATATGAAGTTGTACAAAAACGCTTTATTTCGTCAAGCCAGTGCGTTTCTTACGATTACATGCATTTGAATGGGGAGCTCGCCCGAAACAAAGTATAGGTTTTCATTATGTGAATAACTTGAAAATCTTAGCTCAAACAGCTGCAAAACCTGTTTGCCTAGCACAGGGATATTGAATTCTATAAGATAAAGCCATTAATATGTGTGTCTGAGTTTTCTATCAAAAGTTACAGCTATTTATATGAAGTTGTACAAAAACGCTTTATTTCGTCAAGCCAGTGCGTTTCTTACGATTACATGCATTTGAATGGGGGAATTCGCCCGAAACAAAGTATAGGTTTTCATTATGTGAATAACTTGAAAAATCTTAGCTCAAACAGCTGCAAAACCTGTGTGCCCAGCACAGGGATACTGAATCTGATAAGATAAAGCCATAAAAATGTGTGTCTGAGTCTTCTATCAAAAGTTACAGCTATTTATATGAAGTTGTACAAAACGCTTTATTTCGTCAAGCCAGTGCGTTTCTTACGATTAGATGCATTTGAATGGGGAGCTCGCCCGAAACAAAGTATAGGTTTTCATTATGTGAATAACTTGAAAAATCTTAGCTCAAACAGCTGCAAAACCTGTTTGCCCAGCACGGGGATACTGAATCTGATAAGATAAAGCCATAAATATGTGTGTCTGCGTCTTCTATCAAAAGTTACAGCTATTTATATGAAGTTGTACAAAAACGCTTTATTTCGTCAAGCCAGTGCGTTTCTTACGATTACATGCATTTGAATGGGGAGCTCGCCCGAAACAAAGTATAGGTTTTCATTATGTGAATAACTTGAAAAATCTTAGCTCAAACAGCTGAGAAACCTGTGTGCCCAGCACGGGGATATTGAATCTGATAAGATAAACCCATAAAAATGTGTGTCTGAGTCTTCTATCAAAAGTTACAGCTGTATGAAGTTGTACAAAAACGCTTTATTTCGTCAAGCCAGTGCGTTTCTTACGATTACATGCATTTGAATGGGGAGCTCGCCCGAAACAAAGTATAGGTTTTCATTATGTGAATAACTTGAAAAACTTAGCTCAAACAGCTGCAAAACCTGTGTGCCCAGCACAGGGATATTGAATTGTATAAGATAAACCCATAAATATGTGTGTCTGAGTTTTCTATCAAAACTTACAGCTATTTATATGAAGTTGTACAAAAACGCTTTATTTCGTAAAGCCAGTGCGTTTCTTACAATTACATGCATTTGAATGGGGAGCTCGCCCGAAACAAAGTATAGGTTTTCATTATGTGAATAACTTGAAAAATCTTAGCTCAAACAGCTGCAAAACCTGTGTGCCCAGCACAGGGATATTGAATTCTATAAGATAAAACCATAAATATGTGTGTCTGAGTCTTCTCTCAAAAGTTACAGCTGTATGAAGTTGTACAAAAACGCTTTATTTCGTCAAGCCAGTGCGTTTCTTACGATTACATGCATTTGAATGGGGAGCTCGCCCGAAACAAAGTATAGGTTTTCATTATGTGAATAACTTGAAAAACTTAGCTCAAACAGCTGCAAAACCTGTGTGCCCAGCACAGGGATATTGAATTCTATAAGATAAAACCATTAATATGTGTGTGTGAGTCTTCTATCAAAAGTTACAGCTATTTATATGAAGTTGTACAAAAACGCTTTATTTCGTCAAGCCAGTGCGTTTCTTACGATTACATGCATTTGAATGGGGAGCTCGCCCGAAACAAAGTATAGGTTTTCATTATGTTAATAACGTGAAAATCTTAGCTCAAACAGCTGCAAAACCTGTGTGCACAGCATAGGGATATAGAATTCTATGAGATAAAGCCATGAAAATGTGTGTCTGAGTCTTCTATCAAAAGTTACAGCTATTTATATGAAGTTGTACAAAAACGCTTCATTTCGTCAAGCCAGTGCGTTTCTTACGATTACATGCATTTGAATGGGCGCTCGCCCGAAACAAAGTACAGGTTTTCATTATGTGAATAACTTGAAAAATCTTAGCTCAAACAGCTGCAAAACCTGTTTGCCCAGCACGGGGATACTGAATCTCATAAGATAAAGCCATAAATATGTGTGTCTGCGTCTTCTATCAAAAGTTACAGCTATTTATATGAAGTTGTACAAAAACGCTTTATTTCGTCAAGCCAGTGCGTTTCTTACGATTACATGCATTTGAATGGGGAGCTCGCCCGAAACAAAGTATAGGTTTTCATTATGTGAATAACTTGAAAAACTTAGCTCAAACAGCTGCAAAACCTGTGTGCCCAGCACAGGGATATTGAATTCTATAAGATAAAACCATAAATATGTGTGTCTGAGTTTTCTATCAAAAGTTACAGCTATTTATATGAATTTGTACAAAAACGCTTTATTTCGTCAAGCCAGTGCGTTTCTTACGATTACATGCATTTGAATGGGGAGCTCGCCCGAAACAAAGTATAGGTTTTCATTATGTGAATAACTTGAAAATCTTAGCTCAAACAGCTGCAAAACCTGTGTGCCCAGCACAGGGATATTGAATTCTATAAGATAAACCCATAAATATGTGTGTCTGAGTCTTCTATCAAAAGTTACAGCTATTTATATGAAGTTGTACAAAAACGCTTTATTTCGTCAAGCCAGTGCGTTTCTTACGATTACATGCATTTGAATGGGGAGCTCGCCCGAAACAAAGTATAGGTTTTCATTATGTGAATAACTTGAAAATCTTAGCTCAAACAGCTGCAAAACCTGTGTGCCCAGCACGGGGATATTGAATCTGATAAGATAAACCCATAAAAATGTGTGTCTGAGTCTTCTATCAAAAGTTACAGCTGTATGAAGTTGTACAAAAACGCTTTATTTCGTCAAGCCAGTGCGTTTCTTACGATTACATGCATTTGAATGGGGAGCTCGCCCGAAACAAAGTATAGGTTTTCATTATGTGAATAACTTGAAAAATCTTAGCTCAAACAGCTGAGAAACCTGTGTGCCCAGCACGGGGATATTGAATCTGACAAGATAAAGCCATAAATATGTGTGTTTCTATCAAAACTTACAGCTATTTATATGAAGTTGTACAAAAACGCTTTATTTCGTCAAGCCAGTGCGTTTCTTACGATTACATGCATTTGAATGGGGAGCTCGCCCGAAACAAAGTATAGGTTTTCATTATGTCAATAACTTGAAAATCTTAGCTCAAACAGCTGCAAAACCTGTGTGCCCAGCACAGGGATATTGAATTCTATAAGATAAAACCATAAATATGTGTGTCTGAGTCTTCTATCAAAAGTTACAGCTGTATGAAGTTGTACAAAAACGCTTTATTTCGTCAAGCCAGTGCGTTTCTTACGATTACATGCATTTGAATGGGGAGCTCGCCCGAAACAAAGTATAGGTTTTCATTATGTGAATAACTTGAAAAATCTTAGCTCAAACAGCTGCAAAACCTGTGTGCCCAGCACGGGGATACTGAATCTGATAAGATAAAGCCATAAATATGTGTGTCTGAGTCTTCTATCAAAAGTTACAGCTGTATGAAGTTGTACAAAAACGCTTTATTTCGTCAAGCCAGTGCGTTTCTTACGATTACATGCATTTGAATGGGGGGCTCGCCCGAAACAAAGTATAGGTTTTCATTATGTGAATAACTTGAAAAATCTTAGCTCAAACAGCTGAGAAACCTGTGTGCCCAGCACGGGGATACTGAATCTGATGAGATAAAGCCATAAATATGTGTGTTTCTATCAAAACTTACAGCTATTTATATGAAGTTGTACAAAAACGCTTTATTTCGTCAAGCCAGTGCGTTTCTTACGATTACATGCATTTGAATGGGGAGCTCGCCCGAAACAAAGTATAGGTTTTCATTATGTCAATAACTTGAAAATCTTAGCTCAAACAGCTGCAAAACCTGTGTGCCCAGCACAGGGATATTGAATTCTATAAGATAAAACCATAAATATGTGTGTCTGAGTCTTCTATCAAAAGTTACAGCTGTATGAAGTTGTACAAAAACGCTTTATTTCGTCAAGCCAGTGCGTTTCTTACGATTACATGCATTTGAATGGGGAGCTCGCCCGAAACAAAGTATAGGTTTTCATTATGTGAATAACTTGAAAAATCTTAGCTCAAACAGCTGCAAAACCTGTGTGCCCAGCACGGGGATACTGAATCTGATAAGATAAAGCCATAAATATGTGTGTCTGAGTCTTCTATCAAAAGTTACAGCTGTATGAAGTTGTACAAAAACGCTTTATTTCGTCAAGCCAGTGCGTTTCTTACGATTACATGCATTTGAATGGGGAGCTCGCCCGAAACAAAGTATAGGTTTTCATTATGTGAATAACTTGAAAAATCTTAGCTCAAACAGCTGAGAAACCTGTGTGCCCAGCACGGGGATACTGAATCTGATCAGATAAATCCATAAATATGTGTGTCTGCGTCTTCTATCAAAAGTTACAGCTATTTATATGAAGTTGTACAAAAACGCTTTATTTCGTCAAGCCAGTGCGTTTCTTACGATTACATGCATTTGAATGGGGAGCTCGCCCGAAACAAAGTATAGGTTTTCATTATGTGAATAACTTGAAAATCTTAGCTCAAACAGCTGCAAAACCTGTGTGCCCAGCACAGGGATATTGAATTCTATAAGATAAACCCATAAATATGTGTGTCTGAGTCTTCTATCAAAAGTTACAGCTGTATGAAGTTGTACAAAAACGCTTTATTTCGTCAAGCCAGTGCGTTTCTTACGATTACATGCATTTGAATGGGGAGCTCGCCCGAAACAAAGTATAGGTTTTCATTATGTGAATAACTTGAAAATCTTAGCTCAAACAGCTGCAAAACCTGTGTGCCCAGCACGGGGATATAGAATCTGATAAGATAAACCCATAAAAATGTGTGTCTGAGTCTTCTATCAAAAGTTACAGCTGTATGAAGTTGTACAAAAACGCTTTATTTCGTCAAGCCAGTGCGTTTCTTACGATTACATGCATTTGAATGGGGAGCTCGCCCGAAACAAAGTATAGGTTTTCATTATGTGAATAACTTGAAAAATCTTAGCTCAAACAGCTGAGAAACCTGTGTGCCCAGCACGGGGATACTGAATCTGATCAGATAAAGCCATAAATATGTGTGTCTGCGTCTTCTATCAAAAGTTACAGCTATTTATATGAAGTTGTACAAAAACGCTTTATTTCGTCAAGCCAGTGCGTTTCTTACGATTACATGCATTTGAATGGGGAGCTCGCCCGAAACAAAGTATAGGTTTTCATTATGTGAATAACTTGAAAATCTTAGCTCAAACAGCTGCAAAACCTGTGTGCCCAGCACAGGGATATTGAATTCTATAAGATAAACCCATAAATATGTGTGTCTGAGTCTTCTATCAAAAGTTACAGCTGTATGAAGTTGTACAAAAACGCTTTATTTCGTCAAGCCAGTGCGTTTCTTACGATTACATGCATTTGAATGGGGAGCTCGCCCGAAACAAAGTATAGGTTTTCATTATGTGAATAACTTGAAAATCTTAGCTCAAACAGCTGCAAAACCTGTGTGCCCAGCACGGGGATATAGAATCTGATAAGATAAACCCATAAAAATGTGTGTCTGAGTCTTCTATCAAAAGTTACAGCTGTATGAAGTTGTACAAAAACGCTTTATTTCGTCAAGCCAGTGCGTTTCTTACGATTACATGCATTTGAATGGGGAGCTCGCCCGAAACAAAGTATAGGTTTTCATTATGTGAATAACTTGAAAATCTTAGCTCAAACAGCTGCAAAACCTGTGTGCCCAGCACAGGGATATTGAATTCTATAAGATAAAACCATAAATATGTGTGTCTGAGTCTTCTATCAAAAGTTACAGCTGTATGAAGTTGTACAAAAACGCTTTATTTCGTCAAGCCAGTGCGTTTCTTACGATTACATGCATTTGAATGGGGAGCTCGCCGGAAACAAAGTATAGGTTTTCATTATGTGAATAACTTGAAAAATCTTAGCTCAAACAGCTGCAAAACCTGTGTGCCCAGCACGGGGATATTGAATCTGATAAGATAAAGCCATAAATATGTGTTTCTGAGTCTTCTATCAAAAGTTACAGCTATTTATATGAAGTTGTACAAAAACGCTTTATTTCGTCAAGCCAGTGCGTTTCTTACGATTACATGCATTTGAATGGGGAGCTCGCCCGAAACAAAGTATAGGTTTTCATTATGTGAATAACTTGAAAATCTTAGCTCAAACAGCTGCAAAACCTGTGTGCCCAGCACAGGGATATTGAATTCTATAACATAAACCCATAAATATGTGTGTCTGAGTCTTCTATCAAAAGTTACAGCTGTATGAAGTTGTACAAAAACGCTTTATTTCGTCAAGCCAGTGCGTTTCTTACGATTACATGCATTTGAATGGGGAGCTCGCCCGAAACAAAGTATAGGTTTTCATTATGTGAATAACTTGAAAATCTTAGCTCAAACAGCTGCAAAACCTGTGTGCCCAGCACGGGGATATAGAATCTGATAAGATAAACCCATAAAAATGTGTGTCTGAGTCTTCTATCAAAAGTTACAGCTGTATGAAGTTGTACAAAAACGCTTTATTTCGTCAAGCCAGTGCGTTTCTTACGATTACATGCATTTGAATGGGGAGCTCGCCCGAAACAAAGTATAGGTTTTCATTATGTGAATAACTTGAAAATCTTAGCTCAAACAGCTGCAAAACCTGTGTGCCCAGCACAGGGATATTGAATTCTATAAGATAAATCCATAAATATGTATGTCTGAGTCTTCTATCAAAAGTTACAGCTGTATGAAGTTGTACAAAAACGCTTTATTTCGTCAAGCCAGTGCGTTTCTTACGATTACATGCATTTGAATGGGGAGCTCGCCGGAAACAAAGTATAGGTTTTCATTATGTGAATAACTTGAAAAATCTTAGCTCAAACAGCTGCAAAACCTGTTTGCCCAGCACGGGGATACTGAATCTGATAAGATAAAGCCATAAATATGTGTGTCTGCGTCTTCTATCAAAACTTACAGCTATTTATATGAAGTTGTACAAAAACGCTTTATTTCGTCAAGCCAGTGCGTTTCTTACGATTACATGCATTTGAATGGGGAGCTCGCCCGAAACAAAGTATAGGTTTTCATTATGTGAATAACTTGAAAATCTTAGCTCAAACAGCTGCAAAACCTGTGTGCCCAGCACAGGGATATTGAATTCTATAAGATAAAACCATAAATATGTGTGTCTGAGTCTTCTATCAAAAGTTACAGCTGTATGAAGTTGTACAAAAACGCTTTATTTCGTCAAGCCAGTGCGTTTCTTACGATTACATGCATTTGAATGGGGAGCTCGCCCGAAACAAAGTATAGGTTTTCATTATGTGAATAACTTGAAAAATCTTAGCTCAAACAGCTGCAAAACCTGTGTGCCCAGCACGGGGATACTGAATCTGATAAGATAAAGCCATAAATATGTGTGTCTGAGTCTTCTATCAAAAGTTACAGCTGTATGAAGTTGTACAAAAACGCTTTATTTCGTCAAGCCAGTGCGTTTCTTACGATTACATGCATTTGAATGGGGAGCTCGCCCGAAACAAAGTATAGGTTTTCATTATGTGAATAACTTGAAAAATCTTAGCTCAAACAGCTGCAAAACCTGTGTGCCCAGCACGGGGATATTGAATCTGATAAGATAAAGCCATAAATATGTGTGTCTGAGTCTTCTATCAAAAGTTACAGCTATTTATATGAAGTTGTACAAAAACGCTTTATTTCGTCAAGCCAGTGCGTTTCTTACGATTACATGCATTTGAATGGGGAGCTCGCCCGAAACAAAGTATAGGTTTTCATTATGTGAATAACTTGAAAATCTTAGCTCAAACAGCTGCAAAACCTGTGTGCCCAGCACAGGGATATTGAATTCTATAAGATAAACCCATAAATATGTGTGTCTGAGTCTTCTATCAAAAGTTACAGCTGTATGAAGTTGTACAAAAACGCTTTATTTCGTCAAGCCAGTGCGTTTCTTACGATTACATGCATTTGAATGGGGAGCTCGCTCGAAACAAAGTATAGGTTTTCATTATGTGAATAACTTGAAAAATCTTAGCTCAAACAGCTGCAAAACCTGTTTGCCCAGAACGGGGATACTGAATCTGATAAGATAAAGCCATAAATATGTGTGTCTGAGTCTTCTATCAAAAGTTACAGCTATTTATATGAAGTTGTACAAAAACGCTTTATTTCGTCAAGCCAGTGCGTTTCTTACGATTACATGCATTTGAATGGGGACCTCGCCCGAAACAAAGTATAGGTTTTCATTATGTGAATAACTTGAAAAATCTTAGCTCAAACAGCTGCAAAACCTGTTTGCCCAGCACCGGGATACTGAATCTGATAAGATAAAGCCATAAATATGTGTGTCTGTGTCTTCTATCAAAAGTTACAGCTATTTATATGAAGTTGTACAAAAACGCTTTATTTCGTCAAGCCAGTGCGTTTCTTACGATTACATGCATTTGAATGGGGAGCTCGCCCGAAACAAAGTATAGGTTTTCATTATGTGAATAACTTGAAAAATCTTAGCTCAAACAGCTGAGAAACCTGTGTGCCCAGCACGGGGATATTGAATCTGATAAGATAAACCCATAAAAATGTGTGTCTGAGTCTTCTATCAAAAGTTACAGCTGTATGAAGTTGTACAAAAACGCTTTATTTCGTCAAGCCAGTGCGTTTCTTACGATTACATGCATTTGAATGGGGAGCTCGCCCGAAACAAAGTATAGGTTTTCAATATGTGAATAACTTGAAAAATCTTAGCTCAAACAGCTGCAAAACCTGTGTGCCCAGCACGGGGATACTGAATCTGATAAGATAAAGCCATAAATATGTGTGTCTGCGTCTTCTATCAAAAGTTACAGCTATTTATATGAAGTTGTACAAAAACGCTTTATTTCGTCAAGCCAGTGCGTTTCTTACGATTACATGCATTTGAATGGGGAGCTCGCCCGAAACAAAGTATAGGTTTTCATTATGTGAATAACTTGAAAATCTTAGCTCAAACAGCTGCAAAACCTGTGTGCCCAGCACAGGGATATTGAATTCTATAAGATAAAACCATAAATATGTGTGTCTGAGTCTTCTATCAAAAGTTACAGCTGTATGAAGTTGTACAAAAACGCTTTATTTCGTCAAGCCAGTGCGTTTCTTACGATTACATGCATTTGAATGGGGAGCTCGCCCGAAACAAAGTATAGGTTTTCATTATGTGAATAACTTGAAAAATCTTAGCTCAAACAGCTGCAAAACCTGTGTGCCCAGCACGGGGATATTGAATGCTATAAGATAAAACCATAAACATGTGTGTCTGAGTTTTCTATCAAAAGTTACAGCTATTTATATGAAGTTGTACAAAAACGCTTTATTTCGTCAAGCCAGTGCGTTTCTTACGATTACATGCATTTGAATGGGGAGCTCGCCCGAAACAAAGTATAGGTTGTCATTATGTGAATAACTTGAAAATCTTAGCTCAAACAACTGCAAAACCTGTGTGCCCAGCACAGGGATATTGAATTCTATAAGATAAAACCATAAATATGTGTGTCTGCGTCTTCTATCAAAACTTACAGCTATTTATATGAAGTTGTACAAAAACGCTTTATTTCGTCAAGCCAGTGCGTTTCTTACGATTACATGCATTTGAATGGGGAGCTCGCCCGAAACAAAGTATAGGTTTTCATTATGTGAATAACTTGAAACTCTTAGCTCAAACAGCTTCAAAACCTGTGTGCCCAGCACAGGGATATTGAATTCTATAAGATAAAACCATAAATATGTGTGTCTGAGTCTTCTATCAAAACTTACAGCTATTTATATGAAGTTGTACAAAAACGCTTTATTTCGTCAAGCCAGTGCGTTTCTTACGATTACATGCATTTGAATGGGGAGCTCGCCCGAAACAAAGTATAGGTTTTCATTATGTGAATAACTTGAAAATCTTAGCTCAAACAGCTGCAAAACCTGTGTGCCCAGCACAGGGATATTGAATTCTGTAAGATAAAACCATAAATATGTGTGTCTGAGTCTTCTATCAAAAGTTACAGCTGTATGAAGTTGTACAAAAACGCTTTATTTCGTCAAGCCAGTGCGTTTCTTACGATTACATGCATTTGAATGGGGAGCTCGCCCGAAACAAAGTATAGGTTTTCATTATGTGAATAACTTGAAAAATCTTAGCTCAAACAGCTGCAAAACCTGTGTTCCCAGCACGGGGATACTGAATCTGATAAGATAAAGCCATAAATATGTGTGTGTGAGTCTTCTATCAAAAGTTACAGCTATTTATATGAAGTTGTACAAAAACGCTTTATTTCGTCAAGCCAGTGCGTTTCTTACGATTACATGCATTTGAATGGACAGTTCGCCCGAAACAAAGTATAGGTTTTCATTATGTGAATAACTTGAAAATCTTAGCTCAAACAGCTGCAAAACCTGTGTGCCCAGCACAGGGATATATAATTCTATGAGATAAAGCCATAAAAATGTGTGTCTGAGTCTTCTATCAAAAGTTCCAGCTATTTATATGAAGTTGTACAAAAACGCTTTATTTCGTCAAGCCAGTGCGTTTCTTACGATTACATGCATTTGAATGGGGAGCTCGCCCGAAACAAAGTATAGGTTTTCATTATGTGAATAACTTGAAAAATCTTAGCTCAAACAGCTTCAAAACCTGTGTGCCCAGCACGGGGATATTGAATCTGATAAGATAAAGCCATAAATATGTGTGTCTGAGTCTTCTATCAAAACTTACAGCTATTTATATGAAGTTGTACAAAAACGCTTTATTTCCTCAAGCCAGTGCGTTTGTTACGATTACATGCATTTGAATGGGCAGCTCGCCCGAAACAAAGTATAGGTTTTCATTATGTGAATAACTTGAAAATCTTAGCTCAAACAGCTGCAAAACCTGTGTGCACAGCATAGGGATATAGAATTCTATATGATAAAGCCATAAAAATGTGTGTCTGAGTCTTCTATCAAAAGTTACAGCTGTATGAAGTTGTACAAAAACGCTTTATTTCGTCAAGCCAGTGCGTTTCTTACGATTACATGCATTTGAATGGGGAGCTCGCCCGAAACAAAGTATAGGTTTTCATTATGTGAATAACTTGAAAAATCTTACCTCAAACAGCTGCAAAACCTGTGTGCCCAGCACAGGGATATTGAATGCTATAAGATAAAACCATAAACATATGTGTCTGAGTTTTCTATCAAAAGTTACAGCTATTTATATGAAGTTGTACAAAAACGCTTTATTTCGTCAAGCCAGTGCGTTTCTTACGATTACATGCATTTGAATGGGGAGCTCGCCCGAAACAAAGTATAGGTTTTCATTATGTGAATAACTTGAAAATCTTAGCTCAAACAGCTGCAAAACCTGTGTGCCCAGCACAGGGATATTGAATTCTGTAAGATAAAACCATAAATATGTGTGTCTGAGTCTTCTATCAAAAGTTACAGCTGTATGAAGTTGTACAAAAACGCTTTATTTCGTCAAGCCAGTGCGTTTCTTACGATTACATGCATTTGAATGGGGAGCTCGCCCGAAACAAAGTATAGGTTTTCATTATGTGAATAACTTGAAAAATCTTAGCTCAAACAGCTGCAAAACCTGTTTGCCCACCACGGGGATACTGAATCTGATAAGATAAAGCCATAAATATGTGTGTGTGAGTCTTCTATCAAAACTTACAGCTATTTATATGAAGTTGTACAAAAACGCTTTATTTCGTCAAGCCAGTGCGTTTCTTACGATTACATGCATTTGAATGGGGAGCTCGCCCGAAACAAAGTATAGGTTTTCATTATGTGAATAGCTTGAAAAATCTTAGCTCAAACAGCTGAGAAACCTGTGTGCCCAGCACGGGGATATTGAATCTGATAAGATAAACCCATAAAAATGTGTGTCTGAGTCTTTTATCAAAAGTTACAGCTGTATGAAGTTGTACAAAAACGCTTTATTTCGTCAAGCCAGTGCGTTTCTTGCGATTACATGCATTTGAATGGGGAGCTCGCCCGAAACAAAGTATAGGTTTTCATTATGTGAATAACTTGAAAATCTTAGCTCAAACAGCTGCAAAACCTGTGTGCCCAGCACAGGGATATTGAATTCTATAAGATAAAACCATGAATATGTGTGTCTGAGTCTTCTATCAAAACTTACAGCTATTTATATGAAGTTGTACAAAAACGCTTTATTTCGTCAAGCCAGTGCGTTTCTTACGATTACATGCATTTGAATGGGGAGCTCGCCCGAAACAAAGTATAGGTTTTCATTATGTGAATAACTTGAAAATCGTAGCTCAAACAGCTGCAAAACCTGTGTGCCCAGCACAGGGATATTGAATTCTATAAGATAAAACCATAAATATGTGTGTCTGAGTCTTCTATCAAAACTTACAGCTATTTATATGAAGTTGTACAAAAACGCTTTATTTCGTCAAGCCAGTGCGTTTCTTACGATTACATGCATTTGAATGGGGAGCTCGCCCGAAACAAAGTATAGGTTTTCATTATGTGAATAACTTGAAAATCTTAGCTCAAACAGCTGCAAAACCTGTGTGCCCAGCACAGGGATATTGAATTCTGTAAGATAAAACCATAAATATGTGTGTCTGAGTCTTCTATCAAAAGTTACAGCTGTATGAAGTTGTACAAAAACGCTTTATTTCGTCAAGCCAGTGCGTTTCTTACGATTACATGCATTTGAATGGGGAGCTCGCCCGAAACAAAGTATAGGTTTTCATTATGTGAATAACTTGAAAAACTTAGCTCAAACAGCTGCAAAACCTGTGTGCCCAGCACAGGGACATTGAATTCTATAAGATAAAACCATAAATATGTGTGTCTGAGTTTTCTATCAAAAGTTACAGCTATTTATATGAATTTGTACAAAAACGCTTTATTTCGTCAAGCCAGTGCGTTTCTTACGATTACATGCATTTGAATGGGCAGCTCGCCCGAAAAAAAGTATAGGTTTTCATTATGTGAATAACTTGAAAATCTTAGCTCAAACAGCTGCAAAACCTGTGTGCCCAGCACAGGGATATTGAATTCTATAAGATAAAACCATAAATATGTGTGTCTGAGTCTTCTATCAAAACTTACAGCTATTTATATGAAGTTGTACAAAAACGCTTTATTTCGTCAAGCCAGTGCGTTTCTTACGATTACATGCATTTGAATGGACAGTTCGCCCGAAACAAAGTATAGGTTTTCATTATGTGAATAACTTGAAAAATCTTAGCTCAAACAGCTGAGAAACCTTTGTGCCCAGCACGGGGATATTGAATCTGATAAGATAAACCCATAAAAATGTGTGTCTGAATCTTTTATCAAAAGTTACAGCTGTATGAAGTTGTACAAAAACGCTTTATTTCGTCAAGCCAGTGCGTTTCTTACGATTACATGCATTTGAATGGGGAGCTCGCCCGAAACAAAGTATAGGTTTTCATTATGTGAATAACTTGAAAATCTTAGCTCAAACAGCTGCAAAACCTGTGTGCCCAGCACAGGGATATTGAATTCTGTAAGATAAAACCATAAATATGTGTGTCTGAGTCTTCTATCAAAAGTTACAGCTGTATGAAGTTGTACAAAAACGCTTTATTTCGTCAAGCCAGTGCGTTTCTTACGATTACATGCATTTGAATGGGGAGCTCGCCCGAAACAAAGTATAGGTTTTCATTATGTGAATAACTTGAAAAATCTTAGCTCAAACAGCTGCAAAACCTGTGTGCCCAGCACGGGGATACTGAATCTGATAAGATAAAGCCATGAATATGTGTGTGTGAGTCTTCTATCAAAAGTTACAGCTATTTATATGAAGTTGTACAAAAACGCTTTATTTCGTCAAGCCAGTGCGTTTCTTACGATTACATGCATTTGAATGGGGAGCTCGCCCGAAACAAAGTATAGGTTTTCATTATGTGAATAACTTGAAAAACTTAGCTCAAACAGCTGCAAAACCTGTGTGCCCAGCACAGGGATATTGAATTCTATAAGATAAAACCATAAATATGTGTGTCTGAGTTTTCTATCAAAAGTTACAGCTATTTATATGAATTTGTACAAAAACGCTTTATTTCGTCAAGCCAGTGCGTTTCTTACGATTACATGCACTTGAATGGGCAGCTCGCCCGAAAAAAAGTATAGGTTTTCATTATGTGAATAACTTGAAAATCTTAGCTCAAACAGCTGCAAAACCTGTGTGCCCAGCACAGGGATATTGAATTCTATAAGATAAAACCATAAATATGTGTGTCTGAGTCTTCTATCAAAACTTACAGCTATTTATATGAAGTTGTACAAAAACGCTTTATTTCGTCAAGCCAGTGCGTTTCTTACGATTACATGCATTTGAATGGACAGTTCGCCCGAAACAAAGTATAGGTTTTCATTATGTGAATAACTTGAAAAATCTTAGCTCAAACAGCTGAGAAACCTGTGTGCCCAGCACGGGGATATTGAATCTGATAAGATAAACCCATAAAAATGTGTGTCTGAGTCTTTTATCAAAAGTTACAGCTGTATGAAGTTGTACAAAAACGCTTTATTTCGTCAAGCCAGTGCGTTTCTTACGATTACATGCATTTGAATGGGGAGCTCGCCCGAAACAAAGTATAGGTTTTCATTATGTGAATAACTTGAAAAATCTTAGCTCAAACAGCTGCAAAACCTGTGTGCCCAGCACGGGGATACTGAATCTGATAAGATAAAGCCATGAATATGTGTGTGTGAGTCTTCTATCAAAAGTTACAGCTATTTATATGAAGTTGTACAAAAACGCTTTATTTCGTCAAGCCAGTGCGTTTCTTACGATTACATGCATTTGAATGGGGAGCTCGCCCGAAACAAAGTATAGGTTTTCATTATGTGAATAACTTGAAAAATTTAGCTCAAACAGCTGCAAAACCTGTGTGCCCAGCACAGGGATATTGAATTCTATAAGATAAAACCATAAATATGTGTGTCTGAGTTTTCTATCAAAAGTTACAGCTATTTATATGAATTTGTACAAAAACGCTTTATTTCGTCAAGCCAGTGCGTTTCTTACGATTACATGCATTTGAATGGGCAGCTCGCCCGAAACAAAGTATAGGTTTTCATTATGTGAATAACTTGAAAATCTTAGCTCAAACAGCTGCAAAACCTGTTTTCCCAGCACGGGGATACTGAATCTGATAAGATAAACCCATAAATATGTGTGTCTGCGTCTTCTATCAAAAGTTACAGCTATTTAGATGAAGTTGTACAAAAACGCTTTATTTCGTCAAGCCAGTGCGTTCCTTACGATTACATGCATTTGAATGGGGAGCTCGCCCGAAACAAAGTATAGGTTTTCATTATGTGAATAACATGAAAAACTTAGCTCAAACAGCTGCAAAACCTGTGTGCCCAGCACAGGGATATTGAATTCTATATGATAAAACCATAAATATGTGTGTCTGAGTTTTCTATCAAAAGTTACAGCTATTTATATGAATTTGTACAAAAACGCTTTATTTCGTCAAGCCAGTGCGTTTCTTACGATTACATGCATTTGAATGGGCAGCTCGCCCGAAACAAAGTATAGGTTTTCATTATGTGAATAACTTGAAAATCTTAGCTCAAACAGCTGCAAAACCTGTGTGCCCAGCACAGGGATATTGAGTTCTATAAGATAAAACCATAAATATGTGTGTCTGAGTCTTCTATCAAAACTTACAGCTATTTATATGAAGTTGTACAAAAACGCTTTATTTCGTCAAGCCAGTGCGTTTCTTACGATTACATGCATTTGAATGGGGAGCTCGCCCGAAACAAAGTATAGGTTTTCATTATGTGAATAACTTGAAAATCTTAGCTCAAACAGCTGCAAAACCTGTGTGCCCAGCACAGGGATATTGAATTCTATAAGATAAAACCATAAAAATGTGTTTCTGAGTCTTCTATCAAAACTTACAGCTATTTATATGAAGTTGTACAAAAACGCTTTATTTCGTCAAGCCAGTGCGTTTCTTACGATTACATGCATTTGAATGGGGAGCTCGCCCGAAACAAAGTATAGGTTTTCATTATGTGAATAACTTGAAAATCTTAGCTCAAACAGCTGAGAAACCTGTGTGCCCAGCACGGGGATATTGAATCTGATAAGATAAACCCATAAAAATGTGTGTCTGAGTCTTCTATCAAAAGTTACAGCTGTATGAAGTTGTACAAAAACGCTTTATTTCGTCAAGCCAGTGCGTTTCTTACGATTACATGCATTTGAATGGGGAGCTCGCCCGAAACAAAGTATAGGTTTTCATTATGTGAATAACTTGAAAATCTTAGCTCAAACAGCTGAGAAACCTGTGTGCCCAGCACGGGGATATTGAATCTGATAAGATAAACCCATAAAAATGTGTGTCTGAGTCTTCTATCAAAAGTTACAGCTGTATGAAGTTGTACAAAAACGCTTTATTTCGTCAAGCCAGTGCGTTTCTTACGATTACATGCATTTGAATGGGGAGCTCGCCCGAAACAAAGTATAGGTTTTTATTATGTGAATAACTTGAAAAATCTTAGCTCAAACAGCTGCAAAACCTGTGTGCCCAGCACAGGGATATTGAGTTCTATAAGATAAAACCATAAATATGTGTGTCTGAGTCTTCTATCAAAACTTACAGCTATTTATATGAAGTTGTACAAAAACGCTTTATTTCGTCAAGCCAGTGCGTTTCTTACGATTACATGCATTTGAATGGGGAGCTCGCCCGAAACAAAGTATAGGTTTTCATTATGTGAATAACTTGAAAATCTTAGCTCAAACAGCTGCAAAACCTGTGTGCCCAGCACAGGGATATTGAATTCTATAAGATAAAACCATAAAAATGTGTTTCTGAGTCTTCTATCAAAACTTACAGCTATTTATATGAAGTTGTACAAAAACGCTTTATTTCGTCAAGCCAGTGCGTTTCTTACGATTACATGCATTTGAATGGGGAGCTCGCCCGAAACAAAGTATAGGTTTTCATTATGTGAATAACTTGAAAATCTTAGCTCAAACAGCTGAGAAACCTGTGTGCCCAGCACGGGGATATTGAATCTGATAAGATAAACCCATAAAAATGTGTGTCTGAGTCTTCTATCAAAAGTTACAGCTGTATGAAGTTGTACAAAAACGCTTTATTTCGTCAAGCCAGTGCGTTTCTTACGATTACATGCATTTGAATGGGGAGCTCGCCTGAAACAAAGTATAGGTTTTTATTATGTGAATAACTTGAAAAATCTTAGCTCAAACAGCTGCAAAACCTGTGTGCCCAGCACAGGGATATTGAATTCTATAAGATAAAACCATAAATATGTGTGTCTGAGTCTTCTATCAAAACTTACAGCTATTTATATGAAGTTGTACAAAAACGCTTTATTTCGTCAAGCCAGTGCGTTTCTTACGATTACATGCATTTGAATGGGGAGCTCGCCCAAAACAAAGTATAGGTTTTCATTATGTGAATAACTTGAAAAATCTTAGCTCAAACAGCTGCAAAACCTGTTTGCCCAGCACAGGGATACTGAATCTGATAAGATAAAGCCATAAATATGTGTGTGTGAGTCTTCTATCAAAACTTACAGCTATTTATATGAAGTTGTACAAAAACGCTTTATTTCGTCAAGCCAGTGCGTTTCTTACGATTACATGCATTTGAATGGGGAGCTCGCCCGAAACAAAGTATAGGTTTTCATTATGTGAATAACTTGCAAAATCTTAGCTCAAACAGCTGAGAAACCTGTGTGCCCAGCACGGGGATATTGAATCTGATAAGATAAACCCATAAAAATGTGTGTCTGAGTCTTTTATCAAAAGTTACAGCTGTATGAAGTTGTACAAAAACGCCTTATTTCGTCAAACCAGTGCGTTTCTTACAATTACATGCATTTGAATGGGGAGCTCGCCCGAAACAAAGTATAGGTTTTCATTATGTGAATAACATGAAAAACTTAGCTCAAACAGCTGCAAAACCTGTGTGCCCAGCACAGGGATATTGAATTCTATATGATAAAACCATAAATATGTGTGTCTGAGTTTTCTATCAAAAGTTACAGCTATTTATATGAATTTGTACAAAAACGCTTTATTTCGTCAAGCCAGTGCGTTTCTTACGATTACATGCATTTGAATGGGCAGCTCGCCCGAAACAAAGTATAGGTTTTCATTATGTGAATAACTTGAAAATCTTAGCTCAAACAGCTGCAAAACCTGTGTGCCCAGCACAGGGATATTGAGTTCTATAAGATAAAACCATAAATATGTGTGTCTGAGTCTTCTATCAAAACTTACAGCTATTTATATGAAGTTGTACAAAAACGCTTTATTTCGTCAAGCCAGTGCGTTTCTTACGATTACATGCATTTGAATGGACAGTTCGCCCGAAACAAAGTATAGGTTTTCATTATGTGAATAACTTGAAAATCTTAGCTCAAACAGCTGCAAAACCTGTGTGCCCAGCACAGGGATATATAATTCTATGAGATAAAGCCATAAAAATGTGTTTCTGAGTCTTCTATCAAAACTTACAGCTATTTATATGAAGTTGTACAAAAACGCTTTATTTCGTCAAGCTAGAGCGTTTCTTACGATTACATGCATTTGAATGGGGAGCTCGCCCGAAACAAAGTATAGGTTTTCATTATGTGAATAACTTGAAAATCTTAGCTCAAACAGCTGCAAAACCTGTGTGCCCAGCACAGGGATATTGAATTCTATAAGATAAAACCATAAAAATGTGTTTCTGAGTCTTCTATCAAAACTTACAGCTATTTATATGAAGTTGTACAAAAACGCTTTATTTCGTCAAGCCAGTGCGTTTCTTACGATTACATGCATTTGAATGGGGAGCTCGCCCGAAACAAAGTATAGGTTTTCATTATGTGAATAACTTGAAAATCTTAGCTCAAACAGCTGAGAAACCTGTGTGCCCAGCACGGGGATATTGAATCTGATAAGATAAACCCATAAAAATGTGTGTCTGAGTCTTCTATCAAAAGTTACAGCTGTATGAAGTTGTACAAAAACGCTTTATTTCGTCAAGCCAGTGCGTTTCTTACGATTACATGCATTTGAATGGGGAGCTCGCCCGAAACAAAGTATAGGTTTTTATTATGTGAATAACTTGAAAAATCTTAGCTCAAACAGCTGCAAAACCTGTGTGCCCAGCACAGGGATATTGAATTCTATAAGATAAAACCATAAATATGTGTGTCTGAGTCTTCTATCAAAACTTACAGCTATTTATATGAAGTTGTACAAAAACGCTTTATTTCGTCAAGCCAGTGCGTTTCTTACGATTACATGCATTTGAATGGGGAGCTCGCCCGAAACAAAGTATAGGTTTTCATTATGTGAATAACTTGCAAAATCTTAGCTCAAACAGCTGAGAAACCTGTGTGCCCAGCACGGGGATATTGAATCTGATAAGATAAACCCATAAAAATGTGTGTCTGAGTCTTTTATCAAAAGTTACAGCTGTATGAAGTTGTACAAAAACGCCTTATTTCGTCAAACCAGTGCGTTTCTTACAATTACATGCATTTGAATGGGGAGCTCGCCCGAAACAAAGTATAGGTTTTCATTATGTGAATAACATGAAAAACTTAGCTCAAACAGCTGCAAAACCTGTGTGCCCAGCACAGGGATATTGAATTCTATATGATAAAACCATAAATATGTGTGTCTGAGTTTTCTATCAAAAGTTACAGCTATTTATATGAATTTGTACAAAAACGCTTTATTTCGTCAAGCCAGTGCGTTTCTTACGATTACATGCATTTGAATGGGCAGCTCGCCCGAAACAAAGTATAGGTTTTCATTATGTGAATAACTTGAAAATCTTAGCTCAAACAGCTGCAAAACCTGTGTGCCCAGCACAGGGATATTGAGTTCTATAAGATAAAACCATAAATATGTGTGTCTGAGTCTTCTATCAAAACTTACAGCTATTTATATGAAGTTGTACAAAAACGCTTTATTTCGTCAAGCCAGTGCGTTTCTTACGATTACATGCATTTGAATGGACAGTTCGCCCGAAACAAAGTATAGGTTTTCATTATGTGAATAACTTGAAAATCTTAGCTCAAACAGCTGCAAAACCTGTGTGCCCAGCACAGGGATATATAATTCTATGAGATAAAGCCATAAAAATGTGTTTCTGAGTCTTCTATCAAAACTTACAGCTATTTATATGAAGTTGTACAAAAACGCTTTATTTCGTCAAGCTAGAGCGTTTCTTACGATTACATGCATTTGAATGGGGAGCTCGCCCGAAACAAAGTATAGGTTTTCATTATGTGAATAACTTGAAAATCTTAGCTCAAACAGCTGCAAAACCTGTGTGCCCAGCACAGGGATATTGAATTCTATAAGATAAAACCATAAAAATGTGTTTCTGAGTCTTCTATCAAAACTTACAGCTATTTATATGAAGTTGTACAAAAACGCTTTATTTCGTCAAGCCAGTGCGTTTCTTACGATTACATGCATTTGAATGGGGAGCTCGCCCGAAACAAAGTATAGGTTTTCATTATGTGAATAACTTGAAAATCTTAGCTCAAACAGCTGAGAAACCTGTGTGCCCAGCACGGGGATATTGAATCTGATAAGATAAACCCATAAAAATGTGTGTCTGAGTCTTCTATCAAAAGTTACAGCTGTATGAAGTTGTACAAAAACGCTTCATTTCGTCAAGCCAGTGCGTTTCTTACGATTACATGCATTTGAATGGGGAGCTCGCCCGAAACAAAGTATAGGTTTTTATTATGTGAATAACTTGAAAAATCTTAGCTCAAACAGCTGCAAAACCTGTGTGCCCAGCACAGGGATATTGAATTCTATAAGATAAAACCATAAATATGTGTGTCTGAGTCTTCTATCAAAACTTACAGCTATTTATATGAAGTTGTACAAAAACGCTTTATTTCGTCAAGCCAGTGCGTTTCTTACGATTACATGCATTTGAATGGGGAGCTCGCCCGAAACAAAGTATAGGTTTTCATTATGTGAATAACTTGAAAATCTTAGCTCAAACAGCTGCAAAACCTGTGTGCCCAGCACAGGGATATTGAATTCTATAAGATAAAACCATAAAAATGTGTTTCTGAGTCTTCTATCAAAACTTACAGCTATTTATATGAAGTTGTACAAAAACGCTTTATTTCGTCAAGCCAGTGCGTTTCTTACGATTACATGCATTTGAATGGGGAGCTCGCCCGAAACAAAGTATAGGTTTTCATTATGTGAATAACTTGAAAATCTTAGCTCAAACAGCTGAGAAACCTGTGTGCCCAGCACGGGGATATTGAATCTGATAAGATAAACCCATAAAAATGTGTGTCTGAGTCTTCTATCAAAAGTTACAGCTGTATGAAGTTGTACAAAAACGCTTTATTTCGTCAAGCCAGTGCGTTTCTTACGATTACATGCATTTGAATGGGGAGCTCGCCCGAAACAAAGTATAGGTTTTTATTATGTGAATAACTTGAAAAATCTTAGCTCAAACAGCTGCAAAACCTGTGTGCCCAGCACAGGGATATTGAATTCTATAAGATAAAACCATAAATATGTGTGTCTGAGTCTTCTATCAAAACTTACAGCTATTTATATGAAGTTGTACAAAAACGCTTTATTTCGTCAAGCCAGTGCGTTTCTTACGATTACATGCATTTGAATGGGGAGCTCGCCCGAAACAAAGTATAGGTTTTCATTATGTGAATAACTTGCAAAATCTTAGCTCAAACAGCTGAGAAACCTGTGTGCCCAGCACGGGGATATTGAATCTGATAAGATAAACCCATAAAAATGTGTGTCTGAGTCTTTTATCAAAAGTTACAGCTGTATGAAGTTGTACAAAAACGCCTTATTTCGTCAAACCAGTGCGTTTCTTACAATTACATGCATTTGAATGGGGAGCTCGCCCGAAACAAAGTATAGGTTTTCATTATGTGAATAACATGAAAAACTTAGCTCAAACAGCTGCAAAACCTGTGTGCCCAGCACAGGGATATTGAATTCTATATGATAAAACCATAAATATGTGTGTCTGAGTTTTCTATCAAAAGTTACAGCTATTTATATGAATTTGTACAAAAACGCTTTATTTCGTCAAGCCAGTGCGTTTCTTACGATTACATGCATTTGAATGGGCAGCTCGCCCGAAACAAAGTATAGGTTTTCATTATGTGAATAACTTGAAAATCTTAGCTCAAACAGCTGCAAAACCTGTGTGCCCAGCACAGGGATATTGAGTTCTATAAGATAAAACCATAAATATGTGTGTCTGAGTCTTCTATCAAAACTTACAGCTATTTATATGAAGTTGTACAAAAACGCTTTATTTCGTCAAGCCAGTGCGTTTCTTACGATTACATGCATTTGAATGGACAGTTCGCCCGAAACAAAGTATAGGTTTTCATTATGTGAATAACTTGAAAATCTTAGCTCAAACAGCTGCAAAACCTGTGTGCCCAGCACAGGGATATATAATTCTATGAGATAAAGCCATAAAAATGTGTTTCTGAGTCTTCTATCAAAACTTACAGCTATTTATATGAAGTTGTACAAAAACGCTTTATTTCGTCAAGCTAGAGCGTTTCTTACGATTACATGCATTTGAATGGGGAGCTCGCCCGAAACAAAGTATAGGTTTTCATTATGTGAATAACTTGAAAATCTTAGCTCAAACAGCTGCAAAACCTGTGTGCCCAGCACAGGGATATTGAATTCTATAAGATAAAACCATAAAAATGTGTTTCTGAGTCTTCTATCAAAACTTACAGCTATTTATATGAAGTTGTACAAAAACGCTTTATTTCGTCAAGCCAGTGCGTTTCTTACGATTACATGCATTTGAATGGGGAGCTCGCCCGAAACAAAGTATAGGTTTTCATTATGTGAATAACTTGAAAATCTTAGCTCAAACAGCTGAGAAACCTGTGTGCCCAGCACGGGGATATTGAATCTGATAAGATAAACCCATAAAAATGTGTGTCTGAGTCTTCTATCAAAAGTTACAGCTGTATGAAGTTGTACAAAAACGCTTCATTTCGTCAAGCCAGTGCGTTTCTTACGATTACATGCATTTGAATGGGGAGCTCGCCCGAAACAAAGTATAGGTTTTTATTATGTGAATAACTTGAAAAATCTTAGCTCAAACAGCTGCAAAACCTGTGTGCCCAGCACAGGGATATTGAATTCTATAAGATAAAACCATAAATATGTGTGTCTGAGTCTTCTATCAAAACTTACAGCTATTTATATGAAGTTGTACAAAAACGCTTTATTTCGTCAAGCCAGTGCGTTTCTTACGATTACATGCATTTGAATGGGGAGCTCGCCCGAAACAAAGTATAGGTTTTCATTATGTGAATAACTTGCAAAATCTTAGCTCAAACAGCTGAGAAACCTGTGTGCCCAGCACGGGGATATTGAATCTGATAAGATAAACCCATAAAAATGTGTGTCTGAGTCTTTTATCAAAAGTTACAGCTGTATGAAGTTGTACAAAAACGCCTTATTTCGTCAAACCAGTGCGTTTCTTACAATTACATGCATTTGAATGGGGAGCTCGCCCGAAACAAAGTATAGGTTTTCATTATGTGAATAACTTGAAAAATCTTACCTCAAACAGCTGCAAAACCTGTGTGCCCAGCACAGGGATATTGAATTCTATAAGATAAAACCATAAATATGTGTGTCTGAGTCTTCTATCAAAACTTACAGCTATTTATATGAAGTTGTACAAAAACGCTTTATTTCGTCAAGCCAGTGCGTTTCTTACGATTACATGCATTTGAATGGACAGTTCGCCCGAAACAAAGTATAGGTTTTCATTATGTGAATAACTTGAAAATCTTAGCTCAAACAGCTGCAAAACCTGTGTGCCCAGCACGGGGATATATAATTCTATGAGATAAAGCCATAAAAATGTGTTTCTGAGTCTTCTATCAAAACTTACAGCTATTTATATGAAGTTGTACAAAAACGCTTTATTTCGTCAAGCTAGAGCGTTTCTTACGATTACATGCATTTGAATGGGGAGCTCGCCCGAAACAAAGTATAGGTTTTCATTATGTGAATAACTTGAAAAACTTAGCTCAAACAGCTGCAAAACCTGTGTGCCCAGCACAGGGATATTGAATTCTATAAGATAAAATCATAAAAATGTGTTTCTGAGTCTTCTATCAAAACTTACAGCTATTTATATGAAGTTGTACAAAAACGCTTTATTTCGTCAAGCCAGTGCGTTTCTTACGATTACATGCATTTGAATGGGGAGCTCGCCCGAAACAAAGTATAGGTTTTCATTATGTGAATAACTTGAAAATCTTAGCTCAAACAGCTGAGAAACCTGTGTGCCCAGCACGGGGATACTGAATCTGATAAGATAAACCCATAAAAATGTGTGTCTGAGTCTTCTATCAAAAGTTACAGCTGTATGAAGTTGTACAAAAACGCTTTATTTCGTCAAGCCAGTGCGTTTCTTACGATTACATGCATTTGAATGGGGAGCTCGCCCGAAACAAAGTATAGGTTTTTATTATATGAATAACTTGAAAAATCTTAGCTCAAACAGCTGCAAAACCTGTGTGCCCAGCACAGGGATATTGAATTCTATAAGATAAAACCATAAATATGTGTGTCTGAGTCTTCTATCAAAACTTACAGCTATTTATATGAAGTTGTACAAAAACGCTTTATTTCGTCAAGCCAGTGCGTTTCTTACGATTACATGCATTTGAATGGGGAGCTCGCCCAAAACAAAGTATAGGTTTTCATTATGTGAATAACTTGAAAAATCTTACCTCAAACAGCTGCAAAACCTGTTTGCCCAGCACAGGGATACTGAATCTGATAAGATAAAGCCATAAATATGTGTGTGTGAGTCTTCTATCAAAACTTACAGCTATTTATATGAAGTTGTACAAAAACGCTTTATTTTGTCAAGCCAGTGCGTTTCTTACGATTACATGCATTTGAATGGGGAGCTCGCCCGAAACAAAGTATAGGTTTTCATTATGTGAATAACTTGCAAAATCTTAGCTCAAACAGCTGAGAAACCTGTGTGCCCAGCACGGGGATATTGAATCTGATAAGATAAACCCATAAAAATGTGTGTCTGAGTCTTTTATCAAAAGTTACAGCTGTATGAAGTTGCACAAAAACGCCTTATTTCGTCAAACCAGTGCGTTTCTTACGATTACATGCATTTGAATGGGGAGCTCGCCCGAAACAAAGTATAGGTTTTCATTATGTGAATAACTTGAAAAATCTTACCTCAAACAGCTGCAAAACCTGTGTGCCCAGCACAGGGATATTGAATGCTATAAGATAAAACCATAAACATATGTGTCTGAGTTTTCTATCAAAAGTTACAGCTATTTATATGAAGTTGTACAAAAACGCTTTATTTCGTCAAGCCAGTGCGTTTCTTACTATTACATGCATTTGAATAGGGAGCTCGCCCGAAACAAAGTATAGATTTTCATTATGTGAATAACTTGAAAATCTTAGATCAAACAGCTGCAAAACCTGTGTGCCCAGCACAGGGATATTGAATTCTATAAGATAAAACCATAGATATGTGTGTCTGAGTCTTCTATCAAAAGTTACAGCTGTATGAAGTTGTACAAAAACGCTTTATTTCGTCAAGCTAGAGCGTTTCTTACGATTACATGCATTTGAATGGGGAGCTCGCCCGAAACAAAGTATAGGTTTTCATTATGTGAATAACTTGAAAATCTTAGCTCAAACAGCTGCAAAACCTGTGTGCCCAGCACAGGGATATTGAATTCTATAAGATAAAACCATAAAAATGTGTTTCTGAGTCTTCTATCAAAACTTACAGCTATTTATATGAAGTTGTACAAAAACGCTTTATTTCGTCAAGCCAGTGCGTTTCTTACGATTACATGCATTTGAATGGGGAGCTCGCCCGAAACAAAGTATAGGTTTTCATTATGTGAATAACTTGAAAATCTTAGCTCAAACAGCTGAGAAACCTGTGTGCCCAGCACGGGGATATTGAATCTGATAAGATAAACCCATAAAAATGTGTGTCTGAGTCTTCTATCAAAAGTTACAGCTGTATGAAGTTGTACAAAAACGCTTCATTTCGTCAAGCCAGTGCGTTTCTTACGATTACATGCATTTGAATGGGGAGCTCGCCCGAAACAAAGTATAGGTTTTTATTATGTGAATAACTTGAAAAATCTTAGCTCAAACAGCTGCAAAACCTGTGTGCCCAGCACAGGGATATTGAATTCTATAAGATAAAACCATAAATATGTGTGTCTGAGTCTTCTATCAAAACTTACAGCTATTTATATGAAGTTGTACAAAAACGCTTTATTTCGTCAAGCCAGTGCGTTTCTTACGATTACATGCATTTGAATGGGGAGCTCGCCCGAAACAAAGTATAGGTTTTCATTATGTGAATAACTTGCAAAATCTTAGCTCAAACAGCTGAGAAACCTGTGTGCCCAGCACGGGGATATTGAATCTGATAAGATAAACCCATAAAAATGTGTGTCTGAGTCTTTTATCAAAAGTTACAGCTGTATGAAGTTGTACAAAAACGCCTTATTTCGTCAAACCAGTGCGTTTCTTACAATTACATGCATTTGAATGGGGAGCTCGCCCGAAACAAAGTATAGGTTTTCATTATGTGAATAACTTGAAAAATCTTACCTCAAACAGCTGCAAAACCTGTGTGCCCAGCACAGGGATATTGAATTCTATAAGATAAAACCATAAATATGTGTGTCTGAGTCTTCTATCAAAACTTACAGCTATTTATATGAAGTTGTACAAAAACGCTTTATTTCGTCAAGCCAGTGCGTTTCTTACGATTACATGCATTTGAATGGACAGTTCGCCCGAAACAAAGTATAGGTTTTCATTATGTGAATAACTTGAAAATCTTAGCTCAAACAGCTGCAAAACCTGTGTGCCCAGCACGGGGATATATAATTCTATGAGATAAAGCCATAAAAATGTGTTTCTGAGTCTTCTATCAAAACTTACAGCTATTTATATGAAGTTGTACAAAAACGCTTTATTTCGTCAAGCTAGAGCGTTTCTTACGATTACATGCATTTGAATGGGGAGCTCGCCCGAAACAAAGTATAGGTTTTCATTATGTGAATAACTTGAAAAACTTAGCTCAAACAGCTGCAAAACCTGTGTGCCCAGCACAGGGATATTGAATTCTATAAGATAAAATCATAAAAATGTGTTTCTGAGTCTTCTATCAAAACTTACAGCTATTTATATGAAGTTGTACAAAAACGCTTTATTTCGTCAAGCCAGTGCGTTTCTTACGATTACATGCATTTGAATGGGGAGCTCGCCCGAAACAAAGTATAGGTTTTCATTATGTGAATAACTTGAAAATCTTAGCTCAAACAGCTGAGAAACCTGTGTGCCCAGCACGGGGATACTGAATCTGATAAGATAAACCCATAAAAATGTGTGTCTGAGTCTTCTATCAAAAGTTACAGCTGTATGAAGTTGTACAAAAACGCTTTATTTCGTCAAGCCAGTGCGTTTCTTACGATTACATGCATTTGAATGGGGAGCTCGCCCGAAACAAAGTATAGGTTTTTATTATATGAATAACTTGAAAAATCTTAGCTCAAACAGCTGCAAAACCTGTGTGCCCAGCACAGGGATATTGAATTCTATAAGATAAAACCATAAATATGTGTGTCTGAGTCTTCTATCAAAACTTACAGCTATTTATATGAAGTTGTACAAAAACGCTTTATTTCGTCAAGCCAGTGCGTTTCTTACGATTACATGCATTTGAATGGGGAGCTCGCCCAAAACAAAGTATAGGTTTTCATTATGTGAATAACTTGAAAAATCTTACCTCAAACAGCTGCAAAACCTGTTTGCCCAGCACAGGGATACTGAATCTGATAAGATAAAGCCATAAATATGTGTGTGTGAGTCTTCTATCAAAACTTACAGCTATTTATATGAAGTTGTACAAAAACGCTTTATTTTGTCAAGCCAGTGCGTTTCTTACGATTACATGCATTTGAATGGGGAGCTCGCCCGAAACAAAGTATAGGTTTTCATTATGTGAATAACTTGCAAAATCTTAGCTCAAACAGCTGAGAAACCTGTGTGCCCAGCACGGGGATATTGAATCTGATAAGATAAACCCATAAAAATGTGTGTCTGAGTCTTTTATCAAAAGTTACAGCTGTATGAAGTTGCACAAAAACGCCTTATTTCGTCAAACCAGTGCGTTTCTTACGATTACATGCATTTGAATGGGGAGCTCGCCCGAAACAAAGTATAGGTTTTCATTATGTGAATAACTTGAAAAATCTTACCTCAAACAGCTGCAAAACCTGTGTGCCCAGCACAGGGATATTGAATGCTATAAGATAAAACCATAAACATATGTGTCTGAGTTTTCTATCAAAAGTTACAGCTATTTATATGAAGTTGTACAAAAACGCTTTATTTCGTCAAGCCAGTGCGTTTCTTACTATTACATGCATTTGAATAGGGAGCTCGCCCGAAACAAAGTATAGATTTTCATTATGTGAATAACTTGAAAATCTTAGATCAAACAGCTGCAAAACCTGTGTGCCCAGCACAGGGATATTGAATTCTATAAGATAAAACCATAGATATGTGTGTCTGAGTCTTCTATCAAAAGTTACAGCTGTATGAAGTTGTACAAAAACGCTTTATTTCGTCAAGCTAGAGCGTTTCTTACGATTACATGCATTTGAATGGGGAGCTCGCCCGAAACAAAGTATAGGTTTTCATTATGTGAATAACTTGAAAATCTTAGCTCAAACAGCTGCAAAACCTGTGTGCCCAGCACAGGGATATTGAATTCTGTAAGATAAAACCATAAATATGTGTGTCTGAGTCTTCTATCAAAAGTTACAGCTGTATGAAGTTGTAAAAAAACGCTTTATTTCGTCAAGCCAGTGCGTTTCTTACGATTACATGCATTTGAATGGGGAGCTCGCCCGAAACAAAGTATAGGTTTTCATTATGTGAATAACTTGAAAAATCTTAGCTCAAACAGCTGCAAAACCTGTGTGCCCAGCACGGGGATACTGAATCTGATAAGATAAAGCCATAAATATGTGTGTGTGAGTCTTCTCTCAAAAGTTACAGCTGTATGAAGTTGTACAAAAACGCTTTATTTCGTCAAGCCAGTGCGTTTCTTACGATTACATGCATTTGAATGGGGAGCTCGCCCGAAACAAAGTATAGGTTTTCATTATGTGAATAACTTGAAAAATCTTAGCTCAAACAGCTGCAAAACCTGTGTGCCCAGCACGGGGATATTGAATCTGATAAGATAAAGCCATAAATATGTGTGTCTCAGTCTTCTATCAAAAGTTACAGCTATTTATATGAAGTTGTACAAAAACGCTTTATTTCGTCAAGCCAGTGCGTTTCTTACGATTACATGCATTTGAATGGGGAGCTCGCCCGAAACAAAGTATAGGTTTTCATTATGTGAATAACTTGAAAATCTTAGCTCAAACAGCTGCAAAACCTGTGTGCCCAGCACGGGGATATTGAATCTGATAAGATAAACCCATAAAAATGTGTGTCTGAGTCTTTTATCAAAAGTTACAGCTGTATGAAGTTGTACAAAAACGCCTTATTTCGTCAAGACAGTGCGTTTCTTACAATTACATGCATTTGAATGGGGAGCTCGCCCGAAACAAAGTATAGGTTTTCATTATGTGAATAACTTGAAAATCTTAGCTCAAACAGCTGCAAAACCTGTGTGCCCAGCACAGGGATATTGAGTTCTATAAGATAAAACCATAAATATGTGTGTCTGAGTCTTCTATCAAAACTTACAGCTATTTATATGAAAGTTGTACAAAAACGCTTTATTTCGTCAAGCCAGTGCGTTTCTTACGATTACATGCATTTGAATGGGGAGCTCGCCCGAAACAAAGTATAGGTTTTCATTATGTGAATAACTTGAAAAATCTTAGCTCAAACAGCTGCAAAACCTGTTTGCCCAGCACGGGGATACTGAATCTGATAAGATAAAGCCATAAATATGTGTGTGTGAGTCTTCTATCAAAACTTACAGCTATTTATATGAAGTTGTACAAAAACGCTTTATTTCGTCAAGGCAGTGCGTTTCTTACGATTACATGCATTTGAATGGGGAGCTCGCCCGAAACAAAGTATAGGTTTTCATTATGTGAATAACTCGAAAAATCTTAGCTCAAACAGCTGAGAAACCTGTGTGCCCAGCACAGGGATATTGAATTCTATAAGATGAAGCCATAAAAATGTGTTTCTGAGTCTTCTATCAAAACTTACAGCTATTTATATGGAGTTGTACAAAAAAGCTTTATTTCGTCAAGCCAGTGCGTTTCTTACGATTACATGCATTTGAATGGGGAGCTCGCCCGAAACAAAGTATAGGTTTTTATTATGTGAATAACTTGAAAAATCTTAGCTCAAACAGCTGCAAAACCTGTGTGCCCAGCACGGAGATACTGAATCTGATAAGATAAAGCCATAAATATGTGTGTGTGAGTCTTCTATCAAAAGTTACAGCTGTATGAAGTTGTACAAAAACGCTTTATTTCGTCAAGCCAGTGCGTTTCCTACGATTACATGCATTTGAATGGGGAGCTCGCCCGAAACAAAGTATAGGTTTTCATTATTTGGATAACTTGAAAATCTTAGCTCAAACAGCTGCAAAACCTGTGTGCCCAGCACAGGGATATTGAATTCTATAAGATTAAACCATAAATATGTGTGTCTGAGTCTTCTATCAAAAGTTACAGCTGTATGAAGTTGTACAAAAACGCTTTATTTCGTCAAGCCAGTGCGTTTCTTACGATTACATGCATTTGAATGGGGGAATTCGCCCGAAACAAAGTATAGGTTTTCATTATGTGAATAACTTGAAAAATCTTAGCTCAAACAGCTGCAAAACCTGTGTGCCCATCACGGGGATACTGAATCTGATAAGATAAAGCCATAAATATATGTGTCTGAGTCTTCTATCAAAACTTACATCTATTTATATGAAGTTGTACAACAACGCTTTATTTCGTCAAGCCAGTGCGTTTCTTACGATTACATGCATTTGAATGGGGAGCTCGCCCGAAACAAAGTATAGGTTTTCATTATGTGAATAACTTGAAAATCTTAGCTCAAACAGCTGCAAAACCTGTGTGCCCAGCACAGGGATATAAAATTCTATGAGATAAAGCCATAAAAATGTGTGTCTGAGTCTTCTATCAAAAGTTACAGCTATTTATATGAAGTTGTACAAAAACGCTTTATTTCGTCAAGCCAGCGCGTTTCTTACGATTACATGCATTTGAATGGGGGAATTCGCCCGAAACAAAGTATAGGTTTTCATTATGTGAATAACTTGAAAATCTTAGCTCAAATAACTGCAAAACCTGTTTGCCCAGCACAGGGATATTGAATTCTATAAGATAAAGCCATAAATATATGTGTCTGAGTCTTCTATCAAAACTTACATCTATTTATATGAAGTTGTACAACAACGCTTTATTTCGTCAAGCCAGTGCGTTTCTTACGATTACATGCATTTGAATGGGGAGCTCGCCCGAAACAAAGTATAGGTTTTCATTATGTGAATAACTTGAAAAATCTTAGCTCAAACAGCTGCAAAACCCGTGTGCCCAGCACGGGGATACTGAATCTGATAAGATAAAGCCATAAATATGTGTGTCTGAGTCTTCTATCAAAAGTTACAGCTATTTATATGAAGTTATAGAAAAAGGCTTTATTTCGTCAAGCCAGTGCGTTTCTTACGATTACATGCATTTGAATGGGGGAATTCGCCCGAAACAAAGTATAGGTTTTCATTATGTGAATAACTTGAAAATCTTAGCTCAAACAGCTGCAAAACCTGTGTGCCCAGCACAGGGATATTGAATTCTATAAGATAAAACCATAAATATGTGTGTCTGAGTTTTCTATCAAAAGTTACAGCTATTTATATGAAGTTGTACAAAAACGCGTTATTTCGTCAAGCCAGTGCGTTTCTTACGATTACATGCATTTGAATGGGGAGCTCGCCCGAAACAAAGTATAGGTTTTCATTATGTGAATAACTTGAAAATCTTAGCTCAAACAGCTGCAAAACCTGTGTGCCCAGCACAGGGATATAGAATTCTATGAGATAAAGACATAAAAATGTGTGTCTGAGTCTTCTATCAAAAGTTACAGCTATTTATATGAAGTTGTACAAAAACGCTTTATTTCGTCAAGCCAGTGCGTTTCTTACGATTACATGCATTTGAATGGGGAGTTCGCCCGAAACAAAGTATAGGTTTTCATTATGTGAATAACTTGAAAATCTTAGCTCAAACAGCTGCAAAACCTGTGTGCCCAGCACGGGGATACTGAATCTGATAAGATAAAGCCATAAATATGTGTGTCTGAGTATTCTATCAAAACTTACAGCTATTTATATGAAGTTGTACAAAAACGCTTTATTTCGTCAAGCCAGTGGGTTTCTTACGATTACATGCATTTGAATGGGGAGCTCGCCCGAAACAAAGTATAGGTTTTGATTATGTGAATAACTTGAAAATCTTAGCTCAAACTGCTGCAAAACCTGTGTGCCCAGCACAGGGATATAAAATTCTATGAGATAAAGCCATAAAAATGTGTGTCTGAGTCTTCTATCAAAAGTTACAGCTATTTATATGAAGTTGTACAAAAACGCTTTATTTCGTCAAGCCAGTGCGTTTCTTACGATTACATGCATTTGAATTGGGAGCTCGCCGGAAACAAAGTATAGGTTTTCATTATGTAAATAACTTGAAAAATCTTAGCTCAAACAGCTGCAAAACCTGTGTGCCCAGCACAGGGATATTGAATCTGATAAGATAAACCCATAAATATGTGTGTCTGAGTCTTCTATCAAAAGTTACAGCTATTTATATGAAGTTGTACAAAAACGCTTTATTTCGTCAAGCCAGTGCGTTTCTTACGATTACATGCATTTGAATGGGGAGCTCGCCCGAAACAAAGTATAGGTTTTCATTATGTCAATAACTTGAAAAATCTTAGCTCAAACAGCTGCAAAACCTGTGTGCCCAGCACGGGGATACTGAATCTGATAAGATAAAGCCATAAATATGTGTGTCTGAGTCTTCTATCAAAACTTACAGCTATTTATATGAAGTTGTACAACAACGCTTTATTTCGTCAAGCCAGTGCGTTTCTTACGATTACATGCATTTGAATGGGGAGCTCGCCCGAAACAAAGTATAGGTTTTCATTATGTGAATAACTTGAAAATCTTAGCTCAAACAGCTGCAAAACCTGTGTGCCCAGCACAGGGATATAAAATTCTATGAGATAAAGCCATAAAAATGTGTGTCTGAGTCTTCTATCAAAAGTTACAGCTATTTATATGAAGTTGTACAAAAACGCTTTATTTCGTCAAGCCAGCGCGTTTCTTACGATTACATGCATTTGAATGGGGGAATTCGCCCGAAACAAAGTATAGGTTTTCATTATGTGAATAACTTGAAAATCTTAGCTCAAATAACTGCAAAACCTGTTTGCCCAGCACAGGGATATTGAATTCTATAAGATAAAGCCATAAATATATGTGTCTGAGTCTTCTATCAAAACTTACATCTATTTATATGAAGTTGTACAACAACGCTTTATTTCGTCAAGCCAGTGCGTTTCTTACGATTACATGCATTTGAATGGGGAGCTCGCCCGAAACAAAGTATAGGTTTTCATTATGTGAATAACTTGAAAAATCTTAGCTCAAACAGCTGCAAAACCCGTGTGCCCAGCACGGGGATACTGAATCTGATAAGATAAAGCCATAAATATGTGTGTCTGAGTCTTCTATCAAAAGTTACAGCTATTTATATGAAGTTATAGAAAAAGGCTTTATTTCGTCAAGCCAGTGCGTTTCTTACGATTACATGCATTTGAATGGGGGAATTCGCCCGAAACAAAGTATAGGTTTTCATTATGTGAATAACTTGAAAATCTTAGCTCAAACAGCTGCAAAACCTGTGTGCCCAGCACAGGGATATTGAATTCTATAAGATAAAACCATAAATATGTGTGTCTGAGTTTTCTATCAAAAGTTACAGCTATTTATATGAAGTTGTACAAAAACGCGTTATTTCGTCAAGCCAGTGCGTTTCTTACGATTACATGCATTTGAATTGGGAGCTCGCCCGAAACAAAGTATAGGTTTTCATTATGTCAATAACTTGAAAAATCTTAGCTCAAACAGCTGCAAACCTGTGTGCCCAGCACGGGGATACTGAATCTGATAAGATAAAGCCATAAATATGTGTGTCTGAGTCTTCTATCAAAAGTTACAGCTATTTATATGAAGTTGTACAAAAACGCTTTATTTCGTCAAGCCAGTGCGTTTCTTACGATTACATGCATTTGAATGGGGAGCTCGCCCGAAACAAAGTATAGGTTTTCATTATGTGAATAACTTGAAAATCTTAGCTCAAACAGCTGCAAAACCTGTGTGCCCAGCACAGGGATATAGAATTCTATGAGATAAAGACATAAAAATGTGTGTCTGAGTCTTCTATCAAAAGTTACAGCTATTTATATGAAGTTGTACAAAAACGCTTTATTTCGTCAAGCCAGTGCGTTTCTTACGATTACATGCATTTGAATGGGGAGTTCGCCCGAAACAAAGTATAGGTTTTCATTATGTGAATAACTTGAAAATCTTAGCTCAAACAGCTGCAAAACCTGTGTGCCCAGCACGGGGATACTGAATCTGATAAGATAAAGCCATAAATATGTGTGTCTGAGTATTCTATCGAAACTTACAGCTATTTATATGAAGTTGTACAAAAACGCTTTATTTCGTCAAGCCAGTGGGTTTCTTACGATTACATGCATTTGAATGGGGAGCTCGCCCGAAACAAAGTATAGGTTTTGATTATGTGAATAACTTGAAAATCTTAGCTCAAACTGCTGCAAAACCTGTGTGCCCAGCACAGGGATATAAAATTCTATGAGATAAAGCCATAAAAATGTGTGTCTGAGTCTTCTATCAAAAGTTACAGCTATTTATATGAAGTTGTACAAAAACGCTTTATTTCGTCAAGCCAGCGCGTTTCTTACGATTACATGCATTTGAATGGGGGAATTCGCCCGAAACAAAGTATAGGTTTTCATTATGTGAATAACTTGAAAATCTTAGCTCAAATAACTGCAAAACCTGTTTGCCCAGCACAGGGATATTGAATTCTATAAGATAAAGCCATAAATATATGTGTCTGAGTCTTCTATCAAAACTTACATCTATTTATATGAAGTTGTACAACAACGCTTTATTTCGTCAAGCCAGTGCGTTTCTTACGATTACATGCATTTGAATGGGGAGCTCGCCCGAAACAAAGTATAGGTTTTCATTATGTGAATAACTTGAAAAATCTTAGCTCAAACAGCTGCAAAACCCGTGTGCCCAGCACGGGGATACTGAATCTGATAAGATAAAGCCATAAATATGTGTGTCTGAGTCTTCTATCAAAAGTTACAGCTATTTATATGAAGTTATAGAAAAAGGCTTTATTTCGTCAAGCCAGTGCGTTTCTTACGATTACATGCATTTGAATGGGGGAATTCGCCCGAAACAAAGTATAGGTTTTCATTATGTGAATAACTTGAAAATCTTAGCTCAAACAGCTGCAAAACCTGTGTGCCCAGCACAGGGATATTGAATTCTATAAGATAAAACCATAAATATGTGTGTCTGAGTTTTCTATCAAAAGTTACAGCTATTTATATGAAGTTGTACAAAAACGCGTTATTTCGTCAAGCCAGTGCGTTTCTTACGATTACATGCATTTGAATTGGGAGCTCGCCCGAAACAAAGTATAGGTTTTCATTATGTCAATAACTTGAAAAATCTTAGCTCAAACAGCTGCAAACCTGTGTGCCCAGCACGGGGATACTGAATCTGATAAGATAAAGCCATAAATATGTGTGTCTGAGTCTTCTATCAAAAGTTACAGCTATTTATATGAAGTTGTACAAAAACGCTTTATTTCGTCAAGCCAGTGCGTTTCTTACGATTACATGCATTTGAATGGGGAGCTCGCCCGAAACAAAGTATAGGTTTTCATTATGTGAATAACTTGAAAATCTTAGCTCAAACAGCTGCAAAACCTGTGTGCCCAGCACAGGGATATAGAATTCTATGAGATAAAGACATAAAAATGTGTGTCTGAGTCTTCTATCAAAAGTTACAGCTATTTATATGAAGTTGTACAAAAACGCTTTATTTCGTCAAGCCAGTGCGTTTCTTACGATTACATGCATTTGAATGGGGAGTTCGCCCGAAACAAAGTATAGGTTTTCATTATGTGAATAACTTGAAAATCTTAGCTCAAACAGCTGCAAAACCTGTGTGCCCAGCACGGGGATACTGAATCTGATAAGATAAAGCCATAAATATGTGTGTCTGAGTATTCTATCAAAACTTACAGCTATTTATATGAAGTTGTACAAAAACGCTTTATTTCGTCAAGCCAGTGGGTTTCTTACGATTACATGCATTTGAATGGGGAGCTCGCCCGAAACAAAGTATAGGTTTTGATTATGTGAATAACTTGAAAATCTTAGCTCAAACTGCTGCAAAACCTGTGTGCCCAGCACAGGGATATAAAATTCTATGAGATAAAGCCATAAAAATGTGTGTCTGAGTCTTCTATCAAAAGTTACAGCTATTTATATGAAGTTGTACAAAAACGCTTTATTTCGTCAAGCCAGTGCGTTTCTTACGATTACATGCATTTGAATTGGGAGCTCGCCGGAAACAAAGTATAGGTTTTCATTATGTAAATAACTTGAAAAATCTTAGCTCAAACAGCTGCAAAACCTGTGTGCCCAGCACAGGGATATTGAATCTGATAAGATAAACCCATAAATATGTGTGTCTGAGTCTTCTATCAAAAGTTACAGCTATTTATATGAAGTTGTACAAAAACGCTTTATTTCGTCAAGCCAGTGCGTTTCTTACGATTACATGCATTTGAATGGGGAGCTCGCCCGAAACAAAGTATAGGTTTTCATTATGTCAATAACTTGAAAAATCTTAGCTCAAACAGCTGCAAAACCTGTGTGCCCAGCACGGGGATACTGAATCTGATAAGATAAAGCCATAAATATGTGTGTCTGAGTCTTCTATCAAAACTTACAGCTATTTATATGAAGTTGTACAAAAACGCTTTATTTCGTCAAGCCAGTGCGTTTCTTACGATTACATGCATTTGAATTGGGAGCTCGCCCGAAACAAAGTATAGGTTTTCATTATGTCAATAACTTGAAAATCTTAGCTCAAACAGCTGCAAAACCTATGTGCCCAGCACGGGGATACTGAATCTGGTAAGATAAAGCCATAAATATGTGTGTCTGAGTCTTCTATCAAAACTTACAGCTATTTATATGAAGTTGTACAAAAACGCTTTATTTCGTCAAGCCAGTGCGTTTCTTACGATTACATGCATTTGAATGGGGAGCTCGCCCGAAACAAAGTATAGGTTTTCATTATGTGAATAACTTGAAAATCTTAGCTCAAACAGCTGCAAAACCTGTTTGCCCAGCACAGGGATATTGAATTCTATAAGATAAAGCCATAAATATACAGTGGGGCAAAAAAGTATTTAGTCAGCCACCGATTGTGCAAGTTCCCCCACTTAAAATGATGACAGAGGTCAGTAATTTGCACCAGAGGTACACTTCAACTGTGAGAGACAGAATGTGAAAAAAAAATCCATGAATTCACATGGTAGGATTTGTAAAGAATTTATTCGTAAATCAGGGTGGAAAATAAGTATTTGGTCACCTCAAACAAGGAAAATCCCTGGCTCTCACAGACCTGTAACGTCTTCTGTAAGAAGCTTTTCTGTCCCCCACTCATTACCTGTATGAATGGCACCTGTTTGACCTCATCATCTGTATAAAAGACACCTGTCCACAGCCTCAACCAGTCAGACTCCAAACTCCGCCATGGCCAAGACCAAAGAGCTTTCGAAGGACACCAGGAAAAGAATTGTAGACCTGCACCAGACTGGGAAGAGTGAATCTACAATAGGCAAGCAGCTTGGTGTGAAAAAATCAACTGTGGGAGCAATCATCAGAAAATGGAAGACATACAAGACCACTGATAATCTCCCTCGATCTGGGGCTCCACGCAAGATCTCATCCCGTGGGGTCAAAATGATCATGAGAACGGTGAGCAAAGATCCCAGAACCACACGGGGGGACCTGGTGAATGACCTGCAGAGAGCTGGGACCAAAGTAACAAAGGTCACCATCAGTAACACACTACAACGGCAGGGAATCAAATCCCGCAGTGCCAGACGTGTTCCGCTGCTGAAGCCAGTGCATGTCCAGGCCCGTCTGAAGTTTGCCAGAGAGCACATGGATGATACAGCAGAGGATTGGGAGAATGTCATGTGGTCAGATGAAACCAAAGTAGAACTTTTTGGTATAAACTCAACTCGTCGTGTTTGGAGGAAGAAGAATACTGAGTTGCATCCCAAGAACACCATACCTACTGTGAAGCATGGGGGTGGAAACATCATGCTATGGGGCTGTTTTTCTGCCAAGGGGACAGGACGACTGATCCGTGTTAAGGACAGAATGAATGGGGCCAAGTATCGTGAGAATTTGAGCCAAAACCTCCTTCCATCAGTGAGAACTTTGAAGATGAAACGAGGCTGGGTCTTCCAACATGACAATGATCCAAAACACACCGCCCGGGCAACAAAGGAGTGGCTCCGTAAGAAGCATTTGAAAGTCCTGGAGTGGCCTAGCCAGTCTCCAGACCTCAACCCCATAGAAAATCTGTGGCGGGAGTTGAAAGTCCGTGTTGCTCGGCGACAGCCCCAAAACATCACTGCTCTTGAGAAGATCTGCATGGAGGAATGGGCCAAAATACCAGCTACTGTGTGTGCAAACCTGGTAAAGACCTATAGTAAACGTTTGACCTCTGTTATTGCCAACAAAGGTTAAGTATTGAGTTGTATTTTTGTTATTGACCAAATACTTATTTTCCACCCTGATTTACGAATAAATTCTTTACAAATCCTACCATGTGAATTCATGGATTTTTTTTTCACATTCTGTCTCTCACAGTTGAAGTGTACCTCAGGTGCAAATTACTGACCTCTGTCATCATTTTAAGTGGGGGAACTTGCACAATCGGTGGCTGACTAAATACTTTTTTGCCCCACTGTATGTGTCTGAGTCTTCTATCAAAACTTACATCTATTTATATGAAGTTGTACAACAACGCTTTATTTCGTCAAGCCAGTGCGTTTCTTACGATTACATGCATTTGAATGGGGAGCTCGCCCGAAACAAAGTATAGGTTTTCATTATGTGAATAACTTGAAAATCTTAGCTCAAACAGCTGCAAAACCTGTGTGCCCAGCACAGGGATATAAAATTCTATGAGATAAAGCCATAAAAATGTGTGTCTGAGTCTTCTATCAAAAGTTACAGCTATTTATATGAAGTTGTACAAAAACGCTTTATTTCGTCAAGCCAGCGCGTTTCTTACGATTACATGCATTTGAATGGGGGAATTCGCCCGAAACAAAGTATAGGTTTTCATTATGTGAATAACTTGAAAATCTTAGCTCAAATAACTGCAAAACCTGTTTGCCCAGCACAGGGATATTGAATTCTATAAGATAAAGCCATAAATATATGTGTCTGAGTCTTCTATCAAAACTTACATCTATTTATATGAAGTTGTACAACAACGCTTTATTTCGTCAAGCCAGTGCGTTTCTTACGATTACATGCATTTGAATGGGGAGCTCGCCTGAAACAAAGTATAGGTTTTCATTATGTGAATAACTTGAAAAATCTTAGCTCAAACAGCTGCAAAACCCGTGTGCCCAGCACGGGGATACTGAATCTGATAAGATAAAGCCATAAATATGTGTGTCTGAGTCTTCTATCAAAAGTTACAGCTATTTATATGAAGTTATAGAAAAAGGCTTTATTTCGTCAAGCCAGTGCGTTTCTTACGATTACATGCATTTGAATGGGGGAATTCGCCCGAAACAAAGTATAGGTTTTCATTATGTGAATAACTTGAAAATCTTAGCTCAAACAGCTGCAAAACCTGTGTGCCCAGCACAGGGATATTGAATTCTATAAGATAAAACCATAAATATGTGTGTCTGAGTTTTCTATCAAAAGTTACAGCTATTTATATGAAGTTGTACAAAAACGCTTTATTTCGTCAAGCCAGTGCGTTTCTTACGATTACATGCATTTGAATGGGGAGCTCGCCCGAAACAAAGTATAGGTTTTCATTATGTGAATAACTTGAAAAACTTAGCTCAAACAGCTGCAAAACCTGTGTGCCCAGCACAGGGATATTGAATTCTATAAGATAAAACCATAAATATGTGTGTCTGAGTTTTCTATCAAAAGTTACAGCTATTTATATGAATTTGTACAAAAACGCTTTATTTCGTCAAGCCAGTGCGTTTCTTACGATTACATGCATTTGAATGGGCAGCTCGCCCGAAACAAAGTATAGGTTTTCATTATGTGAATAACTTGAAAATCTTAGCTCAAACAGCTGCAAAACCTGTGTCCCCAGCACAGGGATATTGAATTCTATAAGATAAAACCATAAATATGTGTGTCTGAGTCTTCTATCAAAACTTACAGCTATTAATATGAAGTTGTACAAAAACGCTTTATTTCGTCAAGCCAGTGCGTTTCTTATGATTACATGCATTTGAATGGACAGTTCGCCCGAAACAAAGTATAGGTTTTCATTATGTGAATAACTTGAAAAATTTTAGCTCAAACAGCTGAGAAACCTGTGTGCCCAGCACGGGGATATTGAATCTGATAAGATAAACCCATAAAAATGTGTGTCTGAGTCTTTTATCAAAAGTTACAGCTGTATGAAGTTGTACAAAAACGCTTTATTTCGTCAAGCCAGTGCGTTTCTTACGATTACATGCATTTGAATGGGGAGCTCGCCCGAAACAAAGTATAGGTTTTCATTATGTGAATAACTTGAAAAATGTTAGCTCAAACAGCTGCAAAACCTGTGTGCCCAGCACGGGGATACTGAATCTGATAAGATAAAGCCATGAATATGTGTGTGTGAGTCTTCTATCAAAAGTTACAGCTATTTATATGAAGTTGTACAAAAACGCTTTATTTCGTCAAGCCAGTGCGTTTCTTACGATTACATGCATTTGAATGGGGAGCTCGCCCGAAACAAAGTATAGGTTTTCATTATGTGAATAACTTGAAAAACTTAGCTCAAACAGCTGCAAAACCTGTGTGCCCAGCACAGGGATATTGAATTCTATAAGATAAAACCATAAATATGTGTGTCTGAGTTTTCTATCAAAAGTTACAGCTATTTATATGAATTTGTACAAAAACGCTTTATTTCGTCAAGCCAGTGCGTTTCTTACGATTACATGCATTTGAATGGGCAGCTCGCCCGAAACAAAGTATAGGTTTTCATTATGTGAATAACTTGAAAATCTTAGCTCAAACAGCTGCAAAACCTGTGTGCCCAGCACAGGGATATTGAATTCTATAAGATAAAACCATAAATATGTGTGTCTGAGTCTTCTATCAAAACTTACAGCTATTTATATGAAGTTGTACAAAAACGCTTTATTTCGTCAAGCCAGTGCGTTTCTTACGATTACATGCATTTGAATGGACAGTTCGCCCGAAACAAAGTATAGGTTTTCATTATGTGAATAACTTGAAAAATCTTAGCTCAAACAGCTGAGAAACCTGTGTGCCCAGCACGGGGATATTGAATCTGATAAGATAAACCCATAAAAATGTGTGTCTGAGTCTTTTATCAAAAGTTACAGCTGTATGAAGTTGTACAAAAACGCTTTATTTCGTCAAGCCAGTGCGTTTCTTACGATTACATGCATTTGAATGGGGAGCTCGCCCGAAACAAAGTATAGGTTTTCATTATGTCAATAACTTGAAAAATCTTAGCTCAAACAGCTGCAAAACCTGTGTGCCCAGCACGGGGATATTGAATCTGATAAGATAAAGCCATAAATATGTGTGTCTGAGTCTTCTATCAAAACTTACAGCTATTTATATGAAGTTGTACAAAAACGCTTTATTTCGTCAAGCCAGTGCGTTTGTTACGATTACATGCATTTGAATGGGCAGCTCGCCGGAAACAAAGTATAGGTTTTCATTATGTGAATAACTTGAAAATCTTAGCTCAAACAGCTGCAAAACCTGTGTGCACAGCATAGGGATATAGAATTCTATGAGATAAAGCCATAAAAATGTGTGTCTGAGTCTTCTATCAAAAGTTACAGCTATTTATATGAAGCTGTACAAAAACGCTTCATTTCGTCAAGCCAGTGCGTTTCTTACGATTACATGCATTTGAATGGGCGCTCGCCGGAAACAAAGTATAGGTTTTCATTATGTGAATAACTTGAAAATCTTAGCTCAAACAGCTGCAAAACCTGTTTGCCCAGCACGGGGATACTGAATCTGATAAGATAAAGCCATAAAAATGTGTGTCTGCGTCTTCTATCAAAAGTTACAGCTATTTATATGAAGTTGTACAAAAACGCTTTATTTCGTCAAGCCAGTTCGTTTCTTACGATTACATGCATTTGAATGGGGAGCTCGCCCGAAACAAAGTATAGGTTTTCATTATGTGAATAACATGAAAAACTTAGCTCAAACAGCTGCAAAACCTGTGTGCCCAGCACAGGGATATTGAATTCTATATGATAAAACCATAAATATGTGTGTCTGAGTTTTCTATCAAAAGTTACAGCTATTTATATGAATTTGTACAAAAACGCTTTATTTCGTCAAGCCAGTGCGTTTCTTACGATTACATGCATTTGAATGGGCAGCTCGCCCGAAACAAAGTATAGGTTTTCATTATGTGAATAACTTGAAAATCTTAGCTCAAACAGCTGCAAAACCTGTGTGCCCAGCACAGGGATATTGAGTTCTATAAGATAAAACCATAAATATGTGTGTCTGAGTCTTCTATCAAAACTTACAGCTATTTATATGAAGTTGTACAAAAACGCTTTATTTCGTCAAGCCAGTGCGTTTCTTACGATTACATGCATTTGAATGGACAGTTCGCCCGAAACAAAGTATAGGTTTTCATTATGTGAATAACTTGAAAATCTTAGCTCAAACAGCTGCAAAACCTGTGTGCCCAGCACAGGGATATATAATTCTATGAGATAAAGCCATAAAAATGTGTTTCTGAGTCTTCTATCAAAACTTACAGCTATTTATATGAAGTTGTACAAAAACGCTTTATTTCGTCAAGCTAGAGCGTTTCTTACGATTACATGCATTTGAATGGGGAGCTCGCCCGAAACAAAGTATAGGTTTTCATTATGTGAATAACTTGAAAATCTTAGCTCAAACAGCTGCAAAACCTGTGTGCCCAGCACAGGGATATTGAATTCTATAAGATAAAACCATAAAAATGTGTTTCTGAGTCTTCTATCAAAACTTACAGCTATTTATATGAAGTTGTACAAAAACGCTTTATTTCGTCAAGCCAGTGCGTTTCTTACGATTACATGCATTTGAATGGGGAGCTCGCCCGAAACAAAGTATAGGTTTTCATTATGTGAATAACTTGAAAATCTTAGCTCAAACAGCTGAGAAACCTGTGTGCCCAGCACGGGGATATTGAATCTGATAAGATAAACCCATAAAAATGTGTGTCTGAGTCTTTTATCAAAGTTACAGCTGTATGAAGTTGCACAAAAACGCCTTATTTCGTCAAACCAGTGCGTTTCTTACGATTACATGCATTTGAATGGGGAGCTCGCCCGAAACAAAGTATAGGTTTTCATTATGTGAATAACTTGAAAAATCTTACCTCAAACAGCTGCAAAACCTGTGTGCCCAGCACAGGGATATTGAATGCTATAAGATAAAACCATAAACATATGTGTCTGAGTTTTCTATCAAAAGTTACAGCTATTTATATGAAGTTGTACAAAAACGCTTTATTTCGTCAAGCCAGTGCGTTTCTTACGATTACATGCATTTGAATGGGCAGCTCGCCCGAAACAAAGTATAGGTTTTCATTATGTGAATAACTTGAAAATCTTAGCTCAAACAGCTGCAAAACCTGTGTGCCCAGCACAGGGATATTGAATTCTATAAGATAAAACCATAAATATGTGTGTCTGAGTTTTCTATCAAAAGTTACAGCTATTTATATGAAGTTGTACAAAAACGCGTTATTTCGTCAAGCCAGTGCGTTTCTTACGATTACATGCATTTGAATGGACAGTTCGCCCGAAACAAAGTATAGGTTTTCATTATGTGAATAACTTGAAAATCTTAGCTCAAACAGCTGCAAAACCTGTGTGCCCAGCACAGGGATATATAATTCTATGAGATAAAGCCATAAAAATGTGTTTCTGAGTCTTCTATCAAAACTTACAGCTATTTATATGAAGTTGTACAAAAACGCTTTATTTCGTCAAGCTAGAGCGTTTCTTACGATTACATGCATTTGAATGGGGAGCTCGCCCGAAACAAAGTATAGGTTTTCATTATGTGAATAACTTGAAAATCTTAGCTCAAACAGCTGCAAAACCTGTGTGCCCAGCACAGGGATATTGAATTCTATAAGATAAAACCATAAAAATGTGTTTCTGAGTCTTCTATCAAAACTTACAGCTATTTATATGAAGTTGTACAAAAACGCTTTATTTCGTCAAGCCAGTGCGTTTCTTACGATTACATGCATTTGAATGGGGAGCTCGCCCGAAACAAAGTATAGGTTTTCATTATGTGAATAACTTGAAAATCTTAGCTCAAACAGCTGAGAAACCTGTGTGCCCAGCACGGGGATATTGAATCTGATAAGATAAACCCATAAAAATGTGTGTCTGAGTCTTCTATCAAAAGTTACAGCTGTATGAAGTTGTACAAAAACGCTTTATTTCGTCAAGCCAGTGCGTTTCTTACGATTACATGCATTTGAATGGGGAGCTCGCCCGAAACAAAGTATAGGTTTTTATTATGTGAATAACTTGAAAAATCTTAGCTCAAACAGCTGCAAAACCTGTGTGCCCAGCACAGGGATATTGAATTCTATAAGATAAAACCATAAATATGTGTGTCTGAGTCTTCTATCAAAACTTACAGCTATTTATATGAAGTTGTACAAAAACGCTTTATTTCGTCAAGCCAGTGCGTTTCTTACGATTACATGCATTTGAATGGGGAGCTCGCCCAAAACAAAGTATAGGTTTTCATTATGTGAATAACTTGAAAAATCTTAGCTCAAACAGCTGCAAAACCTGTTTGCCCAGCACAGGGATACTGAATCTGATAAGATAAAGCCATAAATATGTGTGTGTGAGTCTTCTATCAAAACTTACAGCTATTTATATGAAGTTGTACAAAAACGCTTTATTTCGTCAAGCCAGTGCGTTTCTTACGATTACATGCATTTGAATGGGGAGCTCGCCCGAAACAAAGTATAGGTTTTCATTATGTGAATAACTTGCAAAATCTTAGCTCAAACAGCTGAGAAACCTGTGTGCCCAGCACGGGGATATTGAATCTGATAAGATAAACCCATAAAAATGTGTGTCTGAGTCTTTTATCAAAAGTTACAGCTGTATGAAGTTGTACAAAAACGCCTTATTTCGTCAAACCAGTGCGTTTCTTACAATTACATGCATTTGAATGGGGAGCTCGCCCGAAACAAAATATAGGTTTTCATTATGTGAATAACTTGAAAAATCTTACCTCAAACAGCTGCAAAACCTGTGTGCCCAGCACAGGGATATTGAATTCTATAAGATAAAACCATAAATATGTGTGTCTGAGTCTTCTATCAAAACTTACAGCTATTTATATGAAGTTGTACAAAAACGCTTTATTTCGTCAAGCCATTGCGTTTCTTACGATTACATGCATTTGAATGGGGAGCTCGCCCGAAACAAAGTATAGGTTTTCATTATGTGAATAACTTGAAAAATCTTAGCTCAAACAGCTGCAAAACCTGTTTGCCCAGCACAGGGATACTGAATCTGATAAGATAAAGCCATAAATATGTGTGTGTGAGTCTTCTATCAAAACTTACAGCTATTTATATGAAGTTGTACAAAAACGCTTTATTTCGTCAAGCCAGTGCGTTTCTTACGATTACATGCATTTGAATGGGGAGCTCGCCCGAAACAAAGTATAGGTTTTCATTATGTGAATAACTTGCAAAATCTTAGATCAAACAGCTGAGAAACCTGTGTGCCCAGCACGGGGATATTGAATCTGATAAGATAAACCCATAAAAATGTGTGTCTGAGTCTTTTATCAAAGTTACAGCTGTATGAAGTTGCACAAAAACGCCTTATTTCGTCAAACCAGTGCGTTTCTTACGATTACATGCATTTGAATGGGGAGCTCGCCCGAAACAAAGTATAGGTTTTCATTATGTGAATAACTTGAAAAATCTTACCTCAAACAGCTGCAAAACCTGTGTGCCCAGCACAGGGATATTGAATGCTATAAGATAAAACCATAAACATATGTGTCTGAGTTTTCTATCAAAAGTTACAGCTATTTATATGAAGTTGTACAAAAACGCTTTATTTCGTCAAGCCAGTGCGTTTCTTACGATTACATGCATTTGAATAGGGAGCTCGCCCGAAACAAAGTATAGGTTTTCATTATGTGAATAACTTGAAAATCTTAGATCAAACAGCTGCAAAACCTGTGTGCCCAGCACAGGGATATTGAATTCTATAAGATAAAACCATAGATATGTGTGTCTGAGTCTTCTATCAAAAGTTACAGCTGTATGAAGTTGTACAAAAACGCTTTATTTCGTCAAGCCAGTGCGTTTCCTACGATTACATGCATTTGAATGGGGAGCTCGCCCGAAACAAAGTATAGGTTTTCATTATGTGGATAACTTGAAAATCTTAGCTCAAACAGCTGCAAAACCTGTGTGCCCAGCACAGGGATATTGAATTCTATAAGATTAAACCATAAATATGTGTGTCTGAGTCTTCTATCAAAAGTTACAGCTGTATGAAGTTGTACAAAAACGCTTTATTTCGTCAAGCCAGTGCGTTTCTTACGATTACATGCATTTGAATGGTGGAATTCGCCCGAAACAAAGTATAGGTTTTCATTATGTGAATAACTTGAAAAATCTTAGCTCAAACAGCTGCAAAACCTGTGTGCCCAGCACAGGGATATAAAATTCTATGAGATAAAGCCATAAAAATGTGTGTCTGAGTCTTCTATCAAAAGTTACAGCTATTTATATGAAGTTGTACAAAAACGCTTTATTTCGTCAAGCCAGTGCGTTTCTTACGATTACATGCATTTGAATGGAGGAATTCGCCCGAAACAAAGTATAGGTTTTCATTATGTGAATAACTTGAAAATCTTAGCTCAAACAACTGCAAAACCTGTTTGCCCAGCACAGGGATATTGAATTCTATAAGATAAAGCCATAAATATATGTGTCTGAGTCTTCTATCAAAACTTACATCTATTTATATGAAGTTGTACAACGCTTTATTTCGTCAAGCCAGTGCGTTTCTTACGATTACATGCATTTGAATGGGGAGCTCGCCCGAAACAAAGTATAGGTTTTCATTATGTGAATAACTTGAAAATCTTAGCTCAAACAGCTGCAAAACCTGTGTGCCCAGCACAGGGATATAAAATTCTATGAGATAAAGCCATAAAAATGTGTGTCTGAGTCTTCTATCAAAAGTTACAGCTATTTATATGAAGTTGTACAAAAACGCTTTATTTCGTCAAGCCAGCGCGTTTCTTACGATTACATGCATTTGAATGGGGGAATTCGCCCGAAACAAAGTATAGGTTTTCATTATGTGAATAACTTGAAAATCTTAGCTCAAATAACTGCAAAACCTGTTTGCCCAGCACAGGGATATTGAATTCTATAAGATAAAGCCATAAATATATGTGTCTGAGTCTTCTATCAAAACTTACATCTATTTATATGAAGTTGTACAACAACGCTTTATTTCGTCAAGCCAGTGCGTTTCTTACGATTACATGCATTTGAATGGGGAGCTCGCCCGAAACAAAGTATAGGTTTTCATTATGTGAATAACTTGAAAAATCTTAGCTCAAACAGCTGCAAAACCCGTGTGCCCAGCACGGGGATACTGAATCTGATAAGATAAAGCTATAAATATGTGTGTCTGAGTCTTCTATCAAAAGTTACAGCTATTTATATGAAGTTATAGAAAAAGGCTTTATTTCGTCAAGCCAGTGCGTTTCTTACGATTACATGCATTTGAATGGGGGAATTCGCCCGAAACAAAGTATAGGTTTTCATTATGTGAATAACTTGAAAATCTTAGCTCAAACAGCTGCAAAACCTGTGTGCCCAGCACAGGGATATTGAATTCTATAAGATAAAACCATAAATATGTGTGTCTGAGTTTTCTATCAAAAGTTACAGCTATTTATATGACGTTGTACAAAAACGCGTTATTTCGTCAAGCCAGTGCGTTTCTTACGATTACATGCATTTGAATTGGGAGCTCGCCCGAAACAAAGTATAGGTTTTCATTATGTCAATAACTTGAAAAATCTTAGCTCAAACAGCTGCAAAACCTATGTGTGCCCAGCACGGGGATACTGAATCTGATAAGATAAAGCCATAAATATGTGTGTCTGAGTCTTCTATCAAAAGTTACAGCTATTTATATGAAGTTGTACAAAAACGCTTTATTTCGTTAAGCCAGTGCTTTTCTTACGATTACATGCATTTGAATGGGGAGCTCGCCCGAAACAAAGTATAGGTTTTCATTATGTGAATAACTTGAAAAATCTTAGCTCAAGCAGCTGCAAACCTGTGTGCCCAGCACGGGGATACTGAATCTTATAAGATAAAGCCATAAATATGTGTGTCTGAGTCTTCTATCAAAAGTTACAGCTATTTATATGAAGTTGTACAAAAACGCTTTATTTCGTCAAGCCAGTGCGTTTCTTACGATTACATGCATTTGAATGGGGAGCTCGCCCGAAACAAAGTATAGGTTTTCATTATGTGAATAACTTGAAAATCTTAGCTCAAACAGCTGCAAAACCTGTGTGCCCAGCACAGGGATATAGAATTCTATGAGATAAAGACATAAAAATGTGTGTCTGAGTCTTCTATCAAAAGTTACAGCTATTTATATGAAGTTGTACAAAAACGCTTTATTTCGTCAAGCCAGTGCGTTTCTTACGATTACATGCATTTGAATGGGGAGTTCGCCCGAAACAAAGTATAGGTTTTCATTATGTGAATAACTTGAAAATCTTAGCTCAAACAGCTGCAAAACCTGTTTGCCCAGCACAGGGATATTGAATTCTATAAGATAAAGCCATAAATATATGTGTCTGAGTCTTCTATCAAAACTTACATCTATTTATATGAAGTTGTACAACAACGCTTTATTTCGTCAAGCCAGTGCGTTTCTTACGATTACATGCATTTGAATGGGGAGCTCGCCCGAAACAAAGTATAGGTTTTCATTATGTGAATAACTTGAAAATCTTAGCTCAAACAGCTGCAAAACCTGTGTGCCCAGCACAGGGATATAAAATTCTATGAGATAAAGCCATAAAAATGTGTGTCTGAGTCTTCTATCAAAAGTTACAGCTATTTATATGAAGTTGTACAAAAACGCTTTATTTCGTCAAGCCAGCGCGTTTCTTACGATTACATGCATTTGAATGGGGGAATTCGCCCGAAACAAAGTATAGGTTTTCATTATGTGAATAACTTGAAAATCTTAGCTCAAATAACTGCAAAACCTGTTTGCCCAGCACAGGGATATTGAATTCTATAAGATAAAGCCATAAATATATGTGTCTGAGTCTTCTATCAAAACTTACATCTATTTATATGAAGTTGTACAACAACGCTTTATTTCGTCAAGCCAGTGCGTTTCTTACGATTACATGCATTTGAATGGGGAGCTCGCCCGAAACAAAGTATAGGTTTTCATTATGTGAATAACTTGAAAAATCTTAGCTCAAACAGCTGCAAAACCCGTGTGCCCAGCACGGGGATACTGAATCTGATAAGATAAAGCCATAAATATGTGTGTCTGAGTCTTCTATCAAAGGTTACAGCTATTTATATGAAGTTATAGAAAAAGGCTTTATTTCGTCAAGCCAGTTCGTTTCTTACGATTACATGCATTTGAATGGGGGAATTCGCCCGAAACAAAGTATAGGTTTTCATTATGTGAATAACTTGAAAATCTTAGCTCAAACAGCTGCAAAACCTGTGTGCCCAGCACAGGGATATTGAATTCTATAAGATAAAACCATAAATATGTGTGTCTGAGTTTTCTATCAAAAGTTACAGCTATTTATATGAAGTTGTACAAAAACGCGTTATTTCGTCAAGCCAGTGCGTTTCTTACGATTACATGCATTTGAATTGGGAGCTCGCCCGAAACAAAGTATAGGTTTTCATTATGTCAATAACTTGAAAAATCTTAGCTCAAACAGCTGCAAAACCTATGTGTGCCCAGCACGGGGATACTGAATCTGATAAGATAAAGCCATAAATATGTGTGTCTGAGTCTTCTATCAAAAGTTACAGCTATTTATATGAAGTTGTACAAAAACGCTTTATTTCGTTAAGCCAGTGCTTTTCTTACGATTACATGCATTTGAATGGGGAGCTCGCCCGAAACAAAGTATAGGTTTTCATTATGTGAATAACTTGAAAAATCTTAGCTCAAGCAGCTGCAAACCTGTGTGCCCAGCACGGGGATACTGAATCTGATAAGATAAAGCCATAAATATGTGTGTCTGAGTCTTCTATCAAAACTTACAGCTATTTATATGAAGTTGTACAAAAACGCTTTATTTCGTCAAGCCAGTGCGTTTCTTACGATTACATGCATTTGAATTGGGAGCTCGCCAGAAACAAAGTATAGGTTTTCATTATGTCAATAACTTGAAAATCTTAGCTCAAACAGCTGCAAAACCTATGTGCCCAGCACGGGGATACTGAATCTGGTAAGATAAAGCCATAAATATGTGTGTCTGAGTCTTCTATCAAAACTTACAGCTATTTATATGAAGTTGTACAAAAACGCTTTATTTCGTCAAGCCAGTGCGTTTCTTACGATTACATGCATTTGAATGGGGAGCTCGCCCGAAACAAAGTATAGGTTTTCATTATGTGAATAACTTGAAAATCTTAGCTCAAACAGCTGCAAAACCTGTTTGCCCAGCACAGGGATATTGAATTCTATAAGATAAAGCCATAAATATATGTGTCTGAGTCTTCTATCAAAACTTACATCTATTTATATGAAGTTGTACAACAACGCTTTATTTCGTCAAGCCAGTGCGTTTCTTACGATTACATGCATTTGAATGGGGAGCTCGCCCGAAACAAAGTATAGGTTTTCATTATGTGAATAACTTGAAAATCTTAGCTCAAACAGCTGCAAAACCTGTGTGCCCAGCACAGGGATATAAAATTCTATGAGATAAAGCCATAAAAATGTGTGTCTGAGTCTTCTATCAAAAGTTACAGCTATTTATATGAAGTTGTACAAAAACGCTTTATTTCGTCAAGCCAGCGCGTTTCTTACGATTACATGCATTTGAATGGGGGAATTCGCCCGAAACAAAGTATAGGTTTTCATTATGTGAATAACTTGAAAATCTTAGCTCAAATAACTGCAAAACCTGTTTGCCCAGCACAGGGATATTGAATTCTATAAGATAAAGCCATAAATATATGTGTCTGAGTCTTCTATCAAAACTTACATCTATTTATATGAAGTTGTACAACAACGCTTTATTTCGTCAAGCCAGTGCGTTTCTTACGATTACATGCATTTGAATGGGGAGCTCGCCCGAAACAAAGTATAGGTTTTCATTATGTGAATAACTTGAAAAATCTTAGCTCAAACAGCTGCAAAACCCGTGTGCCCAGCACGGGGATACTGAATCTGATAAGATAAAGCCATAAATATGTGTGTCTGAGTCTTCTATCAAAGGTTACAGCTATTTATATGAAGTTATAGAAAAAGGCTTTATTTCGTCAAGCCAGTTCGTTTCTTACGATTACATGCATTTGAATGGGGGAATTCGCCCGAAACAAAGTATAGGTTTTCATTATGTGAATAACTTGAAAATCTTAGCTCAAACAGCTGCAAAACCTGTGTGCCCAGCACAGGGATATTGAATTCTATAAGATAAAACCATAAATATGTGTGTCTGAGTTTTCTATCAAAAGTTACAGCTATTTATATGAAGTTGTACAAAAACGCGTTATTTCGTCAAGCCAGTGCGTTTCTTACGATTACATGCATTTGAATTGGGAGCTCGCCCGAAACAAAGTATAGGTTTTCATTATGTCAATAACTTGAAAAATCTTAGCTCAAACAGCTGCAAAACCTATGTGTGCCCAGCACGGGGATACTGAATCTGATAAGATAAAGCCATAAATATGTGTGTCTGAGTCTTCTATCAAAAGTTACAGCTATTTATATGAAGTTGTACAAAAACGCTTTATTTCGTTAAGCCAGTGCTTTTCTTACGATTACATGCATTTGAATGGGGAGCTCGCCCGAAACAAAGTATAGGTTTTCATTATGTGAATAACTTGAAAAATCTTAGCTCAAGCAGCTGCAAACCTGTGTGCCCAGCACGGGGATACTGAATCTGATAAGATAAAGCCATAAATATGTGTGTCTGAGTCTTCTATCAAAAGTTACAGCTATTTATATGAAGTTGTACAAAAACGCTTTATTTCGTCAAGCCAGTGCGTTTCTTACGATTACATGCATTTGAATGGGGAGCTCGCCCGAAACAAAGTATAGGTTTTCATTATGTGAATAACTTGAAAATCTTAGCTCAAACAGCTGCAAAACCTGTGTGCCCAGCACAGGGATATAGAATTCTATGAGATAAAGACATAAAAATGTGTGTCTGAGTCTTCTATCAAAAGTTACAGCTATTTATATGAAGTTGTACAAAAACGCTTTATTTCGTCAAGCCAGTGCGTTTCTTACGATTACATGCATTTGAATGGGGAGTTCGCCCGAAACAAAGTATAGGTTTTCATTATGTGAATAACTTGAAAAATCTTAGCTCAAACAGCTGCAAAACCTGTGTGCCCAGCACGGGGATACTGAATCTGATAAGATAAAGCCATAAATATGTGTGTCTGAGTCTTCTATCAAAACTTACAGCTATTTATATGAAGTTGTACAAAAACGCTTTATTTCGTCAAGCCAGTGCGTTTCTTACGATTACATGCATTTGAATTGGAAGCTCGCCCGAAACAAAGTATAGGTTTTCATTATGTGAATAACTTGAAAATCTTAGCTCAAACAGCTGCAAAACCTGTTTGCCCAGCACAGGGATATTGAATTCTATAAGATAAAGCCATAAATATATGTGTCTGAGTCTTCTATCAAAACTTACATCTATTTATATGAAGTTGTACAAAAACGCTTTATTTCGTCAAGACAGTGCGTTTCCTACGATTACATGCATTTGAATGGGGCAATTCGCCCGAAACAAAGTATAGGTTTTCATTATGTGAATAACTTGAAAATCTTAGCTCAAAAAGCTTCAAAACCTGTTTGCCCAGCACGGGGATCTTGAACTGTATAAGATAACGCCGTAAATATCTGTGTCTGAGTCTTCTATCAAGACTTACAGCTATTTATATGAAGTTGTACAAAAACGCTTTATTTCGTCAAGCCAGTGCGTTTCCTACGATTACATGCATTTGAATGGGGCAATTCGCCCGAAACAAAGTATAGGTTTTCATTATGTGAATAACTTGAAAATCTTAGCTCAAACAGCTTCAAAACCTGTTTGCCCAGCACGGGGATCTTGAACTGTATAAGATAACGCCGTAAATATGTGTGTCTGAGTCTTCTATCAAGACTTACAGCTATTTATATGAAGTTGTACAAAAACGCTTTATTTCGTCAAGACAGTGCGTTTCCTACGATTACATGCATTTGAATGGGGCAATTCGCCCGAAACAAAGTATAGGTTTTCATTATGTGAATAACTTGAAAATCTTAGCTCAAACAGCTTCAAAACCTGTTTGCCCAGCACGGGGATCTTGAACTGTATAAGATAACGCCGTAAATATGTGTGTCTGAGTCTTCTATCAAGACTTACAGCTATTTATATGAAGTTGTACAAAAACGCTTTATTTCGTCAAGACAGTGCGTTTCCTACGATTACATGCATTTGAATGGGGGAATTCGCCCGAAACAAAGTATAGGTTTTCATTATGTGAATAACTTGAAAATCTTAGCTCAAACAGCTTCAAAACCTGTTTGCCCAGCACGGGGATCTTGAACTGTATAAGATAACGCCGTAAATATGTGTGTCTGAGTCTTCTATCAAGACTTACAGCTATTTATATGAAGTTGTACAAAAACGCTTTATTTCGTTAAGACAGTGCGTTTCCTATGATTACATGCATTTGAATGGGGGAATTCGCCGGAACAAAGTATAGGTTTTCATTATGTGAATAACTTGAAAATCTTAGCTCAAACAGCTTCAAAACCTGTTTGCCCAGCACGGGGATCTTGAACTGTATAAGATAACGCCGTAAATATGTGTGTATGCTTCTTCTATCAAGACTTACAGCTATTTATATGAAGTTTTACAAAAACGCTTTATTTCGTCAAGACAGTGCGTTTCCTACGATTACATGCATTTGAATGGGGCAATTCGCCCGAAACAAAGTATAGGTTTTCATTATGTGAATAACTTGCAAATCTTAGCTCAAACAGCTTCAAAACCTGTTTGCCCAGCACGGGGATCTTGAACTGTATAAGATAACGCCGTAAATATGTGTGTCTGAGTCTTCTATCAAGACTTACAGCTATTTATATGAAGTTGTACAAAAACGCTTTATTTCGTCAAGACAGTGCGTTTCCTACGATTACATGCATTTGAATGGGGGAATTCGCCCGAAACAAAGTATAGGTTTTCATTATGTGAATAACTTGAAAATCTTAGCTCAAACAGCTTCAAAACCTGTTTGCCCAGCACGGGGATCTTGAACTGTATAAGATAACGCCGTAAATATGTGTGTCTGAGTCTTCTATCAAGACTTACAGCTATTTATATGAAGTTGTACAAAAACGCTTTATTTCGTCAAGACAGTGCGTTTCCTACGATTACATGCATTTGAATGGGGGAATTCGCCGGAACAAAGTATAGGTTTTCATTATGTGAATAACTTGAAAATCTTAGCTCAAACAGCTTCAAAACCTGTTTGCCCAGCACGGGGATCTTGAATTGTATAAGATAACGCCGTAAATATGTGTGTCTGAGTCTTCTATCAAGACTTACAGCTATTTATATGAAGTTGTACAAAAACGCTTTATTTCGTCAAGACAGTGCGTTTCCTACGATTACATGCATTTGAATGGGGCAATTCGCCCGAAACAAAGTATAGGTTTTCATTATGTGAATAACTTGAAAATCTTAGCTCAAACAGCTTCAAAACCTGTTTGCCCAGCACGGGCATCTTGAACTGTATAAGATAACGCCGTAAATATGTGTGTCTGAGTCTTCTATCAAGACTTACAGCTATTTATATGAAGTTGTACAAAAACGCTTTATTTCGTCAAGACAGTGCGTTTCCTACGATTACATGCATTTGAATGGGGGAATTCGCCGGAACAAAGTATAGGTTTTCATTATGTGAATAACTTGAAAATCTTAGCTCAAACAGCTTCAAAACCTGTTTGCCCAGCACGGGGATCTTGAACTGTATAAGATAACGCCGTAAATATGTGTGTCTGAGTCTTCTATCAAGACTTACAGCTATTTATATGAAGTTGTACAAAAACGCTTTATTTCGTCAAGACAGTGCGTTTCCTACGATTACATGCATTTGAATGGGGGAATTCGCCGGAACAAAGTATAGGTTTTCATTATGTGAATAACTTGAAAATCTTAGCTCAAACAGCTTCAAAACCTGTTTGCCCAGCACGGGGATTTTGAACTGTATAAGATAACGCCGTAAATATGTGTGTATGCTTCTTCTATCAAGACTTACAGCTATTTATATGAAGTTGTACAAAAACGCTTTATTTCGTCAAGACAGTGCGTTTCCTACGATTACATGCATTTGAATGGGGGAATTCGCCGGAACAAAGTATAGGTTTTCATTATGTGAATAACTTGAAAATCTTAGCTCAAACAGCTTCAAAACCTGTTTGCCCAGCACGGGGATCTTGAACTGTATAAGATAACGCCGTAAATATGTGTGTATGCTTCTTCTATCAAGACTTACAGCTATTTATATGAAGTTGTACAAAAACGCTTTATTTCGTCAAGACAGTGCGTTTCCTACGATTACATGCATTTGAATGGGGCAATTCGGCCGAAACAAAGTATAGGTTTTCATTATGTGAATAACTTGAAAATCTTAGCTCAAACAGCTTCAAAACCTGTTTGCCCAGCACGGGGATCTTGAACTGTATAAGATAACGCCGTAAATATGTGTGTCTGAGTCTTCTATCAAGACTTACAGCTATTTATATGAAGTTGTACAAAAACGCTTTATTTCGTCAAGACAGTGCGTTTCCTACGATTACATGCATTTGAATGGGGGAATTCGCCGGAACAAAGTATAGGTTTTCATTATGTGAATAACTTGAAAATCTTAGCTCAAACAGCTTCAAAACCTGTTTGCCCAGCACGGGGATCTTGAACTGTATAAGATAACGCCGTAAATATGTGTGTATGCTTCTTCTATCAAGACTTACAGCTATTTATATGAAGTTGTACAAAAACGCTTTATTTCGTCAAGACAGTGCGTTTCCTACGATTACATGCATTTGAATGGGGGAATTCGCCGGAACAAAGTATAGGTTTTCATTATGTGAATAACTTGAAAATCTTAGCTCAAACAGCTTCAAAACCTGTTTGCCCAGCACGGGGATCTTGAACTGTATAAGATAACGCCGTAAATATGTGTGTATGCTTCTTCTATCAAGACTTACAGCTATTTATATGAAGTTGTACAAAAACGCTTTATTTCGTCAAGACAGTGCGTTTCCTACGATTACATGCATTTGAATGGGGGAATTCGCCGGAACAAAGTATAGGTTTTCATTATGTGAATAACTTGAAAATCTTAGCTCAAACAGCTTCAAAACCTGTTTGCCCAGCACGGGGATCTTGAACTGTATAAGATAACGCCGTAAATATGTGTGTATGCTTCTTCTATCAAGACTTACAGCTATTTATATGAAGTTGTACAAAAACGCTTTATTTCGTCAAGACAGTGCGTTTCCTACGATTACATGCATTTGAATGGGGCAATTCGCCCGAAACAAAGTATAGGTTTTCATTATGTGAATAACTTGCAAATCTTAGCTCAAACAGCTTCAAAACCTGTTTGCCCAGCACGGGGATCTTGAACTGTATAAGATAACGCCGTAAATATGTGTGTCTGCGTCTTCTATCAAGACTTACAGCTATTTATATGAAGTTGTACAAAAACGCTTTATTTCGTCAAGACAGTGCGTTTCCTACGATTACATGCATTTGAATGGGGGAATTCGCCCGAAACAAAGTATAGGTTTTCATTATGTGAATAACTTGAAAATCTTAGCTCAAACAGCTTCAAAACCTGTTTGCCCAGCACGGGCATCTTGAACTCAGTGTTGGGAAGGTTACTTTTAAAATGTATTCCATTACAGAATACAGAATACATGTCCAAAAATGTATTCTGTAACGTATTCCGTTTCGTTACTCATTGAGAGTAACGTATTCTGAATACTTTGGATAACTTAATATATTATCATGCTGTTTACAGCTACGTGAATGTACTATTGCTGTGATTTATTACTGTTACTGAAGGTCCGCGGCTCCGAACCCTAGTAAAGGGACCTCTGGCTAATATGTCGGTTCTGTTGGGCTCGTAGCCGAAAACTAGCTTTACTTTGTTGTCTGGGTCAACTTTGCTAGCGAGAGACAGAGAGAGGCGTTGAAAGGCTGCTCCAACGGAACTTATTGTTTTTGGAGGAAAACACGAACATGGTGTACAGTCGAGTCTTAATAGCTTACTTAGAACTGGGCTCGTCAGGCACTCTTCTTGGCTGCAGTGGTTATTATTATATTTACATGCTTCCAGCTCCCGTTTTTGCTCGATGACAGCTCGTACTTTTACTTTTTCTCCCTCCCTCGCTCACAGACACATAACGGGTATGGCAATCCATTCTCCCTGCAGCACGGACTACACTGCCTATGATGCTACATTCTTTAGAGCTATACCTGTAGCATTCTCCCTATTAGCTTAGCACAACAACAACAAAAAGGCCTCTCTCACCCAGGAAACACACAGAGAGAGAGCATCACCCTGTAACCATGGCAACCGTAACGCTGCCGCCTGGAACAACAGAACGTAGCTGTCAAACAAAACCCAAACAGTCCTGACCCGCCACAATATGAAACAGGGAAGTACCGCAGTGTAATCCATTTATTTCAACAAAGTAACTGTATTCTAAATACCACCTTTTTAAACGGTAACTGTAACGGAATACAGTTACTCATATTTTGTATTTTAAATCCCTAACGGCGGTACATGTATTCCGTTACTCCCCAACACTGCTTGAACTGTATAAGATAACGCCGTAAATATGTGTGTCTGAGTCTTCTATCAAGACTTACAGCTATTTATATGAAGTTGTACAAAAACGCTTTATTTCGTCAAGACAGTGCGTTTCCTACGATTACATGCATTTGAATGGGGCAATTCGCCCGAAACAAAGTATAGGTTTTCATTATGTGAATAACTTGAAAATCTTAGCTCAAACAGCTTCAAAACCTGTTTTCCCAGCACGGGGATCTTGAACTGTATAAGATAACGCCGTAAATATGTGTGTATGCTTCTTCTATCAAGACTTACAGCTATTTATATGAAGTTGTACAAAAACGCTTTATTTCGTCAAGACAGTGCATTTCCTACGATTACATGCATTTGAATGGGGCAATTCGCGTGAAAAAAAGTATAGGTTTTCATTATGTGAATAACTTGAAAATCTTAGCTCAAACAGCTTCAAAACCTGTTTGCCCAGCACGGGGATCTTGAACTGTATAAGATAACGCCGTAAATATGTGTGTCTGAGTCTTCTATCAAGACTTACAGCTATTTATATGAAGTTGTACAAAAACGCTTTATTTCGTCAAGACAGTGCGTTTCCTACGATTACATGCATTTGAATGGGGCAATTCACCCGAAACAAAGTATAGGTTTTCATTATGTGAATAACTTGAAAATCTTAGCTCAAACAGCTTCAAAACCTGTTTGCCCAGCACGGGGATCTTGAACTGTATAAGATAACGCCGTAAATATGTGTGTCTGAGTCTTCTATCAAGACTTACAGCTATTTATATGAAGTTGTACAAAAACGCTTTATTTCGTCAAGACAGTGCGTTTCCTACGATTACATGCATTTGAATGGGGGAATTCGCCGGAACAAAGTATAGGTTTTCATTATGTGAATAACTTGAAAATCTTAGCTCAAACAGCTTCAAAACCTGTTTGCCCAGCACGGGGATTTTGAACTGTATAAGATAACGCCGTAAATATGTGTGTATGCTTCTTCTATCAAGACTTACAGCTATTTATATGAAGTTGTACAAAAACGCTTTATTTCGTCAAGACAGTGCGTTTCCTACGATTACATGCATTTGAATGGGGGAATTCGCCGGAACAAAGTATAGGTTTTCATTATGTGAATAACTTGAAAATCTTAGCTCAAACAGCTTCAAAACCTGTTTGCCCAGCACGGGGATCTTGAACTGTATAAGATAACGCCGTAAATATGTGTGTATGCTTCTTCTATCAAGACTTACAGCTATTTATATGAAGTTGTACAAAAACGCTTTATTTCGTCAAGACAGTGCGTTTCCTACGATTACATGCATTTGAATGGGGCAATTCGGCCGAAACAAAGTATAGGTTTTCATTATGTGAATAACTTGAAAATCTTAGCTCAAACAGCTTCAAAACCTGTTTGCCCAGCACGGGGATCTTGAACTGTATAAGATAACGCCGTAAATATGTGTGTCTGAGTCTTCTATCAAGACTTACAGCTATTTATATGAAGTTGTACAAAAACGCTTTATTTCGTCAAGACAGTGCGTTTCCTACGATTACATGCATTTGAATGGGGGAATTCGCCGGAACAAAGTATAGGTTTTCATTATGTGAATAACTTGAAAATCTTAGCTCAAACAGCTTCAAAACCTGTTTGCCCAGCACGGGGATCTTGAACTGTATAAGATAACGCCGTAAATATGTGTGTATGCTTCTTCTATCAAGACTTACAGCTATTTATATGAAGTTGTACAAAAACGCTTTATTTCTTCAAGACAGTGCGTTTCCTACGATTACATGCATTTGAATGGGGCAATTCGCCCGAAACAAAGTATAGGTTTTCATTATGTGAATAACTTGAAAATCTTAGCTCAAACAGCTTCAAAACCTGTTTGCCCAGCACGGGGATCTTGAACTGTATAAGATAACGCCGTAAATATGTGTGTCTGAGTCTTCTATCAAGACTTACAGCTATTTATATGAAGTTGTACAAAAACGCTTTATTTCGTCAAGACAGTGCGTTTCCTACGATTACATGCATTTGAATGGGGGAATTCGCCGGAACAAAGTATAGGTTTTCATTATGTGAATAACTTGAAAATCTTAGCTCAAACAGCTTCAAAACCTGTTTGCCCAGCACGGGGATCTTGAACTGTATAAGATAACGCCGTAAATATGTGTGTATGCTTCTTCTATCAAGACTTACAGCTATTTATATGAAGTTGTACAAAAACGCTTTATTTCGTCAAGACAGTGCGTTTCCTACGATTACATGCATTTGAATGGGGGAATTCGCCGGAACAAAGTATAGGTTTTCATTATGTGAATAACTTGAAAATCTTAGCTCAAACAGCTTCAAAACCTGTTTGCCCAGCACGGGGATCTTGAACTGTATAAGATAATGCCGTAAATATGTGTGTATGCTTCTTCTATCAAGACTTACAGCTATTTATATGAAGTTGTACAAAAACGCTTTATTTCGTCAAGACAGTGCGTTTCCTACGATTACATGCATTTGAATGGGGCAATTCGCCCGAAACAAAGTATAGGTTTTCATTATGTGAATAACTTGCAAATCTTAGCTCAAACAGCTTCAAAACCTGTTTGCCCAGCACGGGGATCTTGAACTGTATAAGATAACGCCGTAAATATGTGTGTCTGAGTCTTCTATCAAGACTTACAGCTATTTATATGAAGTTGTACAAAAACGCTTTATTTCGTCAAGACAGTGCGTTTCCTACGATTACATGCATTTGAATGGGGGAATTCGCCCGAAACAAAGTATAGGTTTTCATTATGTGAATAACTTGAAAATCTTAGCTCAAACAGCTTCAAAACCTGTTTGCCCAGCACGGGCATCTTGAACTGTATAAGATAACGCCGTAAATATGTGTGTCTGAGTCTTCTATCAAGACTTACAGCTATTTATATGAAGTTGTACAAAAACGCTTTATTTCGTCAAGACAGTGCGTTTCCTACGATTACATGCATTTGAATGGGGGAATTCGCCGGAACAAACTATAGGTTTTCATTATGTGAATAACTTGAAAATCTTAGCTCAAACAGCTTCAAAACCTGTTTGCCCAGCACGGGGATCTTGAACTGTATAAGATAACGCCGTAAATATGTGTGTATGCTTCTTCTATCAAGACTTACAGCTATTTATATGAAGTTGTACAAAAACGCTTTATTTTGTCAAGACAGTGCGTTATACGATTACATGCATTTGAATGGGGGAATTCGCCGGAACAAAGTATAGGTTTTCATTATGTGAATAACTTGAAAATCTTAGCTCAAACAGCTTCAAAACCTGTTTGCCCAGCACGGGGATCTTGAACTGTATAAGATAACGCCGTAAATATGTGTGTATGCTTCTTCTATCAAGACTTACAGCTATTTATATGAAGTTGTACAAAAACGCTTTATTTCGTCAAGACAGTGCGTTTCCTACGATTACATGCATTTGAATGGGGGAATTCGCCCGAAACAAAGTATAGGTTTTCATTATGTGAATAACTTGAAAATCTTAGCTCAAACAGCTTCAAAACCTGTTTGCCCAGCACGGGGATCTTGAACTGTATAAGATAACGCCGTAAATATGTGTGTCTGAGTCTTCTATCAAGACTTACAGCTATTTATATGAAGTTGTACAAAAACGCTTTATTTCGTCAAGACAGTGCGTTTCCTATGATTACATGCATTTGAATGGGGCAATTCGGCCGAAACAAAGTATAGGTTTTCATTATGTGAATAACTTGAAAATCTTAGCTCAAACAGCTTCAAAACCTGTTTGCCCAGCACGGGGATCTTGAAATGTATAAGATAACGCCGTAAATATGTGTGTCTGAGTCTTCTATCAAGACTTACAGCTATTTATATGAAGTTGTACAAAAACGCTTTATTTCGTCAAGACAGTGCGTTTCCTACGATTACATGCATTTGAATGGGGGAATTCGCCGGAACAAAGTATAGGTTTTCATTATGTGAATAATTTTAAAATCTTAGCTCAAACAGCTTCAAAACCTGTTTGCCCAGCACGGGGATCTTGAACTGTATAAGATAACGCCGTAAATATGTGTGTATGCTTCTTCTATCAAGACTTACAGCTATTTATATGAAGTTGTACAAAAACGCTTTATTTCGTCAAGACAGTGCGTTTCCTACGATTACATGCATTTGAATGGGGGAATTCGCCGGAACAAAGTATAGGTTTTCATTATGTGAATAACTTGAAAATCTTAGCTCAAACAGCTTCAAAACCTCTTTGCCCAGCACGGGGATCTTGAACTGTATAAGATAACGCCGTAAATATGTGTGTATGCTTCTTCTATCAAGACTTACAGCTATTTATATGAAGTTGTACAAAAACGCTTTATTTCGTAAAGACAGTGCGTTTCTTACGATTACATGCATTTGAATGGGGAGCTCGCCCGAAACAAAGTATAGGTTTTCATTATGTGAATAACTTGAAAATCTTAGCTCAAACAGCTTCAAAACCTGTTTGCCCAGCACGGGGATCTTGAACTGTATAAGATAACGCCGTAAATATGTGTGTCTGAGTCTTCTATCAAGACTTACAGCTATTTATATGAAGTTGTACAAAAACGCTTTATTTCGTCAAGACAGTGCATTTCCTATGATTACATGCATTTGATTGAGGCAATTCGGCCGAAACAAAGTATAGGTTTTCATTATGTGAATAACTTGAAAATCTTAGCTCAAACAGCTTCAAAACCTGTTTGCCCAGCACGGGGATCTTGAACTGTATAAGATAACGCCGTAAATATGTGTGTCTGAGTCTTCTATCAAGACTTACAGCTATTTATATGAAGTTGTACAAAAACGCTTTATTTCGTCAAGACAGTGCGTTTCCTACGATTACATGCATTTGAATGGGGGAATTCGCCCGAAACAAAGTATAGTTTTTCATTATGTGAATAACTTGAAAATCTTAGCTCAAACAGCTTCAAAACCTGTTTGCCCAGCACGGGGATCTTGAACTGTATAAGATAACGCCGTAAATATGTGTGTCTGAGTCTTCTATCAAGACTTACAGCTATTTATATGAAGTTGTACAAAAACGCTTTATTTCGTCAAGACAGTGCGTTTCCTACGATTACATGCATTTGAATGGGGGAATTCGCCGGAACAAAGTATAGGTTTTCATTATGTGAATAACTTGAAAATCTTAGCTGAAACAGCTTCAAAACCTGTTTGCCCAGCAAACTTGAACTGTATAAGATAACGCCGTAAATATGTGTGTCTGAGTCTTCTATCAAGACTTACAGTTATTTATATGAAGTTGTACAAAAACGCTTTATTTCGTCAAGACAGTGCGTTTCCTATGATTACATGCATTTGAATGGGGCAATTCGGCCGAAACAAAGTATAGGTTTTCATTATGTGAATAACTTGAAAATCTTAGCTCAAACAGCTTCAAAACCTGTTTGCCCAGCACGGGGATCTTGAACTGTATAAGATAACGCCGTAAATATGTGTGTCTGAGTCTTCTATCAAGACTTACAGCTATTTATATGAAGTTGTAAAAAAACGCTTTATTTCGTCAAGACAGTGCGTTTCCTACGATTACATGCATTTGAATGGGGGAATTCGCCGGAACAAAGTATAGGTTTTCATTATGTGAATAACTTGAAAATCTTAGCTCAAACAGCTTCAAAACCTGTTTGCCCAGCACGGGGATCTTGAACTGTATAAGATAACGCCGTAAATATGTGTGTATGCTTCTTCTATCAAGACTTACAGCTATGTATATGAAGTTGTACAAAAACGCTTTATTTCGTCAAGACAGTGCGTTTCCTACGATTACATGCATTTGAATGGGGGAATTCGCCGGAACAAAGTATAGGTTTTCATTATGTGAATAACTTGAAAATCTTAGCTCAAACACCTTCAAAACCTGTTTGCCCAGCACGGGGATCTTGAACTGTATAAGATAACGCCGTAAATATGTGTGTCTGAGTCTTCTATCAAGACTTACAGCTATTTATATGAAGTTGTAAAAAAACGCTTTATTTCGTCAAGACAGTGCGCTATACGATTACATGCATTTGAATGGGGGAATTCGCCGGAACAAAGTATAGGTTTTCATTATGTGAATAACTTGAAAATCTTAGCTCAAACAGCTTCAAAACCTGTTTGCCCAGCACGGGGATCTTGAACTGTATAAGATAACGCCGTAAATATGTGTGTCTGAGTCTTCTATCAAGACTTACAGCTATTTATATGAAGTTGTAAAAAAACGCTTTATTTCGTCAAGACAGTGCGTTTCCTACGATTACATGCATTTGAATGGGGGAATTCGCCGGAACAAAGTATAGGTTTTCATTATGTGAATAACTTGAAAATCTTAGCTCAAACAGCTTCAAAACCTGTTTGCCCAGCACGGGGATCTTGAACTGTATAAGATAACGCCGTAAATATGTGTGTATGCTTCTTCTATCAAGACTTACAGCTATGTATATGAAGTTGTACAAAAACGCTTTATTTCGTCAAGACAGTGCGTTTCCTACGATTACATGCATTTGAATGGGGGAATTCGCCGGAACAAAGTATAGGTTTTCATTATGTGAATAACTTGAAAATCTTAGCTCAAACACCTTCAAAACCTGTTTGCCCAGCACGGGGATCTTGAACTGTATAAGATAACGCCGTAAATATGTGTGTCTGAGTCTTCTATCAAGACTTACAGCTATTTATATGAAGTTGTACAAAAACGCTTTATTTCGTCAAGACAGTGCGCTATACGATTACATGCATTTGAATGGGGGAATTCGCCGGAACAAAGTATAGGTTTTCATTATGTGAATAACTTGAAAATCTTAGCTCAAACAGCTTCAAAACCTGTTTGCCCAGCACTGGGATCTTGAACTGTATAAGATAACGCCGTAAATATGTGTGTATGCTTCTTCTATCAAGACTTACAGCTATTTATATGAAGTTGTACAAAAACGCTTTATTTCGTCAAGACAGTGCGTTTCCTACGATTACATGCATTTGAATGGGGGATTTCGCCCGAAACAAAGTATAGGTTTTCATTATGTGAATAACTTGAAAATCTTAGCTCAAACAGCTTCAAAACCTGTTTGCCCAGCACGGGGATCTTGAACTGTATAAGATAACGCCGTAAATATGTGTGTCTGAGTCTTCTATCAAGACTTACAGCTATTTATATGAAGTTGTACAAAAACGCTTTATTTCGTCAAGACAGTGCGTTTCCTACGATTACATGCATTTGAATGGGGGAATTCGCCGGAACAAAGTATAGGTTTTCATTATGTGAATAACTTGAAAATCTTAGCTCAAACAGCTTCAAAACCTGTTTGCCCAGCACGGGGATCTTGAACTGTATAAGATAACGCCGTAAATATGTGTGTCTGAGTCTTCTATCAAGACTTACAGCTATTTATATGAAGTTGTACAAAAACGCTTTATTTCGTCAAGACAGTGCGTTTCCTACGATTACATGCATTTGAATGGGGCAATTCGCCCGAAACAAAGTATAGGTTTTCATTATGTGAATAACTTGAAAATCTTAGCTCAAACAGCTTCAAAACCTGTTTGCCCAGCACGGGGATCTTGAACTGTATAATATAACGCCGTAAATATGTGTGTCTGAGTCTTCTATCAAGACTTACAGCTATTTATATGAAGTTGTACAAAAACGCTTTATTTCGTCAAGACAGTGCGTTTCCTACGATTACATGCATTTGAATGGGGGAATTCGCCGGAACAAAGTATAGGTTTTCATTATGTGAATAACTTGAAAATCTTAGCTCAAACAGCTTCAAAACCTGTTTGCCCAGCACGGGGATCTTGAACTGTATAAGATAACGCCGTAAATATGTGTGTATGCTTCTTCTATCAAGACTTACAGCTATTTATATGAAGTTGTACAAAAACGCTTTATTTCGTCAAGACAGTGCGTTTCCTACGATTACATGCATTTGAATGGGGGAATTCGCCGGAACAAAGTATAGGTTTTCATTATGTGAATAACTTGAAAATCTTAGCTCAAACAGCTTCAAAACCTGTTTGCCCAGCACGGGGATCTTGAACTGTATAAGATAACGCCGTAAATATGTGTGTCTGAGTCTTCTATCAAGACTTACAGTTATTTATATGAAGTTGTACAAAAACGCTTTATTTCGTCAAGACAGTGCGTTTCCTATGATTACATGCATTTGAATGGGGCAATTCGGCCGAAACAAAGTATAGGTTTTCATTATGTGAATAACTTGAAAATCTTAGCTCAAACAGCTTCAAAACCTGTTTGCCCAGCACGGGGATCTTGAACTGTATAAGATAACGCCGTAAATATGTGTGTCTGAGTCTTCTATCAAGACTTACAGCTATTTATATGAAGTTGTAAAAAAACGCTTTATTTCGTCAAGACAGTGCGTTTCCTACGATTACATGCATTTGAATGGGGGAATTCGCCGGAACAAAGTATAGGTTTTCATTATGTGAATAACTTGAAAATCTTAGCTCAAACAGCTTCAAAACCTGTTTGCCCAGCACGGGGATCTTGAACTGTATAAGATAACGCCGTAAATATGTGTGTATGCTTCTTCTATCAAGACTTACAGCTATGTATATGAAGTTGTACAAAAACGCTTTATTTCGTCAAGACAGTGCGTTTCCTACGATTACATGCATTTGAATGGGGGAATTCGCCGGAACAAAGTATAGGTTTTCATTATGTGAATAACTTGAAAATCTTAGCTCAAACAGCTTCAAAACCTCTTTGCCCAGCACGGGGATCTTGAACTGTATAAGATAACGCCGTAAATATGTGTGTCTGAGTCTTCTATCAAGACTTACAGCTATTTATATGAAGTTGTAAAAAAACGCTTTATTTCGTCAAGACAGTGCGCTATACGATTACATGCATTTGAATGGGGGAATTCGCCGGAACAAAGTATAGGTTTTCATTATGTGAATAACTTGAAAATCTTAGCTCAAACAGCTTCAAAACCTGTTTGCCCAGCACTGGGATCTTGAACTGTATAAGATAACGCCGTAAATATGTGTGTATGCTTCTTCTATCAAGACTTACAGCTATTTATATGAAGTTGTACAAAAACACTTTATTTCGTCAAGACAGTGCGTTTCCTACGATTACATGCATTTGAATGGGGGAATTCGCCGGAACAAAGTATAGGTTTTCATTATGTGAATAACTTGAAAATCTTAGCTCAAACAGCTTCAAAACCTGTTTGCCCAGCACGGGGATCTTGAACTGTATAAGATAACGCCGTAAATATGTGTGTATGCTTCTTCTATCAAGACTTACAGCTATTTATATGAAGTTGTACAAAAACGCTTTATTTCGTCAAGACAGTGCGTTTCCTACGATTACATGCATTTGAATGGGGGAATTCGCCGGAACAAAGTATAGGTTTTCATTATGTGAATAACTTGAAAATCTTAGCTCAAACAGCTTCAAAACCTGTTTGCCCAGCACGGGGATCTTGAACTGTATAAGATAACGCCGTAAATATGTGTGTCTGAGTCTTCTATCAAGACTTACAGTTATTTATATGAAGTTGTACAAAAACGCTTTATTTCGTCAAGACAGTGCGTTTCCTATGATTACATGCATTTGAATGGGGCAATTCGGCCGAAACAAAGTATAGGTTTTCATTATGTGAATAACTTGAAAATCTTAGCTCAAACAGCTTCAAAACCTGTTTGCCCAGCACGGGGATCTTGAACTGTATAAGATAACGCCGTAAATATGTGTGTCTGAGTCTTCTATCAAGACTTACAGCTATTTATATGAAGTTGTAAAAAAACGCTTTATTTCGTCAAGACAGTGCGTTTCCTACGATTACATGCATTTGAATGGGGGAATTCGCCGGAACAAAGTATAGGTTTTCATTATGTGAATAACTTGAAAATCTTAGCTCAAACAGCTTCAAAACCTGTTTGCCCAGCACGGGGATCTTGAACTGTATAAGATAACGCCGTAAATATGTGTGTATGCTTCTTCTATCAAGACTTACAGCTATGTATATGAAGTTGTACAAAAACGCTTTATTTCGTCAAGACAGTGCGTTTCCTACGATTACATGCATTTGAATGGGGGAATTCGCCGGAACAAAGTATAGGTTTTCATTATGTGAATAACTTGAAAATCTTAGCTCAAACAGCTTCAAAACCTGTTTGCCCAGCACGGGGATCTTGAACTGTATAAGATAACGCCGTAAATATGTGTGTCTGAGTCTTCTATCAAGACTTACAGCTATTTATATGAAGTTGTAAAAAAACGCTTTATTTCGTCAAGACAGTGCGCTATACGATTACATGCATTTGAATGGGGGAATTCGCCGGAACAAAGTATAGGTTTTCATTATGTGAATAACTTGAAAATCTTAGCTCAAACAGCTTCAAAACCTGTTTGCCCAGCACTGGGATCTTGAACTGTATAAGATAACGCCGTAAATATGTGTGTATGCTTCTTCTATCAAGACTTACAGCTATTTATATGAAGTTGTACAAAAACACTTTATTTCGTCAAGACAGTGCGTTTCCTACGATTACATGCATTTGAATGGGGGAATTCGCCGGAACAAAGTATAGGTTTTCATTATGTCAATAACTTGAAAATCTTAGCTCAAACAGCTTCAAAACCTGTTTGCCCAGCACGGGGATCTTGAACTGTATAAGATAACGCCGTAAATATGTGTGTCTGAGTCTTCTATCAAGACTTACAGCTATTTATATGAAGTTGTACAAAAACGCTTTATTTCGTCAAGACAGTGCGTTTCCTACGATTACATGCATTTGAATGGGGGAATTCGCCCGAAACAAAGTATAGGTTTTCATTACGTGAATAACTTGAAAATCTTAGCTCAAACAGCTTCAAAACCTGTTTGCCCAGCACTGGGATCTTGAACTGTATAAGATAACGCCGTAAATATGTGTGTATGCTTCTTCTATCAAGACTTACAGCTATTTATATGAAGTTGTACAAAAACACTTTATTTCGTCAAGACAGTGCGTTTCCTACGATTACATGCATTTGAATTGGGGAATTCGCCGGAACAAAGTATAGGTTTTCATTATGTGAATAACTTGAAAATCTTAGCTCAAACAGCTTCAAAACCTGTTTGCCCAGCACGGGGATCTTGAACTGTATAAGATAACGCCGTAAATATGTGTGTCTGAGTCTTCTATCAAGACTTACAGCTATTTATATGAAGTTGTACAAAAACGCTTTGTTTCGTCAAGACAGTGCGCTATACGATTACATGCATTTGAATGGGGGAATTCGCCGGAACAAAGTATAGGTTTTCATTATGTGAATAACTTGAAAATCTTAGCTCAAACAGCTTCAAAACCTGTTTGCCCAGCACGGGGATCTTGAACTGTATAAGATAACGCCGTAAATATGTGTGTCTGAGTCTTCTATCAAGACTTACAGCTATTTATATGAAGTTGTACAAAAACGCTTTATTTCGTCAAGACAGTGCGTTTCCTACGATTACATGCATTTGAATGGGGGAATTCGCCGGAACAAAGTATAGGTTTTCATTACGTGAATAACTTGAAAATCTTAGCTCAAACAGCTTCAAAACCTGTTTGCCCAGCACGGGGATCTTGAACTGTATAAGATAACGCCGTAAATATGTGTGTCTGAGTCTTCTATCAAGACTTACAGCTATTTATATGAAGTTGTACAAAAACGCTTTATTTCGTCAAGACAGTGCGTTTCCTACGATTACATGCATTTGAATGGGGGAATTCGCCGGAACAAAGTATAGGTTTTCATTATGTGAATAACTTGAAAATCTTAGCTCAAACAGCTTCAAAACCTGTTTGCCCAGCACGGGGATCTTGAACTGTATAAGATAACGCCGTAAATATGTGTGTATGCTTCTTCTATCAAGACTTACAGCTATTTATATGAAGTTGTACAAAAACGCTTTATTTCGTCAAGACAGTGCGTTTCCTACGATTACATGCATTTGAATGGGGGATTTCGCCCGAAACAAAGTATAGGTTTTCATTATGTGAATAACTTGAAAATCTTAGCTCAAACAGCTTCAAAACCTGTTTGCCCAGCACGGGGATCTTGAACTGTATAAGATAACGCCGTAAATATGTGTGTCTGAGTCTTCTATCAAGACTTACAGCTATTTATATGAAGTTGTACAAAAACGCTTTATTTCGTCAAGACAGTGCGTTTCCTACGATTACATGCATTTGAATGGGGGAATTCGCCGGAACAAAGTATAGGTTTTCATTATGTGAATAACTTGAAAATCTTAGCTCAAACAGCTTCAAAACCTGTTTGCCCAGCACGGGGATCTTGAACTGTATAAGATAACGCCGTAAATATGTGTGTCTGAGTCTTCTATCAAGACTTACAGCTATTTATATGAAGTTGTACAAAAACGCTTTATTTCGTCAAGACAGTGCGTTTCCTACGATTACATGCATTTGAATGGGGGAATTCGCCGGAACAAAGTATAGGTTTTCATTACGTGAATAACTTGAAAATCTTAGCTCAAACAGCTTCAAAACCTGTTTGCCCAGCACGGGGATCTTGAACTGTATAAGATAACGCCGTAAATATGTGTGTCTGAGTCTTCTATCAAGACTTACAGCTATTTATATGAAGTTGTACAAAAACGCTTTATTTCGTCAAGACAGTGCGTTTCCTACGATTACATGCATTTGAATGGGGGAATTCGCCGGAACAAAGTATAGGTTTTCATTATGTGAATAACTTGAAAATCTTAGCTCAAACAGCTTCAAAACCTGTTTGCCCAGCACGGGGATCTTGATCTGTATAAGATAACGCCGTAAATATGTGTGTATGCTTCTTCTATCAAGACTTACAGCTATTTATATGAAGTTGTACAAAAACGCTTTATTTCGTCAAGACAGTGCGTTTCCTACGATTACATGCATTTGAATGGGGAATTCGCCCGAAACAAAGTATAGGTTTTCATTATGTGAATAACTTGAAAATCTTAGCTCAAACAGCTTCAAAACCTGTTTGCCCAGCACGGGGATCTTGAACTGTATAAGATAACGCCGTAAATATGTGTGTCTGAGTCTTCTATCAAGACTTACAGCTATTTATATGAAGTTGTACAAAAACGCTTTATTTCGTCAAGACAGTGCGTTTCCTACGATTACATGCATTTGAATGGGGGAATTCGCCCGAAACAAAGTATAGGTTTTCATTACGTGAATAACTTGAAAATCTTAGCTCAAACAGCTTCAAAACCTGTTTGCCCAGCACGGGGATCTTGAACTGTATAAGATAACGCCGTAAATATGTGTGTCTGAGTCTTCTATCAAGACTTACAGCTATTTATATGAAGTTGTAAAAAAACGCTTTATTTCGTCAAGACAGTGCGTTTCCTACGACTACATGCATTTGAATGGGGGAATTCGCCGGAACAAAGTATAGGTTTTCATTATGTGAATAACTTGAAAATCTTAGCTCAAACAGCTTCAAAACCTGTTTGCCCAGCACGGGGATCTTGAACTGTATAAGATAACGCCGTAAATATGTGTGTATGCTTCTTCTATCAAGACTTACAGCTATGTATATGAAGTTGTACAAAAACGCTTTATTTCGTCAAGACAGTGCGTTTCCTACGATTACATGCATTTGAATGGGGGAATTCGCCGGAACAAAGTATAGGTTTTCATTATGTGAATAACTTGAAAATCTTAGCTCAAACACCTTCAAAACCTGTTTGCCCAGCACGGGGATCTTGAACTGTATAAGATAACGCCGTAAATATGTGTGTCTGAGTCTTCTATCAAGACTTACAGCTATTTATATGAAGTTGTAAAAAAACGCTTTATTTCGTCAAGACAGTGCGCTATACGATTACATGCATTTGAATGGGGGAATTCGCCGGAACAAAGTATAGGTTTTCATTATGTGAATAACTTGAAAATCTTAGCTCAAACAGCTTCAAAACCTGTTTGCCCAGCACTGGGATCTTGAACTGTATAAGATAACGCCGTAAATATGTGTGTATGCTTCTTCTATCAAGACTTACAGCTATTTATATGAAGTTGTACAAAAACACTTTATTTCGTCAAGACAGTGCGTTTCCTACGATTACATGCATTTGAATTGGGGAATTCGCCGGAACAAAGTATAGGTTTTCATTATGTGAATAACTTGAAAATCTTAGCTCAAACAGCTTCAAAACCTGTTTGCCCAGCACGGGGATCTTGAACTGTATAAGATAACGCCGTAAATATGTGTGTCTGAGTCTTCTATCAAGACTTACAGCTATTTATATGAAGTTGTACAAAAACGCTTTGTTTCGTCAAGACATTGCGCTATACGATTACATGCATTTGAATGGGGGAATTCGCCGGAACAAAGTATAGGTTTTCATTATGTGAATAACTTGAAAATCTTAGCTCAAACAGCTTCAAAACCTGTTTGCCCAGCACGGGGATCTTGAACTGTATAAGATAACGCCGTAAATATGTGTGTCTGAGTCTTCTATCAAGACTTACAGCTATTTATATGAAGTTGTACAAAAACGCTTTATTTCGTCAAGACAGTGCGTTTCCTACGATTACATGCATTTGAATGGGGGAATTCGCCGGAACAAAGTATAGGTTTTCATTACGTGAATAACTTGAAAATCTTAGCTCAAACAGCTTCAAAACCTGTTTGCCCAGCACGGGGATCTTGAACTGTATAAGATAACGCCGTAAATATGTGTGTCTGAGTCTTCTATCAAGACTTACAGCTATTTATATGAAGTTGTACAAAAACGCTTTATTTCGTCAAGACAGTGCGTTTCCTACGATTACATGCATTTGAATGGGGGAATTCGCCGGAACAAAGTATAGGTTTTCATTATGTGAATAACTTGAAAATCTTAGCTCAAACAGCTTCAAAACCTGTTTGCCCAGCACGGGGATCTTGAACTGTATAAGATAACGCCGTAAATATGTGTGTATGCTTCTTCTATCAAGACTTACAGCTATTTATATGAAGTTGTACAAAAACGCTTTATTTCGTCAAGACAGTGCGTTTCCTACGATTACATGCATTTGAATGGGGGATTTCGCCCGAAACAAAGTATAGGTTTTCATTATGTGAATAACTTGAAAATCTTAGCTCAAACAGCTTCAAAACCTGTTTGCCCAGCACGGGGATCTTGAACTGTATAAGATAACGCCGTAAATATGTGTGTCTGAGTCTTCTATCAAGACTTACAGCTATTTATATGAAGTTGTACAAAAACGCTTTATTTCGTCAAGACAGTGCGTTTCCTACGATTACATGCATTTGAATGGGGGAATTCGCCGGAACAAAGTATAGGTTTTCATTATGTGAATAACTTGAAAATCTTAGCTCAAACAGCTTCAAAACCTGTTTGCCCAGCACGGGGATCTTGAACTGTATAAGATAACGCCGTAAATATGTGTGTCTGAGTCTTCTATCAAGACTTACAGCTATTTATATGAAGTTGTACAAAAACGCTTTATTTCGTCAAGACAGTGCGTTTCCTACGATTACATGCATTTGAATGGGGGAATTCGCCGGAAGAAAGTATAGGTTTTCATTACGTGAATAACTTGAAAATCTTAGCTCAAACAGCTTCAAAACCTGTTTGCCCAGCACGGGGATCTTGAACTGTATAAGATAACGCCGTAAATATGTGTGTCTGAGTCTTCTATCAAGACTTACAGCTATTTATATGAAGTTGTACAAAAACGCTTTATTTCGTCAAGACAGTGCGTTTCCTACGATTACATGCATTTGAATGGGGGAATTCGCCGGAACAAAGTATAGGTTTTCATTATGTGAATAACTTGAAAATCTTAGCTCAAACAGCTTCAAAACCTGTTTGCCCAGCACGGGGATCTTGAACTGTATAAGATAACGCCGTAAATATGTGTGTATGCTTCTTCTATCAAGACTTACAGCTATTTATATGAAGTTGTACAAAAACGCTTTATTTCGTCAAGACAGTGCGTTTCCTACGATTACATGCATTTGAATGGGGAATTCGCCCGAAACAAAGTATAGGTTTTCATTATGTGAATAACTTGAAAATCTTAGCTCAAACAGCTTCAAAACCTGTTTGCCCAGCACGGGGATCTTGAACTGTATAAGATAACGCCGTAAATATGTGTGTCTGAGTCTTCTATCAAGACTTACAGCTATTTATATGAAGTTGTACAAAAACGCTTTATTTCGTCAAGACAGTGCGTTTCCTACGATTACATGCATTTGAATGGGGGAATTCGCCGGAACAAAGTATAGGTTTTCATTATGTGAATAACTTGAAAATCTTAGCTCAAACAGCTTCAAAACCTGTTTGCCCAGCACGGCCATCTTGAACTGTATAAGATAACGCCGTAAATATGTGTGTCTGAGTCTTCTATCAAGACTTACAGTTATTTATATGAAGTTGTACAAAAACGCTTTATTTCGTCAAGACAGTGCGTTTCCTATGATTACATGCATTTGAATGGGGCAATTCGGCCGAAACAAAGTATAGGTTTTCATTATGTGAATAACTTGAAAATCTTAGCTCAAACAGCTTCAAAACCTGTTTGCCCAGCACGGGGATCTTGAACTGTATAAGATAACGCCGTAAATATGTGTGTCTGAGTCTTCTATCAAGACTTACAGCTATTTATATGAAGTTGTACAAAAACGCTTTATTTGTCAAGACAGTGCGTTTCCTACGATTACATGCATTTGAATGGGGGAATTCGCCGGAACAAAGTATAGGTTTTCATTATGTGAATAACTTGAAAATCTTAGCTCAAACAGCTTCAAAACCTGTTTGCCCAGCACTGGGATCTTGAACTGTATAAGATAACGCCGTAAATATGTGTGTATGCTTCTTCTATCAAGACTTACAGCTATTTATATGAAGTTGTACAAAAACGCTTTATTTCGTCAAGACAGTGCGTTTCCTACGATTACATGCATTTGAATGGGGGATTTCGCCCGAAACAAAGTATAGGTTTTCATTATGTGAATAACTTGAAAATCTTAGCTCAAACAGCTTCAAAACCTGTTTGCCCAGCACGGGGATCTTGAACTGTATAAGATAACGCCGTAAATATGTGTGTCTGAGTCTTCTATCAAGACTTACAGCTATTTATATGAAGTTGTACAAAAACGCTTTATTTCGTCAAGACAGTGCGTTTCCTACGATTACATGCATTTGAATGGGGGAATTCGCCGGAACAAAGTATAGGTTTTCATTATGTGAATAACTTGAAAATCTTAGCTCAAACAGCTTCAAAACCTGTTTGCCCAGCACGGGGATCTTGAACTGTATAAGATAACGCCGTAAATATGTGTGTCTGAGTCTTCTATCAAGACTTACAGCTATTTATATGAAGTTGTACAAAAACGCTTTATTTCGTCAAGACAGTGCGTTTCCTACGATTACATGCATTTGAATGGGGGAATTCGCCCGAAACAAAGTATAGGTTTTCATTATGTGAATAACTTGAAAATCTTAGCTCAAACAGCTTCAAAACCTGTTTGCCCAGCACGGGGATCTTGAACTGTATAATATAACGCCGTAAATATGTGTGTCTGAGTCTTCTATCAAGACTTACAGCTATTTATATGAAGTTGTACAAAAACGCTTTATTTCGTCAAGACAGTGCGTTTCCTACGATTACATGCATTTGAATGGGGGAATTCGCCGGAACAAAGTATAGGTTTTCATTATGTGAATAACTTGAAAATCTTAGCTCAAACAGCTTCAAAACCTGTTTGCCCAGCACGGGGATCTTGAACTGTATAAGATAACGCCGTAAATATGTGTGTATGCTTCTTCTATCAAGACTTACAGCTATTTATATGAAGTTGTACAAAAACGCTTTATTTCGTCAAGACAGTGCGTTTCCTACGATTACATGCATTTGAATGGGGGAATTCGCCGGAACAAAGTATAGGTTTTCATTATGTGAATAACTTGAAAATCTTAGCTCAAACAGCTTCAAAACCTGTTTGCCCAGCACGGGGATCTTGAACTGTATAAGATAACGCCGTAAATATGTGTGTCTGAGTCTTCTATCAAGACTTACAGTTATTTATATGAAGTTGTACAAAAACGCTTTATTTCGTCAAGACAGTGCGTTTCCTATGATTACATGCATTTGAATGGGGCAATTCGGCCGAAACAAAGTATAGGTTTTCATTATGTGAATAACTTGAAAATCTTAGCTCAAACAGCTTCAAAACCTGTTTGCCCAGCACGGGGATCTTGAACTGTATAAGATAACGCCGTAAATATGTGTGTCTGAGTCTTCTATCAAGACTTACAGCTATTTATATGAAGTTGTAAAAAAACGCTTTATTTCGTCAAGACAGTGCGTTTCCTACGATTACATGCATTTGAATGGGGGAATTCGCCGGAACAAAGTATAGGTTTTCATTATGTCAATAACTTGAAAATCTTAGCTCAAACAGCTTCAAAACCTGTTTGCCCAGCACGGGGATCTTGAACTGTATAAGATAACGCCGTAAATATGTGTGTATGCTTCTTCTATCAAGACTTACAGCTATGTATATGAAGTTGTACAAAAACGCTTTATTTCGTCAAGACAGTGCGTTTCCTACGATTACATGCATTTGAATGGGGGAATTCGCCGGAACAAAGTATAGGTTTTCATTATGTGAATAACTTGAAAATCTTAGCTCAAACAGCTTCAAAACCTGTTTGCCCAGCACGGGGATCTTGAACTGTATAAGATAACGCCGTAAATATGTGTGTCTGAGTCTTCTATCAAGACTTACAGCTATTTATATAAAGTTGTAAAAAAACGCTTTATTTCGTCAAGACAGTGCGCTATACGATTACATGCATTTGAATGGGGGAATGCGCCGGAACAAAGTATAGGTTTTCATTATGTGAATAACTTGAAAATCTTAGCTCAAACAGCTTCAAAACCTGTTTGCCCAGCACTGGGATCTTGAACTGTATAAGATAACGCCGTAAATATGTGTGTATGCTTCTTCTATCAAGACTTACAGCTATTTATATGAAGTTGTACAAAAACACTTTATTTCGTCAAGACAGTGCGTTTCCTACGATTACATGCATTTGAATGGGGGAATTCGCCGGAACAAAGTATAGGTTTTCATTATGTGAATAACTTGAAAATCTTAGCTCAAACAGCTTCAAAACCTGTTTGCCCAGCACGGGGATCTTGAACTGTATAAGATAACGCCGTAAATATGTGTGTCTGAGTCTTCTATCAAGACTTACAGCTATTTATATGAAGTTGTACAAAAACGCTTTATTTCGTCAAGACAGTGCGTTTCCTACGATTACATGCATTTGAATGGGGGAATTCGCCCGAAACAAAGTATAGGTTTTCATTACGTGAATAACTTGAAAATCTTAGCTCAAACAGCTTCAAAACCTGTTTGCCCAGCACGGGGATCTTGAACTGTATAAGATAACGCCGTAAATATGTGTGTCTGAGTCTTCTATCAAGACTTACAGCTATTTATATGAAGTTGTACAAAAACGCTTTATTTCGTCAAGACAGTGTGTTTCCTACGATTACATGCATTTGAATGGGGGAATTCGCCGGAACAAAGTATAGGTTTTCATTATGTGAATAACTTGAAAATCTTAGCTCAAACAGCTTCAAAACCTGTTTGCCCAGCACGGGGATCTTGAACTGTATAAGATAACGCCGTAAATATGTGTGTATGCTTCTTCTATCAAGACTTACAGCTATTTATATGAAGTTGTACAAAAACGCTTTATTTCGTCAAGACAGTGCGTTTCCTACGATTACATGCATTTGAATGAGGGATTTCGCCCGAAACAAAGTATAGGTTTTCATTATGTGAATAACTTGAAAATCTTAGCTCAAACAGCTTCAAAACCTGTTTGCCCAGCACGGGGATCTTGAACTGTATAATATAACGCCGTAAATATGTGTGTCTGAGTCTTCTATCAAGACTTACAGCTATTTATATGAAGTTGTACAAAAACGCTTTATTTCGTCAAGACAGTGCGTTTCCTACGATTACATGCATTTGAATGGGGGAATTCGCCGGAACAAAGTATAGGTTTTCATTATGTGAATAACTTGAAAATCTTAGCTCAAACAGCTTCAAAACCTGTTTGCCCAGCACGGGGATCTTGAACTGTATAAGATAACGCCGTAAATATGTGTGTATGCTTCTTCTATCAAGACTTACAGCTATTTATATGAAGTTGTACAAAAACGCTTTATTTCGTCAAGACAGTGCGTTTCCTACGATTACATGCATTTGAATGGGGGAATTCGCCGGAACAAAGTATAGGTTTTCATTATGTGAATAACTTGAAAATCTTAGCTCAAACAGCTTCAAAACCTGTTTGCCCAGCACGGGGATCTTGAACTGTATAAGATAACGCCGTAAATATGTGTGTCTGAGTCTTCTATCAAGACTTACAGTTATTTATATGAAGTTGTACAAAAACGCTTTATTTCGTCAAGACAGTGCGTTTCCTATGATTACATGCATTTGAATGGGGCAATTCGGCCGAAACAAAGTATAGGTTTTCATTATGTGAATAACTTGAAAATCTTAGCTCAAACAGCTTCAAAACCTGTTTGCCCAGCACGGGGATCTTGAACTGTATAAGATAACGCCGTAAATATGTGTGTCTGAGTCTTCTATCAAGACTTACAGCTATTTATATGAAGTTGTAAAAAAACGCTTTATTTCGTCAAGACAGTGCGTTTCCTACGATTACATGCATTTGAATGGGGGAATTCGCCGGAACAAAGTATAGGTTTTCATTATGTGAATAACTTGAAAATCTTAGCTCAAACAGCTTCAAAACCTGTTTGCCCAGCACGGGGATCTTGAACTGTATAAGATAACGCCGTAAATATGTGTGTATGCTTCTTCTATCAAGACTTACAGCTATGTATATGAAGTTGTACAAAAACGCTTTATTTCGTCAAGACAGTGCGTTTCCTACGATTACATGCATTTGAATGGGGGAATTCGCCGGAACAAAGTATAGGTTTTCATTATGTGAATAACTTGAAAATCTTAGCTCAAACACCTTCAAAACCTGTTTGCCCAGCACGGGGATCTTGAACTGTATAAGATAACGCCGTAAATATGTGTGTCTGAGTCTTCTATCAAGACTTACAGCTATTTATATGAAGTTGTAAAAAAACGCTTTATTTCGTCAAGACAGTGCGCTATACGATTACATGCATTTGAATGGGGGAATTCGCCGGAACAAAGTATAGGTTTTCATTATGTGAATAACTTGAAAATCTTAGCTCAAACAGCTTCAAAACCTGTTTGCCCAGCACTGGGATCTTGAACTGTATAAGATAACGCCGTAAATATGTGTGTATGCTTCTTCTATCAAGACTTACAGCTATTTATATGAAGTTGTACAAAAACACTTTATTTCGTCAAGACAGTGCGTTTCCTACGATTACATGCATTTGAATGGGGGAATTCGCCGGAACAAAGTATAGGTTTTCATTATGTGAATAACTTGAAAATCTTAGCTCAAACAGCTTCAAAACCTGTTTGCCCAGCACGGGGATCTTGAACTGTATAAGATAACGCCGTAAATATGTGTGTCTGAGTCTTCTATCAAGACTTACAGCTATTTATATGAAGTTGTACAAAAACGCTTTATTTCGTCAAGACAGTGCGTTTCCTACGATTACATGCATTTGAATGGGGGAATTCGCCGGAACAAAGTATAGGTTTTCATTACGTGAATAACTTGAAAATCTTAGCTCAAACAGCTTCAAAACCTGTTTGCCCAGCACGGGGATCTTGAACTGTATAAGATAACGCCGTAAATATGTGTGTCTGAGTCTTCTATCAAGACTTACAGCTATTTATATGAAGTTGTACAAAAACGCTTTATTTCGTCAAGACAGTGCGTTTCCTACGATTACATGCATTTGAATGGGGGAATTCGCCGGAACAAAGTATAGGTTTTCATTATGTGAATAACTTGAAAATCTTAGCTCAAACAGCTTCAAAACCTGTTTGCCCAGCACGGGGATCTTGAACTGTATAAGATAACGCCGTAAATATGTGTGTATGCTTCTTCTATCAAGACTTACAGCTATTTATATGAAGTTGTACAAAAACGCTTTATTTCGTCAAGACAGTGCGTTTCCTACGATTACATGCATTTGAATGGGGGAATTCGCCGGAACAAAGTATAGGTTTTCATTATGTGAATAACTTGAAAATCTTAGCTCAAACAGCTTCAAAACCTGTTTGCCCAGCACGGGGATCTTGAACTGTATAAGATAACGCCGTAAATATGTGTGTATGCTTCTTCTATCAAGACTTACAGCTATTTATATGAAGTTGTACAAAAACGCTTTATTTCGTCAAGACAGTGCGTTTCCTACGATTACATGCATTTGAATGGGGGATTTCGCCCGAAACAAAGTATAGGTTTTCATTATGTGAATAACTTGAAAATCTTAGCTCAAACAGCTTCAAAACCTGTTTGCCCAGCACGGGGATCTTGAACTGTATAAGATAACGCCGTAAATATGTGTGTCTGAGTCTTCTATCAAGACTTACAGCTATTTATATGAAGTTGTACAAAAACGCTTTATTTCGTCAAGACAGTGCGTTTCCTACGATTACATGCATTTGAATGGGGGAATTCGCCGGAACAAAGTATAGGTTTTCATTATGTGAATAACTTGAAAATCTTAGCTCAAACAGCTTCAAAACCTGTTTGCCCAGCACGGGGATCTTGAACTGTATAAGATAACGCCGTAAATATGTGTGTCTGAGTCTTCTATTAAGACTTACAGCTATTTATATGAAGTTGTACAAAAACGCTTTATTTCGTCAAGACAGTGCGTTTCCTACGATTACATGCATTTGAATGGGGGAATTCGCCGGAACAAAGTATAGGTTTTCATTATGTGAATAACTTGAAAATCTTAGCTCAAACAGCTTCAAAACCTGTTTGCCCAGCACGGGGATCTTGAACTGTATAAGATAACGCCGTGAATATGTGTGTCTGAGTCTTCTATCAAGACTTACAGCTATTTATATGAAGTTGTACAAAAACGCTTTATTTCGTCAAGACAGTGCGTTTCCTACGATTACATGCATTTGAATGGGGGAATTCGCCGGAACAAAGTATAGGTTTTCATTATGTGAATAACTTGAAAATCTTAGCTCAAACAGCTTCAAAACCTGTTTGCCCAGCACGGGGATCTTGAACTGTATAAGATAACGCCGTAAATATGTGTGTATGCTTCTTCTATCAAGACTTACAGCTATTTATATGAAGTTGTACAAAAACGCTTTATTTCGTCAAGACAGTGCGTTTCCTACGATTACATGCATTTGAATGGGGCAATTCGGCCGAAACAAAGTATAGGTTTTCATTATGTGAATAACTTGAAAATCTTAGCTCAAACAGCTTCAAAACCTGTTTGCCCAGCACGGGGATCTTGAACTGTATAAGATAACGCCGTAAATATGTGTGTCTGAGTCTTCTATCAAGACTTACAGCTATTTATATGAAGTTGTACAAAAACGCTTTATTTCGTCAAGACAGTGCGTTTCCTACGATTACATGCATTTGAATGGGGGAATTCGCCGGAACAAAGTATAGGTTTTCATTATGTGAATAACTTGAAAATCTTAGCTCAAACAGCTTCAAAACCTGTTTGCCCAGCACGGGGATCTTGAACTGTATAAGATAACGCCGTAAATATGTGTGTATGCTTCTTCTATCAAGACTTACAGCTATTTATATGAAGTTGTACAAAAACGCTTTATTTCGTCAAGACAGTGCGTTTCCTACTATTACATGCATTTGAATGGGGCAATTCGGCCGAAACAAAGTATAGGTTTTCATTATGTGAATAACTTGAAAATCTTAGCTCAAACAGCTTCAAAACCTGTTTGCCCAGCACGGGGATCTTGAACTGTATAAGATAACGCCGTAAATATGTGTGTCTGAGTCTTCTATCAAGACTTACAGCTATTTATATGAAGTTGTACAAAAACGCTTTATTTCGTCAAGACAGTGCGTTTCCTACGATTACATGCATTTGAATGGGGGAATTCGCCGGAACAAAGTATAGGTTTTCATTATGTGAATAACTTGAAAATCTTAGCTCAAACAGCTTCAAAACCTGTTTGCCCAGCACGGGGATCTTGAACTGTATAAGATAACGCCGTAAATATGTGTGTATGCTTCTTCTATCAAGACTTACAGCTATTTATATGAAGTTGTACAAAAACGCTTTATTTCGTCAAGACGAAACTACGATTACATGCATTTGAATGGGGGAATTCGCCGGAACAAAGTATAGGTTTTCATTATGTGAATAACTTGAAAATCTTAGCTCAAACAGCTTCAAAACCTGTTTGCCCAGCACGGGGATCTTGAACTGTATAAGATAACACCGTAAATATGTGTGTCTGAGTCTTCTATCAAGACTTACAGCTATTTATATGAAGTTGTACAAAAACGCTTTATTTCGTCAAGACAGTGCGTTTCCTACGATTACATGCATTTGAATGGGGGAATTCGCCGGAACAAAGTATAGGTTTTCATTATGTGAATAACTTGAAAATCTTAGCTCAAACAGCTTCAAAACCTGTTTGCCCAGCACGGGGATCTTGAACTGTATAAGATAACGCCGTAAATATGTGTGTATGCTTCTTCTATCAAGACTTACAGCTATTTATATGAAGTTGTACAAAAACGCTTTATTTCGTCAAGACGAAACTACGATTACATGCATTTGAATGGGGGAATTCGCCGGAACAAAGTATAGGTTTTCATTATGTGAATAACTTGAAAATCTTAGCTCAAACAGCTTCAAAACCTGTTTGCCCAGCACGGGGATCTTGAACTGTATAAGATAACACCGTAAATATGTGTGTCTGAGTCTTCTATCAAGACTTACAGCTATTTATATGAAGTTGTACAAAAACGCTTTATTTCGTCAAGACAGTGCGTTTCCTACGATTACATGCATTTGAATGGGGGAATTCGCCGGAACAAAGTATAGGTTTTCATTATGTGAATAACTTGAAAATCTTAGCTCAAACAGCTTCAAAACCTGTTTGCCCAGCACGGGGATCTTGAACTGTATAAGATAACGCCGTAAATATGTGTGTATGCTTCTTCTATCAAAACTTACAGCTATTTATATGAAGTTGTACAAAAACGCTTTATTTCGTCAAGACAGTGCGTTTCCTACGATTACATGCATTTGAATGGGGGAATTCGCCGGAACAAAGTATAGGTTTTCATTATGTGAATAACTTGAAAATCTTAGCTCAAACAGCTTCAAAACCTGTTTGCCCAGCACGGGGATCTTGAACTGTATAAGATAACGCCGTAAATATGTGTGTATGCTTCTTCTATCAAGACTTACAGCTATTTATATGAAGTTGTACAAAAACGCTTTATTTCGTCAAGACAGTGCGTTTCTTACGATTACATGCATTTGAATGGGGGAATTCGCCCGAAACAAAGTATAGGTTTTCATTATGTGAATAACTTGAAAATCTTAGCTCAAACAGCTTCAAAACCTGTTTGCCCAGCACGGGGATCTTGAACTGTATAAGATAACGCCGTAAATATGTGTGTCTGAGTCTTCTATCAAGACTTACAGCTATTTATATGAAGTTGTACAAAAACGCTTTATTTCGTCAAGACAGTGCGTTTCTTACGATTACATGCATTTGAATGGGGCAATTCGCCGGAACAAAGTATAGGTTTTCATTATGTGAATAACTTGAAAATCTTAGCTCAAACAGCTTCAAAACCTGTTTGCCCAGCACGGGGATCTTGAACTGTATAAGATAACGCCGTAAATATGTGTGTCTGAGTCTTCTATCAAGACTTACAGCTATTTATATGAAGTTGTACAAAAACGCTTTATTTCGTCAAGACAGTGCGTTTCCTACGATTACATGCATTTGAATGGGGGAATTCGCCGGAACAAAGTATAGGTTTTCATTATGTGAATAACTTGAAAATCTTAGCTCAAACAGCTTCAAAACCTGTTTGCCCAGCACGGGGATCTTGAACTGTATAAGATAACGCCGTAAATATGTGTGTATGCTTCTTCTATCAAGACTTACAGCTATTTATATGAAGTTGTACAAAAACGCTTTATTTCGTCAAGACGAAACTACGATTACATGCATTTGAATGGGGGAATTCGCCGGAACAAAGTATAGGTTTTCATTATGTGAATAACTTGAAAATCTTAGCTCAAACAGCTTCAAAACCTGTTTGCCCAGCACGGGGATCTTGAACTGTATAAGATAACACCGTAAATATGTGTGTCTGAGTCTTCTATCAAGACTTACAGCTATTTATATGAAGTTGTACAAAAACGCTTTATTTCGTCAAGACAGTGCGTTTCCTACGATTACATGCATTTGAATGGGGGAATTCGCCGGAACAAAGTATAGGTTTTCATTATGTGAATAACTTGAAAATCTTAGCTCAAACAGCTTCAAAACCTGTTTGCCCAGCACGGGGATCTTGAACTGTATAAGATAACGCCGTAAATATGTGTGTCTGAGTCTTCTATCAAGACTTACAGCTATTTATATGAAGTTGTACAAAAACGCTTTATTTCGTCAAGACGAAACTACGATTACATGCATTTGAATGGGGGAATTCGCCGGAACAAAGTATAGGTTTTCATTATGTGAATAACTTGAAAATCTTAGCTCAAACAGCTTCAAAACCTGTTTGCCCAGCACAGGGATCTTGAACTGTATAAGATAACGCCGTAAATATGTGTGTATGCTTCTTCTATCAAGACTTACAGCTATTTATATGAAGTTGTACAAAAACGCTTTATTTCGTCAAGACAGTGCGTTTCCTACGATTACATGCATTTGAATGGGGGAATTCGCCGGAACAAAGTATAGGTTTTCATTATGTGAATAACTTGAAAATCTTAGCTCAAACAGCTTCAAAACCTGTTTGCCCAGCACGGGGATCTTGAACTGTATAAGATAACGCCGTAAATATGTGTGTATGCTTCTTCTATCAAGACTTACAGCTATTTATATGAAGTTGTACAAAAACGCTTTATTTCGTCAAGACAGTGCGTTTCCTACAATTACATGCATTTGAATGGGGGAATTCGCCGGAACAAAGTATAGGTTTTCATTATGTGAATAACTTGAAAATCTTAGCTCAAACAGCTTCAAAACCTGTTTGCCCAGCACGGGGATCTTGAACTGTATAAGATAACGCCGTAAATATGTGTGTATGCTTCTTCTATCAAGACTTACAGGTATTTATATGAAGTTGTACAAAAACGCTTTATTTCGTCAAGACAGTGCGTTTCCTACGATTACATGCATTTGAATGGGGGAATTCGCCGGAACAAAGTATAGGTTTTCATTATGTGAATAACTTGAAAATCTTAGCTCAAACAGCTTCAAAACCTGTTTGCCCAGCACGGGGATCTTGAACTGTATAAGATAACGCCGTAAATATGTGTGTCTGAGTCTTCTATCAAGACTTACAGCTATTTATATGAAGTTGTACAAAAACGCTTTATTTCGTCAAGACAGTGCGTTTCCTATGATTACATGCATTTGAATGGGGCAATTCACCCGAAACAAAGTATAGGTTTTCATTATGTGAATAACTTGAAAATCTTAGCTCAAACAGCTTCAAAACCTGTTTGCCCAGCACGGGGATCTTGAACTGTATAAGATAACGCCGTAAATATGTGTGTCTGAGTCTTCTATCAAGACTTACAGCTATTTATATGAAGTTGTACAAAAACGCTTTATTTCGTCAAGACAGTGCGTTTCCTACGATTACATGCATTTGAATGGGGGAATTCGCCGGAACAAAGTATAGGTTTTCATTATGTGAATAATTTGAAAATCTTAGCTCAAACAGCTTCAAAACCTGTTTGCCCAGCACGGGGATCTTGAACTGTATAAGATAACGCCGTAAATATGTGTGTATGCTTCTTCTATCAAGACTTACAGCTATTTATATGAAGTTGTACAAAAACGCTTTATTTCGTCAAGACAGTGCGTTTCCTACGATTACATGCATTTGAATGGGGGAATTCGCCGGAACAAAGTATAGGTTTTCATTATGTGAATAACTTGAAAATCTTAGCTCAAACAGCTTCAAAACCTGTTTGCCCAGCACGGGGATCTTGAACTGTATAAGATAACGCCGTAAATATGTGTGTCTGAGTCTTCTATCAAGACTTACAGCTATTTATATGAAGTTGTACAAAAACGCTTTATTTCGTCAAGACAGTGCGTTTCCTACGATTACATGCATTTGAATGGGGGAATTTGCCGGAACAAAGTATAGGTTTTCATTATGTGAATAACTTGAAAATCTTAGCTCAAACAGCTTCAAAACCTGTTTGCCCAGCACGGGGATCTTGAACTGTATAAGATAACGCCGTAAATATGTGTGTCTGAGTCTTCTATCAAGACTTACAGCTATTTATATGAAGTTGTACAAAAACGCTTTATTTCGTCAAGACAGTGCGTTTCCTACAATTACATGCATTTGAATGGGGGAATTCGCCGGAACAAAGTATAGGTTTTCATTATGTGAATAACTTGAAAATCTTAGCTCAAACAGCTTCAAAACCTGTTTGCCCAGCACGGGGATCTTGAACTGTATAAGATAACGCCGTAAATATGTGTGTATGCTTCTTCTATCAAGACTTACAGCTATTTATATGAAGTTGTACAAAAACGCTTTATTTCGTCAAGACAGTGCGTTTCCTACGATTACATGCATTTGAATGGGGGAATTCGACGGAACAAAGTATAGGTTTTCATTATGTGAATAACTTGAAAATCTTAGCTCAAACAGCTTCAAAACCTGTTTGCCCAGCACGGGGATCTTGAACTGTATAAGATAACGCCGTAAATATGTGTGTCTGAGTCTTCTATCAAGACTTACAGCTATTTATATGAAGTTGTACAAAAACGCTTTATTTCGTCAAGACAGTGCGTTTCCTACGATTACATGCATTTGAATGGGGGAATTCGCCGGAACAAAGTATAGGTTTTCATTATGTGAATAACTTGAAAATCTTAGCTCAAACAGCTTCAAAACCTGTTTGCCCAGCACGGGGATCTTGAACTGTATAAGATAACGCCGTAAATATGTGTGTCTGAGTCTTCTATCAAGACTTACAGCTATTTATTAGAAGTTGTACAAAAACGCTTTATTTCGTCAAGACAGTGCGTTTCCTATGATTACATGCATTTGAATGGGGGAATTCGGCCGAAACAAAGTATAGGTTTTCATTATGTGAATAACTTGAAAATCTTAGCTCAAACAGCTTCAAAACCTGTTTGCCCAGCACGGGGATCTTGAACTGTATAAGATAACGCCGTAAATATGTGTGTCTGAGTCTTCTATCAAGACTTACAGCTATTTATATGAAGTTGTACAAAAACGCTTTATTTCGTCAAGACAGTGCGTTTCCTACGATTACATGCATTTGAATGGGGGAATTCGCCGGAACAAAGTATAGGTTTTCATTATGTGAATAATTTGAAAATCTTAGCTCAAACAGCTTCAAAACCTGTTTGCCCAGCACGGGGATCTTGAACTGTATAAGATAACGCCGTAAATATGTGTGTATGCTTCTTCTATCAAGACTTACAGCTATTTATATGAAGTTGTACAAAAACGCTTTATTTCGTCAAGACAGTGCGTTTCCTACGATTACATGCATTTGAATGGGGGAATTCGCCGGAACAAAGTATAGGTTTTCATTATGTGAATAACTTGAAAATCTTAGCTCAAACAGCTTCAAAACCTGTTTGCCCAGCACGGGGATCTTGAACTGTATAAGATAACGCCGTAAATATGTGTGTCTGAGTCTTCTATCAAGACTTACAGCTATTTATATGAAGTTGTACAAAAACGCTTTATTTCGTCAAGACAGTGCGTTTCCTACGATTACATGCATTTGAATGGGGCAATTCACCCGAAACAAAGTATAGGTTTTCATTATGTGAATAACTTGAAAATCTTAGCTCAAACAGCTTCAAAACCTGTTTGCCCAGCACGGGCATCTTGAACTGTATAAGATAACGCCGTAAATATGTGTGTCTGAGTCTTCTATCAAGACTTACAGTTATTTATATGAAGTTGTACAAAAACGCTTTATTTCGTCAAGACAGTGCGTTTCCTACGATTACATGCATTTGAATGGGGGAATTCGCCGGAACAATGTATAGGTTTTCATTATGTGAATAACTTGAAAATCTTAGCTCAAACAGCTTCAAAACCTGTTTGCCCAGCACGGGGATCTTGAACTGTATAAGATAACGCCGTAAATATGTGTGTATGCTTCTTCTATCAAGACTTACAGCTATTTATATGAAGTTGTACAAAAACGCTTTATTTCGTCAAGACAGTGCGTTTCCTACAATTACATGCATTTGAATGGGGGAATTCGCCGGAACAAAGTATAGGTTTTCATTATGTGAATAACTTGAAAATCTTAGCTCAAACAGCTTCAAAACCTGTTTGCCCAGCACGGGGATCTTGAACTGTATAAGATAACGCCGTAAATATGTGTGTATGCTTCTTCTATCAAGACTTACAGCTATTTATATGAAGTTGTACAAAAACGCTTTATTTCGTCAAGACAGTGCGTTTCCTACGATTACATGCATTTGAATGGGGGAATTCGCCGGAACAAAGTATAGGTTTTCATTATGTGAATAACTTTAAAATCTTAGCTCAAACAGCTTCAAAACCTGTTTGCCCAGCACGGGGATCTTGAACTGTATAAGATAACGCCGTAAATATGTGTGTATGCTTCTTCTATCAAGACTTACAGCTATTTATATGAAGTTGTACAAAAACGCTTTATTTCGTCAAGACAGTGCGTTTCCTATGATTACATGCATTTGAATGGGGCAATTCGGCCGAAACAAAGTATAGGTTTTCATTATGTGAATAACTTGAAAATCTTAGCTCAAACAGCTTCAAAACCTGTTTGCCCAGCACGGGGATCTTGAACTGTATAAGATAACGCCGTAAATATGTGTGTCTGAGTCTTCTATCAAGACTTACAGCTATTTATATGAAGTTGTACAAAAACGCTTTATTTCGTCAAGACAGTGCGTTTCCTACGATTACATGCATTTGAATGGGGGAATTCGCCGGAACAAAGTATAGGTTTTCATTATGTGAATAACTTGAAAATCTTAGCTCAAACAGCTTCAAAACCTGTTTGCCCAGCACGGGGAACTTGAACTGTATAAGATAACGCCGTAAATATGTGTGTATGCTTCTTCTATCAAGACTTACAGCTATTTATATGAAGTTGTACAAAAACGCTTTATTTCGTCAAGACAGTGCGTTTCCTACAATTACATGCATTTGAATGGGGCAATTCGGCCGAAACAAAGTATAGGTTTTCATTATGTGAATAACTTGAAAATCTTAGCTCAAACAGCTTCAAAACCTGTTTGCCCAGCACGGGGATCTTGAACTGTATAAGATAACGCCGTAAATATGTGTGTCTGAGTCTTCTATCAAGACTTACAGCTATTTATATGAAGTTGTACAAAAACGCTTTATTTCGTCAAGACAGTGCGTTTCCTACAATTACATGCATTTGAATGGGGCAATTCGGCTGAAACAAAGTATAGGTTTTCATTATGTGAATAACTTGAAAATCTTAGCTCAAACAGCTTCAAAACCTGTTTGCCCAGCACGGGGATCTTGAACTGTATAAGATAACGCCGTAAATATGTGTGTATGCTTCTTCTATCAAGACTTACAGCTATTTATATGAAGTTGTACAAAAACGCTTTATTTCGTCAAGACAGTGCGTTTCCTACGATTACATGCATTTGAATGGGGGAATTCGCCGGAACAAAGTATAGGTTTTCATTATGTGAATAACTTGAAAATCTTAGCTCAAACAGCTTCAAAACCTGTTTGCCCAGCACGGGGATCTTGAACTGTATAAGATAACGCCGTAAATATGTGTGTCTGAGTCTTCTATCAAGACTTACAGCTATTTATATGAAGTTGTACAAAAACGCTTTATTTCGTCAAGACAGTGCGTTTCCTACGATTACATGCATTTGAATGGGGCAATTCGCCCGAAACAAAGTATAGGTTTTCATTATGTGAATAACTTGAAAATCTTAGCTCAAACAGCTTCAAAACCTGTTTGCCCAGCACGGGCATCTTGAACTGTATAAGATAACGCCGTAAATATGTGTGTCTGAGTCTTCTATCAAGACTTACAGCTATTTATATGAAGTTGTACAAAAACGCTTTATTTCGTCAAGACAGTGCGTTTCCTACGATTACATGCATTTGAATGGGGGAATTCGCCGGAACAAAGTATAGGTTTTCATTATGTGAATAACTTGAAAATCTTAGCTCCAACAGCTTCAAAACCTGTTTGCCCAGCACGGGGATCTTGAACTATATAAGATAACGCCGTAAATATGTGTGTCTGAGTCTTCTATCAAGACTTACAGCTATTTATATGAAGTTGTACAAAAACGCTTTATTTCGTCAAGACAGTGCGTTTCCTACGATTACATGCATTTGAATGGGGGAATTCGCCGGAACAAAGTATAGGTTTTCATTATGTGAATAACTTGAAAATCTTAGCTCAAACAGCTTCAAAACCTGTTTGCCCAGCACGGGGATCTTGAACTGTATAAGATAACGCCGTAAATATGTGTGTCTGAGTCTTCTATCAAGACTTACAGCTATTTATTAGAAGTTGTACAAAAACGCTTTATTTCGTCAAGACAGTGCGTTTCCTATGATTACATGCATTTGAATGGGGGAATTCGGCCGAAACAAAGTATAGGTTTTCATTATGTGAATAACTTGAAAATCTTAGCTCAAACAGCTTCAAAACCTGTTTGCCCAGCACGGGGATCTTGAACTGTATAAGATAACGCCGTAAATATGTGTGTCTGAGTCTTCTATCAAGACTTACAGCTATTTATATGAAGTTGTACAAAAACGCTTTATTTCGTCAAGACAGTGCGTTTCCTACGATTACATGCATTTGAATGGGGGAATTCGCCGGAACAAAGTATAGGTTTTCATTATGTGAATAATTTGAAAATCTTAGCTCAAACAGCTTCAAAACCTGTTTGCCCAGCACGGGGATCTTGAACTGTATAAGATAACGCCGTAAATATGTGTGTATGCTTCTTCTATCAAGACTTACAGCTATTTATATGAAGTTGTACAAAAACGCTTTATTTCGTCAAGACAGTGCGTTTCCTACGATTACATGCATTTGAATGGGGGAATTCGCCGGAACAAAGTATAGGTTTTCATTATGTGAATAACTTGAAAATCTTAGCTCAAACAGCTTCAAAACCTGTTTGCCCAGCACGGGGATCTTGAACTGTATAAGATAACGCCGTAAATATGTGTGTCTGAGTCTTCTATCAAGACTTACAGCTATTTATATGAAGTTGTACAAAAACGCTTTATTTCGTCAAGACAGTGCGTTTCCTACGATTACATGCATTTGAATGGGGCAATTCACCCGAAACAAAGTATAGGTTTTCATTATGTGAATAACTTGAAAATCTTAGCTCAAACAGCTTCAAAACCTGTTTGCCCAGCACGGGCATCTTGAACTGTATAAGATAACGCCGTAAATATGTGTGTCTGAGTCTTCTATCAAGACTTACAGCTATTTATATGAAGTTGTACAAAAACGCTTTATTTCGTCAAGACAGTGCGTTTCCTACGATTACATGCATTTGAATGGGGGAATTCGCCGGAACAAAGTATAGGTTTTCATTATGTGAATAACTTGAAAATCTTAGCTCAAACAGCTTCAAAACCTGTTTGCCCAGCACGGGGAACTTGAACTGTATAAGATAACGCCGTAAATATGTGTGTATGCTTCTTCTATCAAGACTTACAGCTATTTATATGAAGTTGTACAAAAACGCTTTATTTCGTCAAGACAGTGCGTTTCCTACAATTACATGCATTTGAATGGGGCAATTCGGCCGAAACAAAGTATAGGTTTTCATTATGTGAATAACTTGAAAATCTTAGCTCAAACAGCTTCAAAACCTGTTTGCCCAGCACGGGGATCTTGAACTGTATAAGATAACGCCGTAAATATGTGTGTCTGAGTCTTCTATCAAGACTTACAGCTATTTATATGAAGTTGTACAAAAACGCTTTATTTCGTCAAGACAGTGCGTTTCCTACAATTACATGCATTTGAATGGGGCAATTCGGCTGGAAAAAAGTATAGGTTTTCATTATGTGAATAACTTAAAAATCTTAGCTCAAACAGCTTCAAAACCTGTTTGCCCAGCACGGGGATCTTGAACTGTATAAGATAACGCCGTAAATATGTGTGTATGCTTCTTCTATCAAGACTTACAGCTATTTATATGAAGTTGTACAAAAACGCTTTATTTCGTCAAGACAGTGCGTTTCCTACGATTACATGCATTTGAATGGGGGAATTCGCCGGAACAAAGTATAGGTTTTCATTATGTGAATAACTTGAAAATCTTAGCTCAAACAGCTTCAAAACCTGTTTGCCCAGCACGGGGATCTTGAACTGTATAAGATAACGCCGTAAATATGTGTGTCTGAGTCTTCTATCAAGACTTACAGCTATTTATATGAAGTTGTACAAAAACGCTTTATTTCGTCAAGACAGTGCGTTTCCTACGATTACATGCATTTGAATGGGGCAATTCGCCCGAAACAAAGTATAGGTTTTCATTATGTGAATAACTTGAAAATCTTAGCTCAAACAGCTTCAAAACCTGTTTGCCCAGCACGGGGATCTTGAACTGTATAAGATAACGCCGTAAATATGTGTGTATGCTTCTTCTATCAAGACTTACAGCTATTTATATGAAGTTGTACAAAAAACGCTTTATTTCGTCAAGACAGTGCGTTTCCTACGATTACATGCATTTGAATAGGGCAATTCGCCCGAAACAAAGTATAGGTTTTCATTATGTGAATAACTTGAAAATCTTAGCTCAAACAGCTTCAAAACCTGTTTGCCCAGCACGGGGATCTTGAACTGTATAAGATAACGCCGTAAATATGTGTGTCTGAGTCTTCTATCAAGACTTACAGCTATTTATATGAAGTTGTACAAAAACGCTTTATTTCGTCAAGACAGTGCGTTTCCTACGATTACATGCATTTGAATGGGGGAATTCGACGGAACAAAGTATAGGTTTTCATTATGTGAATAACTTGAAAATCTTAGCTCAAACAGCTTCAAAACCTGTTTGCCCAGCACGGGGATCTTGAACTGTATAAGATAACGCCGTAAATATGTGTGTCTGAGTCTTCTATCAAGACTTACAGCTATTTATATGAAGTTGTAAAAAAAAACTTTATTTCGTCAAGACAGTGCGTTTCCTACGATTACATGCATTTGAATGGGGGAATTCGCCGGAACAAAGTATAGGTTTTCATTATGTGAATAACTTGAAAATCTTAGCTCAAACAGCTTCAAAACCTGTTTGCCCAGCACGGGGATCTTGAACTGTATAAGATAACGCCGTAAATATGTGTGTCTGAGTCTTCTATCAAGACTTACAGCTATTTATATGAAGTTGTAAAAAAAAACTTTATTTCGTCAAGACAGTGCGTTTCCTACGATTACATGCATTTGAATGGGGGAATTCGCCGGAACAAAGTATAGGTTTTCATTATGTGAATAACTTGAAAATCTTAGCTCAAACAGCTGCAAAACCTGTGTGCCCAGCACAGGGATATAGAAGTCTATGAGATAACGCCGTAAATATGTGTGTCTGAGTCTTCTATCAAGACTTACAGCTATTTATATGAAGTTGTACAAAAACGCTTTATTTCGTCAAGACAGTGCGTTTCTTACGATTACATGCATTTGAATGGGGGAAATCCCCGGAACAAAGTATAGGTTTTCATTATGTGAATAACTTGAAAATCTTAGCTCAAACAGCTTCAAAACCTGTTTGCCCAGCACGGGGATCTTGAACTGTATAAGATAACGCCGTAAATATGTGTGTCTGAGTCTTCTATCAAGACTTACAGCTATTTATATGAAGTTGTACAAAAACGCTTTATTTCGTCAAGACAGTGCGTTTCCTACGATTACATGCATTTGAATGGGGAGCTCGCCCGAAACAAAGTATAGGTTTTCATTATGTGAATAACTAGAAAATCTTAGCTCAAACAGCTGCAAAACCTGTGTGCCCAGCACAGGGATATAGAAGTCTATGAGATAAAGCCATAAATATGTGTGTCTGAGTCTTCTATCAAAACTTACAGCTATTTATATGAAGTTGTACAAAAACGCTTTATTTCGTCAAGCCAGTGCCGTTCCTACGATTACATGCATTTGAATGGGGAGCTCGCCCGAAACAAAGTATAGGTTTTCATTATGTGAATAACTTGAAAATCTTAGCTCAAACAGCTGCAAAACCTGTGTGCCCAGCACAGGGATATAGAAGTCTATGAGATAAAGCCATGAATATGTGTGTCTGAGTCTTCTATCAAAAGTTACAGCTATTTATATGAAGTTGTACAAAAACGCTTTATTTCCTCAAGCAAGTGCGTGTCCTACGATTACATGCATTTGAATGGGGAGCTCGCCCTAAACAAAGTATAGGTTTTCATTATGTGAATAACTTGAAAATCTTAGCTCAAACAGCTTCAAAACCTGTTTGCCCAGCACGGGGATCTTGAACTGTATAAGATAACGCCGTAAATATGTGTGTCTGAGTCTTCTATCAAGACTTACAGCTATTTATATGAAGTTGTACAAAAACGCTTTATTTCTTCAAGACAGTGCGTTTCCTAGGATTAGATGCATTTGAATGGGGCAATTCGCCCGAAACAAAGTATAGGTTTTCATTATGTGAATAACTTGAAAATCTTAGCTCAAACAGCTTCAAAACCTGTTTGCCCAGCACGGGGATCTTGAACTGTATAAGATAACGCCGTAAATATGTGTGTCTGAGTCTTCTATCAAGACTTACATCTATTTATATGAAGTTGTACAAAAACGCTTTATTTCGTCAAGACAGTGCGTTTCCTACGATTACATGCATTTGAATGGGGGAATTCGCCGGAACAAAGTTTAGGTTTTCATTATGTGAATAACTTGAAAATCTTAGCTCAAACAGCTTCAAAACCTTTTTGCCCAGCACGGGGATCTTGAACTGTATAAGATAACGCCGTAAATATGTGTGTCTGAGTCTTCTATCAAGACTTACAGCTATTTATATGAAGTTGTAAAAAAAAACTTTATTTCGTCAAGACAGTGCGTTTCCTACGATTACATGCATTTGAATGGGGGAATTCGCCGGAACAAAGTATAGGTTTTCATTATGTGAATAACTTGAAAATCTTAGCTCAAACAGCTTCAAAACCTGTTTGCCCAGCACGGGGATCTTGAACTGTATAAGATAACGCCGTAAATATGTGTGTCTGAGTCTTCTATCAAGACTTACAGCTATTTATATGAAGTTGTACAAAAACGCTTTATTTCGTCAAGACAGTGCGTTTCCTACGATTACATGCATTTGAATGGGGGAATTCGCCGGAACAAAGTATAGGTTTTCATTATGTGAATAACTTGAAAATCTTAGCTCAAACAGCTTCAAAACCTGTTTGCCCAGCACGGGGATCTTGAACTGTATAAGATAACGCCGTAAATATGTGTGTATGCTTCTTCTATCAAGACTTACAGCTATTTATATGAAGTTGTACAAAAACGCTTTATTTCGTCAAGACAGTGCGTTTCCTACGATTACATGCATTTGAATGGGGGAATTCGGCCGAAACAAAGTATAGGTTTTCATTATGTGAATAACTTGAAAATCTTAGCTCAAACAGCTTCAAAACCTGTTTGCCCAGCACGGGGATCTTGAACTGTATAAGATAACGCCGTAAATATGTGTGTCTGAGTCTTCTATCAAGACTTACAGCTATTTATATGAAGTTGTACAAAAACGCTTTATTTCGTCAAGACAGTGCGTTTCCTACGATTACATGCATTTGAATGGGGGAATTCGCCGGAACAAAGTATAGGTTTTCATTATGTGAATAACTTGAAAATCTTAGCTCAAACAGCTTCAAAACCTGTTTGCCCAGCACGGGGATCTTGAACTGTATAAGATAACGCCGTAAATATGTGTGTATGCTTCTTCTATCAAGACTTGCAGCTATTTATATGAAGTTGTACAAAAACGCTTTATTTCGTCAAGACAGTGCGTTTCCTACGATTACATGCATTTGAATGGGGGAATTCGCCGGAACAAAGTATAGGTTTTCATTATGTGAATAACTTGAAAATCTTAGCTCAAACAGCTTCAAAACCTGTTTGCCCAGCACGGGGATCTTGAACTGTATAAGATAACGCCGTAAATATGTGTGTATGCTTCTTCTATCAAGACTTACAGCTATTTATATGAAGTTGTAAAAAAAAGCTTTATTTCGTCAAGACAGTGCGTTTCCTACGATTACATGCATTTGAATGGGGGAATTCGCCGGAACAAAGTATAGGTTTTCATTATGTGAATAACTTGAAAATCTTAGCTCAAACAGCTTCAAAACCTGTTTGCCCAGCACGGGGATCTTGAACTGTATAAGATAACGCCGTAAATATGTGTGTCTGAGTCTTCTATCAAGACTTACAGCTATTTATATGAAGTTGTACAAAAACGCTTTATTTCGTCAAGACAGTGCGTTTCCTACGATTACATGCATTTGAATGGGGGAATTCGCCGGAACAAAGTATAGGTTTTCATTATGTGAATAACTTGAAAATCTTAGCTCAAACAGCTTCAAAACCTGTTTGCCCAGCACGGGGATCTTGAACTGTATAAGATAACGCCGTAAATATGTCTGTCTGAGTCTTCTATCAAGACTTACAGCTATTTATATGAAGTTGTAAAAAAAAGCTTTATTTCGTCAAGACAGTGCGTTTCCTACGATTACATGCATTTGAATGGGGCAATTCGCCGGAACAAAGTATAGGTTTTCATTATGTGAATAACTTGAAAATCTTAGCTCAAACAGCTTCAAAACCTGTTTGCCCAGCACGGGGATCTTGAACTGTATAAGATAACGCCGTAAATATGTGTGTCTGAGTCTTCTATCAAGACTTACAGCTATTTATATGAAGTTGTAAAAAAAAGCTTTATTTCGTCAAGACAGTGCGTTTCCTACGATTACATGCATTTGAATGGGGGAATTCGCCGGAACAAAGTATAGGTTTTCATTATGTGAATAACTTGAAAATCTTAGCTCAAACAGCTTCAAAACCTGTTTGCCCAGCACAGGGATATAGAAGTCTATGAGATAAAGCCATAAATATGTGTGTCTGAGTCTTCTATCAAAAGTTACAGCTATTTATATGAAGTTGTACAAAAACGCTTTATTTCCTCAAGCCAGTGCGTTTCTTACGATTACATGCATTTGAATGGGGAGCTCGCCCGAAACAAAGTATAGGTTTTCATTATGTGAATAACTTGAAAATCTTAGCTCAAACAGCTGCAAAGCATGTGTGCCCAGAACAGGGATATAGAAGTCTATGAGATAAAGCCATGAATATGTGTGTCTGAGTCTTCTATCAAAAGTTACAGCTATTTATATGAAGTTGTACAAAAACGCTTTATTTCCTCAAGCAAGTGCGTTTCCTACGATTACATGCATTTGAATGGGGAGCTCGCCCGAAACAAAGTATAGGTTTTCATTATGTGAATAACTTGAAAATCTTAGCTCAAACAGCTTCAAAACCTGTTTGCCCAGCACGGGGATCTTGAACTGTATAAGATAACGCCGTAAATATGTGTGTCTGAGTCTTCTATCAAGACTTACAGCTATTTATATGAAGTTGTACAAAAACGCTTTATTTCGTCAAGACAGTGCGTTTCCTAGGATTAGATGCATTTGAATGGTTCAATTAGCCCGAAACAAAGTATAGGTTTTCATTATGTGAATAACTTGAAAATCTTAGCTCAAACAGCTTCAAAACCTGTTTGCCCAGCACGGGGATCTTGAACTGTATAAGATAACGCCGTAAATATGTGTGTCTGAGTCTTCTATCAAGACTTACAGCTATTTATATGAAGTTGTACAAAAACGCTTTATTTCGTCAAGACAGTGCGTTTCCTACGATTACATGCATTTGAATGGGGGAATTCGCCGGAACAAAGTTTAGGTTTTCATTATGTGAATAACTTGAAAATCTTAGCTCAAACAGCTTCAAAACCTTTTTGCCCAGCACGGGGATCTTGAACTGTATAAGATAACGCCGTAAATATGTGTGTCTGAGTCTTCTATCAAGACTTACAGCTATTTATATGAAGTTGTAAAAAAAAACTTTATTTCGTCAAGACAGTGCGTTTCCTACGATTACATGCATTTGAATGGGGGAATTCGCCGGAACAAAGTATAGGTTTTCATTATGTGAATAACTTGAAAATCTTAGCTCAAACAGCTTCAAAACCTGTTTGCCCAGCACGGGGATCTTGAACTGTATAAGATAACGCCGTAAATATGTGTGTCTGAGTCTTCTATCAAGACTTACAGCTATTTATATGAAGTTGTAAAAAAAAACTTTATTTCGTCAAGACAGTGCGTTTCCTACGATTACATGCATTTGAATGGGGGAATTCGCCGGAACAAAGTATAGGTTTTCATTATGTGAATAACTTGAAAATCTTAGCTCAAACAGCTGCAAAACCTGTGTGCCCAGCACAGGGATATAGAAGTCTATGAGATAACGCCGTAAATATGTGTGTCTGAGTCTTCTATCAAAAGTTACAGCTATTTATATGAAGTTGTACAAAAACGCTTTATTTCCTCAAGCAAGTGCGTGTCCTACGATTACATGCATTTGAATGGGGAGCTCGCCCTAAACAAAGTATAGGTTTTCATTATGTGAATAACTTGAAAATCTTAGCTCAAACAGCTTCAAAACCTGTTTGCCCAGCACGGGGATCTTGAACTGTATAAGATAACGCCGTAAATATGTGTGTCTGAGTCTTCTATCAAGACTTACAGCTATTTATATGAAGTTGTACAAAAACGCTTTATTTCTTCAAGACAGTGCGTTTCCTAGGATTAGATGCATTTGAATGGGGCAATTCGCCCGAAACAAAGTATAGGTTTTCATTATGTGAATAACTTGAAAATCTTAGCTCAAACAGCTTCAAAACCTGTTTGCCCAGCACGGGGATCTTGAACTGTATAAGATAACGCCGTAAATATGTGTGTCTGAGTCTTCTATCAAGACTTACATCTATTTATATGAAGTTGTACAAAAACGCTTTATTTCGTCAAGACAGTGCGTTTCCTACGATTACATGCATTTGAATGGGGGAATTCGCCGGAACAAAGTTTAGGTTTTCATTATGTGAATAACTTGAAAATCTTAGCTCAAACAGCTTCAAAACCTTTTTGCCCAGCACGGGGATCTTGAACTGTATAAGATAACGCCGTAAATATGTGTGTCTGAGTCTTCTATCAAGACTTACAGCTATTTATATGAAGTTGTAAAAAAAAACTTTATTTCGTCAAGACAGTGCGTTTCCTACGATTACATGCATTTGAATGGGGGAATTCGCCGGAACAAAGTATAGGTTTTCATTATGTGAATAACTTGAAAATCTTAGCTCAAACAGCTTCAAAACCTGTTTGCCCAGCACGGGGATCTTGAACTGTATAAGATAACGCCGTAAATATGTGTGTCTGAGTCTTCTATCAAGACTTACAGCTATTTATATGAAGTTGTACAAAAACGCTTTATTTCGTCAAGACAGTGCGTTTCCTACGATTACATGCATTTGAATGGGGAGCTCGCCCGAAACAAAGTATAGGTTTTCATTATGTGAATAACTTGAAAATCTTAGCTCAAACAGCTGCAAAACCTGTGTGCCCAGCACAGGGATATAGAAGTCTATGAGATAAAGCCATGAATATGTGTGTCTGAGTCTTCTATCAAAAGTTACAGCTATTTATATGAAGTTGTACAAAAACGCTTTATTTCGTCAAGCCAGTGCGTTTCCTACGATTACATGCATTTGAATGGGGAGCTCGCCCGAAACAAAGTATAGGTTTTCATTATGTGAATAACTTGAAAATCTTAGCTCAAACAGCTGCAAAACCTGTGTGCCCAGCACAGGGATATAGAAGTCTATGAGATAACGCCGTAAATATGTGTGTCTGAGTCTTCTATCAAGACTTACAGCTATTTATATGAAGTTGTACAAAAACGCTTTATTTCGTCAAGACAGTGCGTTTCCTAGGATTAGATGCATTTGAATGGGGCAATTCGCCCGAAACAAAGTATAGGTTTTCATTATGTGAATAACTTGAAAATCTTAGCTCAAACAGCTTCAAAACCTGTTTGCCCAGCACGGGGATCTTAAACTGTATAAGATAACGCCGTAAATATGTGTGTCTGAGTCTTCTATCAAGACTTACAGCTATTTATATGAAGTTGTACAAAAACGCTTTATTTCGTCAAGACAGTGCGTTTCCTACGATTACATGCATTTGAATGGGGGAATTCGCCGGAACAAAGTATAGGTTTTCATTATGTGAATAACTTGAAAATCTTAACTCAAACAGCTTCAAAACCTGTTTGCCCAGCACGGGGATCTTAAACTGTATAAGATAACGCCGTAAATATGTGTGTCTGAGTCTTCTATCAAGACTTACAGCTATTTATATGAAGTTGTTAAAAAAAAGCTTTATTTCGTCAAGACAGTGCGTTTCCTACGATTACATGCATTTGAATGGGGGAATTCGCCGGAACAAAGTATAGGTTTTCATTATGTGAATAACTTGAAAATCTTAGCTCAAACAGCTTCAAAACCTGTTTGCCCAGCACGGGGATCTTGAACTGTATAAGATAACGCCGTAAATATGTGTGTCTGAGTCTTCTATCAAGACTTACAGCTATTTATATGAAGTTGTACAAAAACGCTTTATTTCGTCAAGACAGTGCGTTTCCTACGATTACATGCATTTGAATGGGGAGCTCGCCCGAAACAAAGTATAGGTTTTCATTATGTGAATAACTTGAAAATCTTAGCTCAAACAGCTTCAAAACCTGTGTGCCCAGCACAGGGATATAGAAGTCTATGAGATAAAGCCATGAATATGTGTGTCTGAGTCTTCTATCAAAAGTTACAGCTATTTATATGAAGTTGTACAAAAACGCTTTATTTCCTCAAGCAAGTGCGTTTCCTACGATTACATGCATTTGAATGGGGAGCTCGCCCTAAACAAAGTATAGGTTTTCATTATGTGAATAACTTGAAAATCTTAGCTCAAACAGCTTCAAAACCTGTTTGCCCAGCACGGGGATCTTGAACTGTATAAGATAACGCCGTAAATATGTGTGTCTGAGTCTTCTATCAAGACTTACAGCTATTTATATGAAGTTGTACAAAAACGCTTTATTTCGTCAAGACAGTGCGTTTCCTAGGATTAGATGCATTTGAATGGGGCAATTCGCCCGAAACAAAGTATAGGTTTTCATTATGTGAATAACTTGAAAATCTTAGCTCAAACAGCTTCAAAACCTGTTTGCCCAGCACGGGGATCTTAAACTGTATAAGATAACGCCGTAAATATGTGTGTCTGAGTCTTCTATCAAGACTTGCAGCTATTTATATGAAGTTGTACAAAAACGCTTTATTTCGTTAAGACAGTGCGTTTCCTACGATTACATGCATTTGAATGGGGGAATTCGCCGGAACAAAGTATAGGTTTTCATTATGTGAATAACTTGAAAATCTTAGCTCAAACAGCTTCAAAACCTGTTTGCCCAGCACGGGGATCTTGAACTGTATAAGATAACGCCGTAAATATGTGTGTCTGAGTCTTCTATCAAGACTTACAGCTATTTATATGAAGTTGTAAAAAAAAGCTTTATTTCGTCAAGACAGTGCGTTTCCTACGATTACATGCATTTGAATGGGTGAATTCGCCGGAACAAAGTATAGGTTTTCATTATGTGAATAACTTGAAAATCTTAGCTCAAACAGCTGCAAAACCTGTGTGCCCAGCACAGGGATATAGAAGTCTATGAGATAAAGCCATAAATATGTGTGTCTGAGTCTTCTATCAAAAGTTACAGCTATTTATATGAAGTTGTACAAAAACGCTTTATTTCCTCAAGCCAGTGCGTTTCTTACGATTACATGCATTTGAATGGGGAGCTCGCCCGAAACAAAGTATAGGTTTTCATTATGTGAATAACTTGAAAATCTTAGCTCAAACAGCTGCAAAACATGTGTGCCCAGCACAGGGATATAGAAGTCTATGAGATAAAGCCATAAATATGTGTGTCTGAGTCTTCTATCAAAAGTTACAGCTATTTATATGAAGTTGTACAAAAACGCTTTATTTCCTCAAGCAAGTGCGTTTCCTACGATTACATGCATTTGAATGGGGAGCTCGCCCTAAACAAAGTATAGGTTTTCATTATGTGAATAACTTGAAAATCTTAGCTCAAACAGCTTCAAAACCTGTTTGCCCAGCACGGGGATCTTGAACTGTATAAGATAACGCCGTAAATATGTGTGTCTGAGTCTTCTATCAAGACTTACAGCTATTTATATGAAGTTGTACAAAAACGCTTTATTACGTCAAGACAGTGCGTTTCCTAGGATTAGATGCATTTGAATGGGGCAATTCGCCCGAAACAAAGTATAGGTTTTCATTATGTGAATAACTTGAAAATCTTAGCTCAAACAGCTTCAAAACCTGTTTGCCCAGCACGGGGATCTTGAACTGTATAAGATAACGCCGTAAATATGTGTGTCTGAGTCTTCTATCAAGACTTACAGCTATTTATATGAAGTTGTACAAAAACGCTTTATTTCGTCAAGACAGTGCGTTTCCTAGGATTACATGCATTTGAATGGGGGAATTCGCCGGAACAAAGTATAGGTTTTCATTATGTGAATAACTTGAAAATCTTAGCTCAAACAGCTTCAAAACCTGTTTGCCCAGCACGGGGATCTTGAACTGTATAAGATAACGCCGTAAATATGTGTGTCTGAGTCTTCTATCAAGACTTACAGCTATTTATATGAAGTTGTAAAAAAAAGCTTTATTTCGTCAAGACAGTGCGTTTCCTACGATTACATGCATTTGAATGGGGGAATTCGCCGGAACAAAGTATAGGTTTTCATTATGTGAATAACTTGAAAATCTTAGCTCAAACAGCTGCAAAACCTGTGTGCCCAGCACAGGGATATAGAAGTCTATAAGATAAAGCCATGAATATGTGTGTCTGAGTCTTCTATCAAAAGTTACAGCTATTTATATGAAGTTGTAAAAAAAAGCTTTATTCCCTCAAGCCAGTGCGTTTCCTACTTTTACATGCATTTGAATGGGGGAATTCGCCGGAACAAAGTATAGGTTTTCATTATGTGAATAACTTGAAAATCTTAGCTCAAACAGCTTCAAAACCTGTTTGCCCAGCACGGGGATCTTGAACTGTATAAGATAACGCCGTAAATATGTGTGTCTGAGTCTTCTATCAAGACTTACAGCTATTTATATGAAGTTGTACAAAAACGCTTTATTTCGTCAAGACAGAGCGTTTCCTACGATTACATGCATTTGAATGGGGAGCTCGCCCGAAACAAAGTATAGGTTTTCATTATGTGAATAACTTGAAAATCTTAGCTCAAACAGCTTCAAAACCTGTGTGCCCAGCACAGGGATATAGAAGTCTATGAGATAAAGCCATAAATATGTGTGTCTGAGTCTTCTATCAAAAGTTACAGCTATTTATATGAAGTTGTACAAAAACGCTTTATTTCCTCAAGCCAGTGCGTTTCTTACGATTACATGCATTTGAATTGGGAGCTCGCCCGAAACAAAGTATAGGTTTTCATTATGTGAATAACTTGAAAATCTTAGCTCAAACAGCTGCAAAACCTGTGTGCCCAGCACAGGGATATAGAAGTCTATGAGATAAAGCCATAAATATGTGTGTCTGAGTCTTCTATCAAAAGTTACAGCTATTTATATGAAGTTGTACAAAAACGCTTTATTTCGTCAAGACAGGGCGTTTCCTACGATTACATGCATTTGAATGGGGAGCTCGCCCTAAACAAAGTATAGGTTTTCATTATGTGAATAACTTGAAAATCTTAGCTCAAACAGCTTCAAAACCTTTTTGCCCAGCACGGGGATCTTGAACTGTATAAGATAACGCCGTAAATATGTGTGTCTGAGTCTTCTATCAAGACTTACAGCTATTTATATGAAGTTGTACAAAAACGCTTTATTTCGTCAAGCCAGTGCGTTTCTTACGATTACATGGATTTGAATGGGGAATTCGCCGAAACAAAGTATAGGTTTTCATTATGTGAATAACTTGAAAATCTTAGCTCAAACAGCTGCAAAACCTGTGTGCCCAGCACAGGGATATAGAAGTCTATGAGATAAAGCCATAAATATGTGTGTCTGAGTCTTCTATCAAAAGTTACAGCTATTTATATGAAGTTGTACAAAAACGCTTTATTTCGTCAAGACAGGGCGTTTCCTACGATTACATGCATTTGAATGGGGAGCTCGCCCTAAACAAAGTATAGGTTTTCATTATGTGAATAACTTGAAAATCTTAGCTCAAACGGCTTCAAAACCTTTTTGCCCAGCACGGGGATCTTGAACTGTATAAGATAACGCCGTAAATATGTGTGTCTGAGTCTTCTATCAAGACTTACAGCTATTTATATGAAGTTGTACAAAAACGCTTTATTTCGTCAAGACAGTGCATTTCCTATGATTACATGCATTTGAATGGGGCAATTCGGCCGAAACAAAGTATAGGTTTTCATTATGTGAATAACTTGAAAATCTTAGCTCAAACAGCTTCCAAACCTGTTTGCCCAGCATGGGGATCTTGAACTGTATAAGATAACACCGTAAATATATGTGTCTGAGTCTTCTATCAAAAGTTACAGCTATTTATATGAAGTTGTACAAAAACGCTTTATTTCGTCAAGACAGTGCGTTTCCTACGATTACATGCATTTGAATGGGGGAATTCCCCGGAACAAAGTATAGGTTTTCATTATGTGAATAACTTGAAAATCTTAGCTCAAACAGCTTCAAAACCTGTTTGCCCAGCACGGGGATCTTGAACTGTATAAGATAACGCCGTAAATATGTGTGTCTGAGTCTTCTATCAAGGCTTACAGCTATTTATATGAAGTTGTAAAAAAAAGCTTTATTTCGTCAAGACAGTGCGTTTCCTACGATTACATGCATTTGAATGGGGGAATTCGCCGGAACAAAGTATAGGTTTTCATTATGTGAATAACTTGAAAATCTTAGCTCAAACAGCTTCAAAACCTGTTTGCCCAGCACGGGGATCTTGAACTGTATAAGATAACGCCGTAAATATGTGTGTCTGAGTCTTCTATCAAGACTTACAGCTATTTATATGAAGTTGTAAAAAAAAGCTTTATTTCGTCAAGACAGTGCGTTTCCTACGATTACATGCATTTGAATGGGGGAATTCGCCGGAACAAAGTATAGGTTTTCATTATGTGAATAACTTGAAAATCTTAGCTCAAACAGCTTCAAAACCTGTTTGCCCAGCACAGGGATCTTGAACTGTATAAGATAACGCCGTAAATATGTGTGTCTGAGTCTTCTATCAAGACTTACAGCTATTTATATGAAGTTGTACAAAAACGCTTTATTTCGTCAAGACAGTGCGTTTCCTAGGATTACATGCATTTGAATGGGGAGCTCGCCCGAAACAAAGTATAGGTTTTCATTATGTGAATAACTTGAAAATCTTAGCTCAAACAGCTGCAAAACCTGTGTGCCCAGCACAGGGATATAGAAGTCTATGAGATAAAGCCATAAATATGTGTGTCTGAGTCTTCTATCAAAACTTACAGCTATTTATATGAAGTTGTACAAAAACGCTTTATTTCGTCAAGCCAGTGCCGTTCCTACGATTACATGCATTTGAATGGGGAGCTCGCCCGAAACAAAGTATAGGTTTTCATTATGTGAATAACTTGAAAATCTTAGCTCAAACAGCTGCAAAACCTGTGTGCCCAGCAAAGGGATATAGAAGTCTATGAGATAAAGCCATAAATATGTGTGTCTGAGTCTTCTATCAAAAGTTACAGCTATTTATATGAAGTTGTACAAAAACGCTTTATTTCGTCAAGCCAGTGCGTTTCCTACGATTACATGCATTTGAATGGGGAGCTCGCCCGAAACAAAGTATAGGTTTTCATTATGTGAATAACTTGAAAATCTTAGCTCAAACAGCTGCAAAACCTGTGTGCCCAGCACGGGGATATTGAATCTGATAAGATAAAGCCATATTTATGTGTGTCTGAGTCTTCTATCAAAAGTTACAGCTATTTATATGAAGTTGTACAAAAACGCTTTATTTCGTCAAGACAGGGCGTTTCCTACGATTACATGCATTTGAATGGGGAGCTCGCCCGAAACAAAGTATAGGTTTTCATTATGTGAATAACTTGAAAATCTTAGCTCAAACAGCTTCAAAACCTGTTTGCCCAGCACGGGGATCTTGAACTGTAGAAGATAACGCCGTAAATATGTGTGTCTGAGTCTTCTATCAAAAGTTACAGCTATTTATATGAAGTTGTACAAAAACGCTTTATTTCGTCAAGCCAGTGCGTTTCTTACGATTACATGCATTTGAATGGGGAGCTCGCCCGAAACAAAGTATAGGTTATCATTATGTGAATAACTTGAAAATCTTAGCTCAAACAGCTGCAAAACCTGTGTGCCCAGCACGGGGATATAGAAGGCTATGAGATAAAGCCATAAATATGTGTGTCTGAGTCTTCTATCAAAAGTTACAGCTATTTATATGAAGTTGTACAAAAACACTTTATTTCGTCAAGCCAGTGCGTTTCCTACGATTACATGCATTTGAATGGGGAGCTCGCCCGAAACAAAGTATAGGTTATCATTATGTGAATAACTTGAAAATCTTAGCTCAAACAGCTGCAAAACATGTGTGCCCAGCACGGGGATATTGAATCTGATAAGATAAAGCCATATTTATATGTGTCTGAGTCTTCTATCAAAAGTTACAGCTATTTATATGAAGTTGTACAAAAACGCTTTATTTCGTCAAGCCAGTGCGTTTCCTACGATTACATGCATTTGAATGGGGAGCTCGCCCGAAACAAAGTATAGGTTTTCATTATGTGAATAACTAGAACAATATTAGCTCAAACAGCTGCAAAACCTGTGTGCCCAGCACGGGGATATAGAAGTCTATGAGATAAAGCCATAAATATGTGTCTGAGTCTTCTATCAAAAGTTACAGCTATTTATATGAAGTTGTACAAAAACGCTTTATTTCGTCAAGCCAGTGCGTTTCTTACGATTACATGGATTTGAATGGGGAGCTCGCCCGAAACAAAGTATAGGTTTTCATTATGTGAATAACTTGAAAATCTTAGCTCAAACAGCTGCAAAACCTGGGTGCCCAGCACAGGGATATAGAAGTCTATGAGATAAAGCCATAAATATGTGTGTCTGAGTCTTCTATCAAAACTTACAGCTATTTATATTAAGTTGTACAAAAACGCTTTATTTCGTCAAGCCAGTGCATTTCTTACGATTACATGGATTTGAATGGGGAGCTCGCCCGAAACAAAGTATAGGTTTTCATTATGTGAATAACTAGAACAATCTTAGCTCAAACAGCTGCAAAACCTGTGTGCCCAGCACGGGGATATTGAATCTGATAAGATAAAGCCATATTTATGTGTGTCTGAGTCTTCTATCAAACGTTACAGCTATTTATATGAAGTTGTACAAAAACGCTTTATTTCGTCAAGCCAGTGCGTTTCCTACGATTACATGCATTTGAATGGGGAGCTCGCCCGAAACAAAGTATAGGTTTTCATTATGTGAATAACTTGAAAATCTTAGCTCAAACAGCTGCAAAACCTGTGTGCCCAGCACGGGGATATTGAATCTGATAAGATAAAGCCATATTTATATGTGTCTGAGTCTTCTATCAAAAGTTACAGCTATTTATATGAAGTTGTACAAAAACGCTTTATTTCGTCAAGCCAGTGCGTTTCTTACGATTACATGCATTTGAATGGGGAGCTCGCCCGAAACAAAGGTTTCGGGCAAAGGTTTTCATTATGTGAATAACTTGAAAATCTTAGCTCAAACAGCTGCAAAACCTGGGTGCCCAGCACAGGGATATAGAAGTCTATGAAATAAAGCCATAAATATGTGTGTCTGAGTCTTCTATCAAAAGTTACAGCTATTTATATGAAGTTGTACAAAAACGCTTTATTTCGTCAAGCCAGTGCGTTTCTTACGATTACATGCATTTGAATGGGGAGCTCGCCCGAAACAAAGTATAGGTTTTCATTATGTGAATAACTAGAACTATCTTAGCTCAAACAGCTGCAAAACCTGTGTGCCCAGCACGGGGATACTGAATCTGATAAGATAAAGCCATATTTATGTGTGTCTGAGTCTTCTATCAAACGTTACAGCTATTTATATGAAGTTGTACAAAAACGCTTTATTTCCTCAAGCCAGTGCGCGATTACATGCATTTGAATGGGGAGCTCGCCCGAAACAAAGTATAGGTTTTCATTATGTGAATAACTTGAAAATCTTAGCTCAAACAGCTGCAAAACCTGTGTGCCCAGCACGGGGATATAGAAGGCTATGAGATAAAGCCATAAATATGTGTGTCTGAGTCTTCTATCAAAAGTTACAGCTATTTATATGAAGTTGTACAAAAACACTTTATTTCGTCAAGCCAGTGCGTTTCCTACGATTACATGCATTTGAATGGGGAGCTCGCCCGAAACAAAGTATAGGTTTTCATTATGTGAATAACTTGAAAATCTTAGCTCAAACAGCTGCAAAACATGTGTGCCCAGCACGGGGATATTGAATCTGATAAGATAAAGCCATATTTATATGTGTCTGAGTCTTCTATCAAAAGTTACAGCTATTTATATGAAGTTGTACAAAAACACTTTATTTCGTCAAGCCAGTGCGTTTCCTACGATTACATGCATTTGAATGGGGAGCTCGCCCGAAACAAAGTATAGGTTTTCATTATGTGAATAACTAGAACAATATTAGCTCAAACAGCTGCAAAACATGTGTGCCCAGCACAGGGATATAGAAGTCTATGAGATAAAGCCATAAATATGTGTGTCTGAGTCTTCTATCAAAAGTTACAGCTATTTATATGAAGTTGTACAAAAACGCTTTATTTCGTCAAGCTAGTGCGTTTCTTATGATTACATGCATTTGAATGGGGAGCTCGCCCGAAACAAAGTATAGGTTTTCATTATGTGAATAACTTGAAAATCTTAGCTCAAACAGCTGCAAAACCTGGGTGCCCAGCACAGGGATATAGAAGTCTATGAGATAACGCCGTAAATATGTGTGTCTGAGTCTTCTATCAAGACTTACAGCTATTTATATGAAGTTGTACAAAAACGCTTTATTTCGTCAAGACAGTGCGTTTCTTACGATTACATGCATTTGAATGGGGGAAATCCCCGGAACAAAGTATAGGTTTTCATTATGTGAATAACTTGAAAATCTTAGCTCAAACAGCTTCAAAACCTGTTTGCCCAGCACGGGGATCTTGAACTGTATAAGATAACGCCGTAAATATGTGTGTCTGAGTCTTCTATCAAGACTTACAGCTATTTATATGAAGTTGTACAAAAACGCTTTATTTCGTCAAGACAGTGCGTTTCCTACGATTACATGCATTTGAATGGGGAGCTCGCCCGAAACAAAGTATAGGTTTTCATTATGTGAATAACTTGAAAATCTTAGCTCAAACAGCTGCAAAACCTGTGTGCCCAGCACAGGGATATAGAAGTCTATGAGATAAAGCTATAAATATGTGTGTCTGAGTCTTCTATCAAAACTTACAGCTATTTATATGAAGTTGTACAAAAACGCTTTATTTCGTCAAGCCAGTGCCGTTCCTACGATTACATGCATTTGAATGGGGAGCTCGCCCGAAACAAAGTATAGGTTTTCATTATGTGAATAACTTGAAAATCTTAGCTCAAACAGCTGCAAAACCTGTGTGCCCAGCACAGGGATATAGAAGTCTATGAGATAAAGCCATAAATATGTGTGTCTGAGTCTTCTATCAAAAGTTACAGCTATTTATATGAAGTTGTACAAAAACGCTTTATTTCGTCAAGCCAGTGCGTTTCCTACGATTACATGCATTTGAATGGGGAGCTCGCCCGAAACAAAGTATAGGTTTTCATTATGTGAATAACTTGAAAATCTTAGCTCAAACAGCTGCAAAACCTGTGTGCCCAGCACGGGGATATTGAATCTGATAAGATAAAGCCATATTTATATGTGTCTGAGTCTTCTATCAAAAGTTACAGCTATTTATATGAAGTTGTACAAAAACGCTTTATTTCGTCAAGCCAGTGCGTTTCTTACGATTACATGCATTTGAATGGGGAGCTCGCCCGAAACAAAGGTTTCGGGCAAAGGTTTTCATTATGTGTATAACTTGAAAATCTTAGCTCAAACAGCTGCAAAACCTGGGTGCCCAGCACAGGGATATAGAAGTCTATGAGATAACGCCGTAAATATGTGTGTCTGAGTCTTCTATCAAGACTTACAGCTATTTATATGAAGTTGTACAAAAACGCTTTATTTCGTCAAGACAGTGCGTTTCTTACGATTACATGCATTTGAATGGGGGAAATCCCCGGAACAAAGAATAGGTTTTCATTATGTGAATAACTTGAAAATCTTAGCTCAAACAGCTTCAAAACCTGTTTGCCCAGCACGGGGATCTTGAACTGTATAAGATAACGCCGTAAATATGTGTGTCTGAGTCTTCTATCAAGACTTACAGCTATTTATATGAAGTTGTACAAAAACGCTTTATTTCGTCAAGACAGTGCGTTTCCTACGATTACATGCATTTGAATGGGGAGCTCGCCCGAAACAAAGTATAGGTTTTCATTATGTGAATAACTTGAAAATCTTAGCTCAAACAGCTGCAAAACATGTGTGCTCAGCACGGGGATATTGAATCTGATAAGATAAAGCCATATTTATGTGTGTCTGAGTCTTCTATCAAACGTTACAGCTATTTATATGAAGTTGTACAAAAACGCTTTATTTCCTCAAGCCAGTGCGCGATTACATGCATTTGAATGGGGAGCTCGCCCGAAACAAAGTATAGGTTTTCATTATGTGAATAACTTGAAAATCTTAGCTCAAACAGCTGCAAAACCTGTGTGCCCAGCACGGGGATATAGAAGGCTATGAGATAAAGCCATAAATATGTGTGTCTGAGTCTTCTATCAAAAGTTACAGCTATTTATATGAAGTTGTACAAAAACACTTTATTTCGTCAAGCCAGTGCGTTTCCTACGATTACATGCATTTGAATGGGGAGCTCGCCCGAAACAAAGTATAGGTTTTCATTATGTGAATAACTTGAAAATCTTAGCTCAAACAGCTGCAAAACATGTGTGCTCAGCACGGGGATATTGAATCTGATAAGATAAAGCCATATTTATATGTGTCTGAGTCTTCTATCAAAAGTTACAGCTATTTATATGAAGTTGTACAAAAACGCTTTATTTCGTCAAGCCAGTGCGTTTCCTACGATTACATGCATTTGAATGGGGAGCTCGCCCGAAACAAAGGTTTCGGGCAAAGGTTTTCATTATGTGAATAACTTGAAAATCTTAGCTCAAACAGCTGCAAAACCTGGGTTCCCAGCACAGGGATATAGAAGTCTATGAGATAACGCCGTAAATATGTGTGTCTGAGTCTTCTATCAAGACTTACAGCTATTTATATGAAGTTGTACAAAAACGCTTTATTTCGTCAAGACAGTGCGTTTCCTATGATTACATGCATTTGAATGGGGCAATTCGGCCGAAACAAAGTATAGGTTTTCATTATGTGAATAACTTGAAAATCTTAGCTCAAACAGCTTCCAAACCTGTTTGCCCAGCATGGGGATCTTGAACTGTATAAGATAACACCGTAAATATGTGTGTCTGAGTCTTCTATCAAAAGTTACAGCTATTTATATGAAGTTGTACAAAAACGCTTTATTTCGTCAAGACAGTGCGTTTCTTACGATTACATGCATTTGAATGGGGGAATTCCCCGGAACAAAGTATAGGTTTTCATTATGTGAATAACTTGAAAATCTTAGCTCAAACAGCTTCAAAACCTGTTTGCCCAGCACGGGGATCTTGAACTGTATAAGATAACGCCGTAAATATGTGTGTCTGAGTCTTCTATCAAGACTTACAGCTATTTATATGAAGTTGTACAAAAACGCTTTATTTCGTCAAGACAGTGCGTTTCCTACGATTACATGCATTTGAATGGGGAGCTCGCCCGAAACAAAGTATAGGTTTTCATTATGTGAATAACTTGAAAATCTTAGCTCAAACAGCTGCAAAACCTGTGTGCCCAGCACAGGGATATAGAAGTCTATGAGATAAAGCCATAAATATGTGTGTCTGAGTCTTCTATCAAAACTTACAGCTATTTATATGAAGTTGTACAAAAACGCTTTATTTCGTCAAGCCAGTGCGTTTCTTACGATTACATGCATTTGAATGGGGAGCTCGCCCGAAACAAAGTATAGGTTTTCATTATGTGAATAACTAGAACAATCTTAGCTCAAACAGCTGCAAAACCTGTGTGCCCAGCACGGGGATATTGAATCTGATAAGATAAAGCCATATTTATATGTGTCTGAGTCTTCTATCAAAAGTTACAGCTATTTATATGAAGTTGTACAAAAACGCTTTATTTCGTCAAGCCAGTGCGTTTCTTACGATTACATGCATTTGAATGGGGAGCTCGCCCGAAACAAAGGTTTCGGGCAAAGGTTTTCATTATGTGAATAACTTGAAAATCTTAGCTCAAACAGCTGCAAAACCTGGGTGCCCAGCACAGGGATATAGAAGTCTATGAAATAAAGCCATAAATATGTGTGTCTGAGTCTTCTATCAAAAGTTACAGCTATTTATATGAAGTTGTACAAAAACGCTTTATTTCGTCAAGCCAGTGCGTTTCTTACGATTACATGCATTTGAATGGGGAGCTCGCCCGAAACAAAGTATAGGTTTTCATTATGTGAATAACTAGAACAATCTTAGCTCAAACAGCTGCAAAACCTGTGTGCCCAGCACGGGGATAAAGAAGTGTATTAGATAAAGCCATAAATATGTGTGTCTGAGTCTTCTATCAAAAGTTACAGCTATTTATATGAAGTTGTACAAAAACACTTTATTTCGTCAAGCCAGTGCGTTTCCTACGATTACATGCATTTGAATGGGGAGCTCGCCCGAAACAAAGTATAGGTTTTCATTATGTGAATAACTTGAAAATCTTAGCTCAAACAGCTGCAAAACATGTGTGCTCAGCACGGGGATATTGAATCTGATAAGATAAAGCCATATTTATGTGTGTCTGAGTCTTCTATCAAACGTTACAGCTATTTATATGAAGTTGTACAAAAACGCTTTATTTCCTCAAGCCAGTGCGCGATTACATGCATTTGAATGGGGAGCTCGCCCGAAACAAAGTATAGGTTTTCATTATGTGAATAACTTGAAAATCTTAGCTCAAACAGCTGCAAAACCTGTGTGCCCAGCACGGGGATATAGAAGGCTATGAGATAAAGCCATAAATATGTGTGTCTGAGTCTTCTATCAAAAGTTACAGCTATTTATATGAAGTTGTACAAAAACACTTTATTTCGTCAAGCCAGTGCGTTTCCTACGATTACATGCATTTGAATGGGGAGCTCGCCCGAAACAAAGTATAGGTTTTCATTATGTGAATAACTTGAAAATCTTAGCTCAAACAGCTGCAAAACATGTGTGCTCAGCACGGGGATATTGAATCTGATAAGATAAAGCCATATTTATATGTGTCTGAGTCTTCTATCAAAAGTTACAGCTATTTATATGAAGTTGTACAAAAACGCTTTATTTCGTCAAGCCAGTGCGTTTCCTACGATTACATGCATTTGAATGGGGAGCTCGCCCGAAACAAAGGTTTCGGGCAAAGGTTTTCATTATGTGAATAACTTGAAAATCTTAGCTCAAACAGCTGCAAAACCTGGGTTCCCAGCACAGGGATATAGAAGTCTATGAGATAACGCCGTAAATATGTGTGTCTGAGTCTTCTATCAAGACTTACAGCTATTTATATGAAGTTGTACAAAAACGCTTTATTTCGTCAAGACAGTGCGTTTCCTATGATTACATGCATTTGAATGGGGCAATTCGGCCGAAACAAAGTATAGGTTTTCATTATGTGAATAACTTGAAAATCTTAGCTCAAACAGCTTCCAAACCTGTTTGCCCAGCATGGGGATCTTGAACTGTATAAGATAACACCGTAAATATGTGTGTCTGAGTCTTCTATCAAAAGTTACAGCTATTTATATGAAGTTGTACAAAAACGCTTTATTTCGTCAAGACAGTGCGTTTCTTACGATTACATGCATTTGAATGGGGGAATTCCCCGGAACAAAGTATAGGTTTTCATTATGTGAATAACTTGAAAATCTTAGCTCAAACAGCTTCAAAACCTGTTTGCCCAGCACGGGGATCTTGAACTGTATAAGATAACGCCGTAAATATGTGTGTCTGAGTCTTCTATCAAGACTTACAGCTATTTATATGAAGTTGTACAAAAACGCTTTATTTCGTCAAGACAGTGCGTTTCCTACGATTACATGCATTTGAATGGGGAGCTCGCCCGAAACAAAGTATAGGTTTTCATTATGTGAATAACTTGAAAATCTTAGCTCAAACAGCTGCAAAACCTGTGTGCCCAGCACAGGGATATAGAAGTCTATGAGATAAAGCCATAAATATGTGTGTCTGAGTCTTCTATCAAAACTTACAGCTATTTATATGAAGTTGTACAAAAACGCTTTATTTCGTCAAGCCAGTGCGTTTCTTACGATTACATGCATTTGAATGGGGAGCTCGCCCGAAACAAAGTATAGGTTTTCATTATGTGAATAACTAGAACAATCTTAGCTCAAACAGCTGCAAAACCTGTGTGCCCAGCACGGGGATATTGAATCTGATAAGATAAAGCCATATTTATGTGTGTCTGAGTCTTCTATCAAACGTTACAGCTATTTATATGAAGTTGTACAAAAACGCTTTATTTCCTCAAGCCAGTGCGTTTCTTACGATTACATGCATTTGAATGGGGAGCTCGCCCGAAACAAAGTATAGGTTTTCATTATGTGAATAACTTGAAAATCTTAGCTCAAACAGCTGCAAAACCTGTGTGCCCAGCACAGGGATATAGAAGTCTATGAGATAAAGCCATAAATATGTGTGTCTGAGTCTTCTATCAAAAGTTACAGCTATTTATTAGAAGTTGTGCAAAAACGCTTTATTTCGTCAAGCCAGTGCGTTTCTTACGATTACATGCATTTGAATGGGGAGCTCGCCCGAAACAAAGTATAGGTTTTCATTATGTGAATAACTAGAACAATCTTAGCTCAAACAGCTGCAAAACCTGTGTGCCCAGCACGGGGATATTGAATCTGATAAGATAAAGCCATATTTATGTGTGTCTGAGTCTTCTATCAAAAGTTACAGCTATTTATATGAAGTTGTACAAAAACGCTTTATTTCGTCAAGACAGGGCGTTTCCTACGATTACATGCATTTGAATGGGGAGCTGGCCCGAAACAAAGTATAGGTTTTCATTATGTGAATAACTTGAAAATCTTAGCTCAAACAGCTTCAAAACCTGTTTGCCCAGCACGGGGATCTTGAACTGTTGAAGATAACGCCGTAAATATGTGTGTCTGAGTCTTCTATCAAAAGTTACAGCTATTTATATGAAGTTGTACAAAAACGCTTTATTTCGTCAAGCCAGTGGGTTTCTTACGATTACATGCATTTGAATGGGGAGCTCGCCCGAAACAAAGTATAGGTTTTCATTATGTGAATAACTTGAAAATCTTAGCTCAAACAGCTTCAAAACCTGTTTGCCCAGCACAGGGATATAGAAGTCTATGAGATAAAGCCATAAATATGTGTGTCTGAGTCTTCTATCAAAAGTTACAGCTATTTATATGAAGTTGTACAAAAACACTTTATTTCGTCAAGCCAGTGCTTTTCCTACGATTACATGCATTTGAATGGGGAGCTCGCCCGAAACAAAGTATAGGTTTTCATTATGTGAATAACTTGAAAATCTTAGCTCAAACAGCTGCAAAACCTGTGTGCCCAGCACAGGGATATAGAAGTCTATGAGATAAAGCCATAAATATGTGTGTCTGAGTCTTCTATCAAAAGTTACAGCTATTTATATGAAGTTGTACAAAAACGCTTTATTTCGTCAAGCCAGTGCGTTTCTTACGATTACATGCATTTGAATGGGGAGCTCGCCCGAAACAAAGTATAGGTTTTCATTATGTGAATAACTTGAAAATCTTAGCTCAAACAGCTGCAAAACCTGTGTGCCCAGCACGGGGATATTGAATCTGATAAGATAAAGCCATATTTATATGTGTCTGAGTCTTCTATCAAAAGTTACAGCTATTTATATGAAGTTGTACAAAAATGCTTTATTTCGTCAAGCCAGTGCGTTTCTTACGATTACATGCATTTGAATGGGGAGCTCGCCCGAAACAAAGTATAGGTTTTCATTATGTGAATAACTTGAAAATCTTAGCTCAAACAGCTGCAAAACCTGGGTGCCCAGCACAGGGATATAGAAGTCTATGAGATAAAGCCATAAATATGTGTGTCTGAGTCTTCTATCAAAAGTTACAGCTATTTATATGAAGTTGTACAAAAACGCTTTATTTCGTCAAGCCAGTGCGTTTCTTACGATTACATGCATTTGAATGGGGAGCTCGCCCGAAACAAAGTATAGGTTTTCATTATGTGAATAACTAGAACAATCTTAGCTCAAACAGCTGCAAAACCTGTGTGCCCAGCACGGGGATACTGAATCTGATAAGATAAAGCCATATTTATGTGTGTCTGAGTCTTCTATCAAACGTTACAGCTATTTATATGAATTTGCACAAAAACGCTTTATTTCGTCAAGCCAGTGCGTTTCTTACGATTACATGCATTTGAATGGGGAGCTCGCCCGAAACAAAGTATAGGTTTTCATTATGTGAATAACTAGAACAATCTTAGCTCAAACAGCTGCAAAACCTGTGTGCCCAGCACGGGGATATTGAATCTGATAAGATAAAGCCATATTTATGTGTGTCTGAGTCTTCTATCAAACGTTACAGCTATTTATATGAAGTTGTACAAAAACGCTTTATTTCCTCAAGCCAGTGCGTTTCTTACGATTACATGCATTTGAATGGGGAGCTCGCCCGAAACAAAGTATAGGTTTTCATTATGTGAATAACTTGAAAATCTTAGCTCAAACAGCTGCAAAACCTGTGTGCCCAGCACAGGGATATAGAAGTCTATGAGATAAAGCCATAAATATGTGTGTCTGAGTCTTCTATCAAAAGTTACAGCTATTTATTAGAAGTTGTGCAAAAACGCTTTATTTCGTCAAGCCAGTGCGTTTCTTACGATTACATGCATTTGAATGGGGAGCTCGCCCGAAACAAAGTATAGGTTTTCATTATGTGAATAACTAGAACAATCTTAGCTCAAACAGCTGCAAAACCTGTGTGCCCAGCACGGGGATATTGAATCTGATAAGATAAAGCCATATTTATGTGTGTCTGAGTCTTCTATCAAAAGTTACAGCTATTTATATGAAGTTGTACAAAAACGCTTTATTTCGTCAAGACAGGGCGTTTCCTACGATTACATGCATTTGAATGGGGAGCTGGCCCGAAACAAAGTATAGGTTTTCATTATGTGAATAACTTGAAAATCTTAGCTCAAACAGCTTCAAAACCTGTTTGCCCAGCACGGGGATCTTGAACTGTTGAAGATAACGCCGTAAATATGTGTGTCTGAGTCTTCTATCAAAAGTTACAGCTATTTATATGAAGTTGTACAAAAACGCTTTATTTCGTCAAGCCAGTGCGTTTCTTACGATTACATGCATTTGAATGGGGAGCTCGCCCGAAACAAAGTATAGGTTTTCATTATGTGAATAACTTGAAAATCTTAGCTCAAACAGCTTCAAAACCTGTTTGCCCAGCACAGGGATATAGAAGTCTATGAGATAAAGCCATAAATATGTGTGTCTGAGTCTTCTATCAAAAGTTACAGCTATTTATATGAAGTTGTACAAAAACACTTTATTTCGTCAAGCCAGTGCTTTTCCTACGATTACATGCATTTGAATGGGGAGCTCGCCCGAAACAAAGTATAGGTTTTCATTATGTGAATAACTTGAAAATCTTAGCTCAAACAGCTGCAAAACCTGTGTGCCCAGCACAGGGATATAGAAGTCTATGAGATAAAGCCATAAATATGTGTGTCTGAGTCTTCTATCAAAAGTTACAGCTATTTATATGAAGTTGTACAAAAACGCTTTATTTCGTCAAGCCAGTGCGTTTCTTACGATTACATGCATTTGAATGGGGAGCTCGCCCGAAACAAAGTATAGGTTTTCATTATGTGAATAACTAGAACAATCTTAGCTCAAACAGCTGCAAAACCTGTGTGCCCAGCACGGGGATATAGAAGTCTATGAGATAAAGCCATAAATATGTGTGTCTGAGTCTTCTATCAAAACAAACAGCTATTTATATGAAGTTGTACAAAAACGCTTTATTTCGTCAAGCCAGTGCGTTTCTTACGATTACATGCATTTGAATGGGGAGCTCGCCCGAAACAAAGTATAGGTTTTCATTATGTGAATAACTTGAAAATCTTAGCTCAAACAGCTGCAAAACCTGTGTGCCCAGCACGGGGATATTGAATCTGATAAGATAAAGCCATATTTATATGTGTCTGAGTCTTCTATCAAAAGTTACAGCTATTTATATGAAGTTGTACAAAAATGCTTTATTTCGTCAAGCCAGTGCGTTTCTTACGATTACATGCATTTGAATGGGGAGCTCGCCCGAAACAAAGTATAGGTTTTCATTATGTGAATAACTTGAAAATCTTAGCTCAAACAGCTGCAAAACCTGGGTGCCCAGCACAGGGATATAGAAGTCTATGAGATAAAGCCATAAATATGTGTGTCTGAGTCTTCTATCAAACGTTACAGCTATTTATATGAATTTGCACAAAAACGCTTTATTTCGTCAAGCCAGTGCGTTTCCTATGATTACATGCATTTGAATGGGGAACTCGCCCGAAACAAAGTATAGGTTTTCATTATGTGAATAACTTGAAAATCTTAGCTCAAACAGCTGCAAAACCTGTGTGCCCAGCACGGGGATATTGAATCTGATAAGATAAAGCCATATTTATATGTGTCTGAGTCTTCTATCAAAAGTTACAGCTATTTATATGAAGTTGTACAAAAACGCTTTATTTCGTCAAGCCAGTGCGTTTCCTACGATTACATGCATTTGAATGGGGAGCTCGCCCGAAACAAAGTATAGGTTTTCATTATGTGAATAACTAGAACAATATTAGCTCAAACAGCTGCAAAACATGTTTGCCCAGCACAGGGATATAGAAGTCTATGAGATAAAGCCATAAATATGTGTGTCTGAGTCTTCTATCAAAAGTTACAGCTATTTATATGAAGTTGTACAAAAACGCTTTATTTCGTCAAGCTAGTGCGTTTCTTACGATTACATGCATTTGAATGGGGAGCTCGCCCGAAACAAAGTATAGGTTTTCATTATGTGAATAACTTGAAAATCTTAGCTCAAACAGCTGCAAAACATGTGTGCCCAGCACGGGGATATAGAAGTCTATGAGATAAAGCCATAAATATGTGTGTCTGAGTCTTCTATCAAAAGTTACAGCTATTTATATGAAGTTGTACAAAAACGCTTTATTTCGTCAAGCCAGTGCGTTTCTTACGATTACATGCATTTGAATGGGGAGCTCGCCCGAAACAAAGTATAGGTTTTCATTATGTGAATAACTTGAAAATCTTAGCTCAAACAGCTGCAAAACCTGTGTGCCCAGCACGGGGATATAGAAGTCTATGAGATAAAGCCATAAATATGTGTCTGAGTCTTCTATCAAAAGTTACAGCTATTTATATGAAGTTGTACAAAAACGCTTTATTTCGTCAAGCCAGTGCGTTTCTTACGATTACATGCATTTGAATGGGGAGCTCGCCCGAAACAAAGTATAGGTTTTCATTATGTGAATAACTAGAACAATCTTAGCTCAAACAGCTGCAAAACCTGTGTGCCCAGCACAGGGATATAGAAGTCTATGAGATAAAGCCATAAATATGTGTGTCTGAGTCTTCTATCAAAACTTACAGCTATTTATATGAAGTTGTACAAAAACGCTTTATTTCGTCAAGCCAGTGCGTTTCTTACGATTACATGGATTTGAATGGGGAGCTCGCCCGAAACAAAGTATAGGTTTTCATTATGTGAATAACTTGAAAATCTTAGCTCAAACAGCTGCAAAACCTGTGTTCCCAGCACGGTGATATTGAATCTGATAAGATCAAGCCATAAATATGTGTGTCTGAGTCTTCTATCAAAAGTTACAGCTATTTATATGAAGTTGTACAAAAACGCTTTATTTCGTCAAGCCAGTGCGTTTCTTACGATTACATGGATTTGAATGGGGAGCTCGCCCGAAACAAAGTATAGGTTTTCATTATGTGAATAACTAGAACAATCTTAGCTCAAACAGCTGCAAAACCTGTGTGCCCAGCACGGGGATATTGAATCTGATAAGATAAAGCCATATTTATGTGAGTCTGAGTCTTCTATCAAAAGTTACAGCTATTTATATGAAGTTGTACAAAAACGCTTTATTTCCTCAAGCCAGTGCGCGATTACATGCATTTGAATGGGGAGCTCGCCCGAAACAAAGTATAGGTTTTCATTATGTGAATAACTTGAAAATCTTAGCTCAAACAGCTGCAAAACCTGTGTGCCCAGCACGGGGATATAGAAGGCTATGAGATTAAGCCATAAATATGTGTGTCTGAGTCTTCTATCAAAAGTTACAGCTATTTATATGAAGTTGTACAAAAACGCTTTATTTCGTCAAGCCAGTGCGTTTCCTACGATTACATGCATTTGAATGGGGAGCTCGCCCGAAACAAAGTATAGGTTATCATTATGTGAATAACTTGAAAATCTTAGCTCAAACAGCTGCAAAACATGTGTGCCCAGCACGGGGATATTGAATCTGATAAGATAAAGCCATATTTATATGTGTCTGAGTCTTCTATCAAAAGTTACAGCTATTTATATGAAGTTGTACAAAAACGCTTTATTTCGTCAAGCCAGTGCGTTTCCTACGATTACATGCATTTGAATGGGGAGCTCGCCCGAAACAAAGTATAGGTTTTCATTATGTGAATAACTAGAACAATATTAGCTCAAACAGCTGCAAAACATGTTTGCCCAGCACAGGGATATAGAAGTCTATGAGATAAAGCCATAAATATGTGTGTCTGAGTCTTCTATCAAAAGTTACAGCTATTTATATGAAGTTGTACAAAAACGCTTTATTTCGTCAAGCTAGTGCGTTTCTTACGATTACATGCATTTGAATGGGGAGCTCGCCCGAAACAAAGTATAGGTTTTCATTATGTGAATAACTTGAAAATCTTAGCTCAAACAGCTGCAAAACATGTGTGCCCAGCACGGGGATATAGAAGTCTATGAGATAAAGCCATAAATATGTGTGTCTGAGTCTTCTATCAAAAGTTACAGCTATTTATATGAAGTTGTACAAAAACGCTTTATTTCGTCAAGCCAGTGCGTTTCTTACGATTACATGCATTTGAATGGGGAGCTCGCCCGAAACAAAGTATAGGTTTTCATTATGTGAATAACTTGAAAATCTTAGCTCAAACATCTGCAAAACCTGTGTGCCCAGCACGGGGATATAGAAGTCTATGAGATAAAGCCATAAATATGTGTCTGAGTCTTCTATCAAAAGTTACAACTATTTATATGAAGTTGTACAAAAACGCTTTATTTCGTCAAGCCAGTGCGTTTCTTACGATTACATGGATTTGAATGGGGAGCTCGCCCGAAACAAAGTATAGGTTTTCATTATGTGAATAACTTGAAAATCTTAGCTCAAACAGCTGCAAAACCTGGGTGCCCAGCACAGGGATATAGAAGTCTATGAGATAAAGCCATAAATATGTGTGTCTGAGTCTTCTATCAAAACTTACAGCTATTTATATGAAGTTGTACAAAAACGCTTTATTTCGTCAAGCCAGTGCGTTTCTTACGATTACATGGATTTGAATGGGGAGCTCGCCCGAAACAAAGTATAGGTTTTCATTATGTGAATAACTTGAAAATCTTAGCTCAAACAGCTGCAAAACCTGGGTGCCCAGCACAGGGATATAGAAGTCTATGAGATAAAGCCATAAATATGTGTGTCTGAGTCTTCTATCAAAACTTACAGCTATTTATATGAAGTTGTACAAAAACGCTTTATTTCGTCAAGCCAGTGCGTTTCTTACGATTACATGCATTTGAATGGGGAGCTCGCCCGAAACAAAGTATAGGTTTTCATTATGTGAATAACTTGAAAATCTTAGCTCAAACAGCTGCAAAACCTGTGTACCCAGCACGGGGATATTGAATCTGATAAGATAAAGCCATATTTATATGTGTCTGAGTCTTCTATCAAAAGTTACAGCTATTTATATGAAGTTGTACAAAAACGCTTTATTTCGTCAAGCCAGTGCGTTTCTTACGATTACATGCATTTGAATGGGGAGCTCGCCCGAAACAAAGTATAGGTTTTCATTATGTGAATAACTTTAAAATCTTAGCTCAAACAGCTGCAAAACCTGGGTGCCCAGCACAGGGATATAGAAGTCTATGAGATAAAGCCATATTTATATGTGTCTGAGTCTTCTATCAAAAGTTACAGCTATATATATGAAGTTTTACAAAAACGCTTTATTTCGTCAAGCCAGTGCGTTTCTTACGATTACATGCATTTGAATGGGGAGCTCGCCCGAAACAAAGTATAGGTTTTCATTATGTGAATAACTAGAACAATCTTAGCTCAAACAGCTGCAAAACCTGTGTGCCCAGCACGGGGATACTGAATCTGATAAGATAAAGCCATATTTATGTGTGTCTGAGTCTTCTATCAAACGTTACAGCTATTTATATGAAGTTGTACAAAAACGCTTTATTTCCTCAAGCCAGTGCGCGATTACATGCATTTGAATGGGGAGCTCGCCCGAAACAAAGTATAGGTTTTCATTATGTGAATAACTTGAAAATCTTAGCTCAAACAGCTGCAAAACCTGTGTGCCCAGCACGGGGATATAGAAGGCTATGAGATAAAGCCATAAATATGTGTGTCTGAGTCTTCTATCAAAAGTTACAGCTATTTATATGAAGTTGTACAAAAACACTTTATTTCGTCAAGCCAGTGCGTTTCCTACGATTACATGCATTTGAATGGGGAGCTCGCCCGAAACAAAGTATAGGTTTTCATTATGTGAATAACTTGAAAATCTTAGCTCAAACAGCTGCAAAACCTGTGTGCCCAGCACGGGGATATAGAAGTCTATGAGATAAAGCCATAAATATGTGTCTGAGTCTTCTATCAAAAGTTACAGCTATTTATATGAAGTTGTACAAAAACGCTTTATTTCGTCAAGCCAGTGCGTTTCTTACGATTACATAGATTTGAATGGGGAGCTCGCCCGAAACAAAGTATAGGTTTTCATTATGTGAATAACTTGAAAATCTTAGCTCAAACAACTGCAAAACCTGGGTGCCCAGCACAGGGATATAGAAGTCTATGAGATAAAGCCATAAATATGTGTGTCTGAGTCTTCTATCAAAACTTACAGCTATTTATATGAAGTTGTACAAAAACGCTTTATTTCGTCAAGCCAGTGCGTTTCTTACGATTACATGCATTTGAATGGGGAGCTCGCCCGAAACAAAGTATAGGTTTTCATTATGTGAATAACTTGAAAATCTTAGCTCAAACAGCTGCAAAACCTGTGTGCCCAGCACGGGGATATAGAAGTCTATGAGATAAAGCCATAAATATGTGTCTGAGTCTTCTATCAAAAGTTACAGCTATTTATATGAAGTTGTACAAAAACGCTTTATTTCGTCAAGCCAGTGCGTTTCTTACGATTACTTGGATTTGAATGGGGAGCTCGCCCGAAACAAAGCATAGGTTTTCATTATGTGAATAACTTGAAAATCTTAGCTCAAACAGCTGCAAAACCTGGGTGCCCAGCACAGGGATATAGAAGTCTATGAGACAAAGCCATAAATATGTGTGTCTGAGTCTTCTATCAAAAGTTACAGCTATTTATATGAAGTTGTACAAAAACGCTTTATTTCGTCAAGCCAGTGCGTTTCTTACGATTACATGCATTTGAATGGGGAGCTCGCCCGAAACAAAGTATAGGTTTTCATTATGTGAATAACTTGAAAATCTTAGCTCAAACAGCTGCAAAACCTGTGTGCCCAGCACGGGGATATTGAATCTGATAAGATAAAGCCATATTTATATGTGTCTGAGTCTTCTATCAAAACTTACAGCTATTTATATGAAGTTGTACAAAAACGCTTTATTTCGTCAAGCCAGTGCGTTTCTTACGATTACATGCATTTGAATGGGGAGCTCGCCCGAAACAAAGTATAGGTTTTCATTATGTGAATAACTTGAAAATCTTAGCTCAAACAGCTGCAAAACCTGTGTGCCCAGCACGGGGATATTGAATCTGATAAGATAAAGCCATATTTATATGTGTCTGAGTCTTCTATCAAAAGTTACAGCTATTTATATGAAGTTGTACAAAAACGCTTTATTTCGTCAAGCCAGTGCGTTTCTTACGATTACATGGATTTGAATGGGGAGCTCGCCCGAAACAAAGTATAGGTTTTCATTATGTGAATAACTTGAAAATCTTAGCTCAAACAGCTGCAAAACCTGGGTGCCCAGCACAGGGATATAGAAGTCTATGAGATAAAGCCATAAATATGTGTGTCTGAGTCTTCTATCAAAACTTACAGCTATTTATATGAAGTTGTACAAAAACGCTTTATTTCGTCAAGCCAGTGCGTTTCTTACGATTACATGGATTTGAATGGGGAGCTCGCCCGAAACAAAGTATAGGTTTTCATTATGTGAATAACTTGAAAATCTTAGCTCAAACAGCTGCAAAACCTGTGTGCCCAGCACGGGGATATAGAAGTCTATGAGATAAAGCCATAAATATGTGTGTCTGAGTCTTCTATCAAAACTTACAGCTATTTATATGAAGTTGTACAAAAACGCTTTATTTCGTCAAGCCAGTGCGTTTCTTACGATTACATGCATTTGAATGGGGAGCTCGCCCGAAACAAAGTATAGCTTTTCATTATGTGAATAACTTGAAAATCTTAGCTCAAACAGCTGCAAAACATGTGTGCCCAGCTCGGGGATATAGAAGTCTATGAGATAAAGCCATAAATATGTGTGTCTGAGTCTTCTATCAAACGTTACAGCTATTTATATGAAGTTGTACAAAAACGCTTAATTTCCTCAAGCCAGAGCGTTTCTTACGATTACATGCATTTGAATGGGGAGCTCGCCCGAAACAAAGCATAGGTTTTCATTATGTGAATAACTTGAAAATCTTAGCTCAAACAGCTGCAAAACCTGGGTGCCCAGCACAGGGATATAGAAGTCTATGAGACAAAGCCATAAATATGTGTGTCTGAGTCTTCTATCAAAAGTTACAGCTATTTATATGAAGTTGTACAAAAACGCTTTATTTCGTCAAGCCAGTGCGTTTCTTACGATTACATGCATTTGAATGGGGAGCTCGCCCGAAACAAAGTATAGGTTTTCATTATGTGAATAACTTGAAAATCTTAGCTCAAACAGCTGCAAAACCTGTGTGCCCAGCACGGGGATATTGAATCTGATAAGATAAAGCCATATTTATATGTGTCTGAGTCTTCTATCAAAACTTACAGCTATTTATATGAAGTTGTACAAAAACGCTTTATTTCGTCAAGCCAGTGCGTTTCTTACGATTACATGCATTTGAATGGGGAGCTCGCCCGAAACAAAGTATAGGTTTTCATTATGTGAATAACTTGAAAATCTTAGCTCAAACAGCTGCAAAACCTGTGTGCCCAGCACGGGGATATTGAATCTGATAAGATAAAGCCATATTTATATGTGTCTGAGTCTTCTATCAAAAGTTACAGCTATTTATATGAAGTTGTACAAAAACGCTTTATTTCGTCAAGCCAGTGCGTTTCTTACGATTACATGGATTTGAATGGGGAGCTCGCCCGAAACAAAGTATAGCTTTTCATTATGTGAATAACTTGAAAATCTTAGCTCAAACAGCTGCAAAACCTGTGTGCCCAGCTCGGGGATATAGAAGTCTATGAGATAAAGCCATAAATATGTGTGTCTGAGTCTTCTATCAAATGTTACAGCTATTTATATGAAGTTGTACAAAAACGCTTAATTTCCTCAAGCCAGAGCGTTTCTTACGATTACATGCATTTGAATGGGGAGCTCGCCCGAAACAAAGTATAGGTTTTCATTATGTGAATAACTTGAAAATCTTAGCTCAAACAGCTGCAAAACCTGTGTGCCCAGCACAGGGATATAGAAGTCTATGAGATAAAGCCATAAATATGTGTGTCTGAGTCTTCTATCAAAAGTTACAGCTATTTATATGAAGTTGTACAAAAACGCTTTATTTCGTCAAGCCAGTGCGTTTCTTACGATTACATGCATTTGAATGGGGAGCTCGCCCGAAACAAAGTATAGGTTTTCATTATGTGAATAACTTGAAAATCTTAGCTCAAACAGCTGCAAAACCTGTGTGCCCAGCACGGGGATATTGAATCTGATAAGATAAAGCCATATTTATATGTGTCTGAGTCTTCTATCAAAAGTTACAGCTATTTATATGAAGTTGTACAAAAACGCTTTATTTCGTCAAGCCAGTGCGTTTCTTACGATTACATGCATTTAAATGGGGAGCTCGCCCGAAACAAAGTATAGGTTTTCATTATGTGAATAACTTGAAAATCTTAGCTCAAACAGCTGCAAAACCTGTGTGCCCAGCACGGGGATATAGAAGTCTATGAGATAAAGCCATAAATATGTGTGTCTGAGTCTTCTATCAAAACTTACAGCTATTTATATGAAGTTGTACAAAAACGCTTTATTTCGTCAAGCCAGTGCGTTTCTTACGATTACATGCATTTGAATGGGGAGCTCGCCCGAAACAAAGTATAGCTTTTCATTATGTGAATAACTTGAAAATCTTAGCTCAAACAGCTGCAAAACATGTGTGCCCAGCTCGGGGATATAGAAGTCTATGAGATAAAGCCATTAATATGTGTGTCTGAGTCTTCTATCAAACGTTACAGCTATTTATATGAAGTTGTACAAAAACGCTTTATTTCCTCAAGCCAGAGCGTTTCTTACGATTACATGCATTTGAATGGGGAGCTCGCCCGAAACAAAGTATAGGTTTTCATTATGTGAATAACTTGAAAATCTTAGCTCAAACAGCTGCAAAACCTGTGTGCCCAGCACAGGGATATAGAAGTCTATGAGATAAAGCCATAAATATGTGTGTCTGAGTCTTCTATCAAAAGTTACAGCTATTTATATGAAGTTGTACAAAAACGCTTTATTTCGTCAAGCCAGTGCGTTTCTTACGATTACATGCATTTGAATGGGGAGCTCGCCCGAAACAAAGTATAGGTTTTCATTATGTGAATAACTTGAAAATCTTAGCTCAAACAGCTGCAAAACCTGTGTGCCCAGCACAGGGATATAGAAGTCTATGAGATAAAGCCATAAATATGTGTGTCTGAGTCTTCTATCAAAAGTTACAGCTATTTATATGAAGTTGTACAAAAACGCTTTATTTCGTCAAGCCAGTGCGTTTCTTACGATTACATGGATTTGAATGGGGAGCTCGCCCGAAACAAAGTATAGGTTTTCATTATGTGAATAACTTGAAAATCTTAGCTCAAACAGCTGTAAAACCTGTGTGCCCAGCACGGGGATATTGAATCTGATAAGATAAAGCCATATTTATGTGTGTCTGAGTCTTCTATCAAACGTTACAGCTATTTATATGAAGTTGTACAAAAACGCTTTATTTCCTCAAGCCAGTGCGTTTCTTACGATTACATGCATTTGAATGGGGAGCTCGCCCGAAACAAAGTATAGGTTTTCATTATGTGAATAACTTGAAAATCTTAGCTCAAACAGCTGCAAAACCTGTGTGCCCAGCACAGGGATATAGAAGTCTATGAGATAAAGCCATAAATATGTGTGTCTGAGTCTTCTATCAAAAGTTACAGCTATTTATATGAAGTTGTACAAAAACGCTTTATTTCGTCAAGCCAGTGCGTTTCTTACGATTACATGCATTTGAATGGGGAGCTCGCCCGAAACAAAGTATAGCTTTTCATTATGTGAATAACTAGAACAATCTTAGCTCAAACAGCTGCAAAACCTGTGTGCCCAGCACGGGGATATAGAAGTCTATGAGATAAAGCCATAAATATGTGTGTCTGAGTCTTCTATCAAAAGTTACAGCTATTTATATGAAGTTGTACAAAAACGCTTTATTTCGTCAAGCCAGTGCGTTTCTTACGATTACATGCATTTGAATGGGGAGCTCGCCCGAAACAAAGTATAGGTTTTCATTATGTGAATAACTTGAAAATCTTAGCTCAAACAGCTGCAAAACCTGGGTGCCCAGCACAGGGATATAGAAGTCTATGAGATAAAGCCATAAATATGTTTGTCTGAGTCTTCTATCAAAAGTTACAGCTATTTATATGAAGTTGTACAAAAACGCTTTATTTCGTCAAGCCAGTGCGTTTCTTACGATTACATGCATTTGAATGGGGAGCTCGCCCGAAACAAAGTATAGGTTTTCATTATGTGAATAACTTGAAAATCTTAGCTCAAACAGCTGCAAAACCTGTGTGCCCAGCACGTGGATATAGAAGTCTATGAGATAAAGCCATAAATATGTGTGTCTGAGTCTTCTATCAAAACTTACAGCTATTTATATGAAGTTGTACAAAAACGCTTTATTTCGTCAAGCCAGTGCGTTTCTTACGATTACATGCATTTGAATGGGGAGCTCGCCCGAAACAAAGTATAGGTTTTCATTATGTGAATAACTTGAAAATCTTAGCTCAAACAGCTGCAAAACCTGTGTGCCCAGCACAGGGATATAGAAGTCTATGAGATAAAGCCATAAATATGTGTGTCTGAGTCTTCTATCAAAACTTACAGCTATTTATATGAAGTTGTACAAAAACGCTTTATTTCGTCAAGCCAGTGCGTTTCTTACGATTACATGCATTTGAATGGGGAGCTCGCCCGAAACAAAGTATAGGTTTTCATTATGTGAATAACTTGAAAATCTTAGCTCAAACAGCTGCAAAACCTGTGTGCCCAGCACGGGGATATTGAATCTGATAAGATAAAGCCATATTTATATGTGTCTGAGTCTTCTATCAAAAGTTACAGCTATTTATATGAAGTTGTACAAAAACGCTTTATTTCGTCAAGCCAGTGCGTTTCTTACGATTACATGCATTTGAATGGGGAGCTCGCCCGAAACAAAGTATAGGTTTTCATTATGTGAATAACTTGAAAATCTTAGCTCAAACAGCTGCAAAACCTGTGTGCCCAGCACAGGGATATAGAAGTCTATGAGATAAAGCCATAAATATGTGTGTCTGAGTCTTCTATCAAAAGTTACAGCTATTTATATGAAGTTGTACAAAAACGCTTTATTTCGTCAAGCCAGTGCGTTTCTTACGATTACATGCATTTGAATGGGGAGCTCGCCCGAAACAAAGTATAGGTTTTCATTATGTGAATAACTAGAACAATCTTAGCTCAAACAGCTGCAAAACCTGTGTGCCCAGCACGGGGATATAGAAGTCTATGAGATAAAGCCATAAATATGTGTGTCTGAGTCTTCTATCAAAAGTTACAGCTATTTATATGAAGTTGTACAAAAACGCTTTATTTCGTCAAGCCAGTGCGTTTCTTACGATTACATGCATTTGAATGGGGAGCTCGCCCGAAACAAAGTATAGGTTTTCATTATGTGAATAACTTGAAAATCTTAGCTCAAACAGCTGCAAAACCTGTGTGCCCAGCACGGGGATATAGAAGTCTATGAGATAAAGCCATAAATATGTGTGTCTGAGTCTTCTATCAAAACTTACAGCTATTTATATGAAGTTGTACAAAAACGCTTTATTTCGTCAAGCCAGTGCGTTTCTTACGATTACATGCATTTGAATGGGGAGCTCGCCCGAAACAAAGTATAGGTTTTCATTATGTGAATAACTTGAAAATCTTAGCTCAAACAGCTGCAAAACCTGTGTGCCCAGCACAGGGATATAGAAGTCTATGAGATAAAGCCATAAATATGTGTGTCTGAGTCTTCTATCAAAACTTACAGCTATTTATATGAAGTTGTACAAAAACGCTTTATTTCGTCAAGCCAGTGCGTTTCTTACGATTACATGGATTTGAATGGGGAGCTCGCCCGAAACAAAGTATAGGTTTTCATTATGTGAATAACTTGAAAATCTTAGCTCAAACAGCTGCAAAACCTGTGTGCCCAGCACGGGGATATTGAATCTGATAAGATAAAGCCATATTTATGTGTGTCTGAGTCTTCTATCAAACGTTACAGCTATTTATATGAAGTTGTACAAAAACGCTTTATTTCGTCAAGCCAGTGCGTTTCTTACGATTACATGCATTTGAATGGGGAGCTCGCCCGAAACAAAGTATAGGTTTTCATTATGTGAATAACTTGAAAATCTTAGCTCAAACAGCTGCAAAACCTGGGTGCCCAGCACAGGGATATAGAAGTCTATGAGATAAAGCCATAAATATGTGTGTCTGAGTCTTCTATCAAAAGTTACAGCTATTTATATGAAGTTGTACAAAAACGCTTTATTTCGTCAAGCCAGTGCGTTTCTTACGATTACATGCATTTGAATGGGGAGCTCGCCCGAAACAAAGTATAGGTTTTCATTATGTGAATAACTTGAAAATCTTAGCTCAAACAGCTGCAAAACCTGTGTGCCCAGCACGTGGATATAGAAGTCTATGAGATAAAGCCATAAATATGTGTGTCTGAGTCTTCTATCAAAAGTTACAGCTATTTATATGAAGTTGTACAAAAACGCTTTATTTCGTCAAGCCAGTGCGTTTCTTACGATTACATGCATTTGAATGGGGAGCTCGCCCGAAACAAAGTATAGGTTTTCATTATGTGAATAACTTGAAAATCTTAGCTCAAACAGCTGCAAAACCTGTGTGCCCAGCACAGGGATATAGAAGTCTATGAGATAAAGCCATAAATATGTGTGTCTGAGTCATCTATCAAAACTTACAGCTATTTATATGAAGTTGTACAAAAACGCTTTATTTCGTCAAGCCAGTGCGTTTCTTACGATTACATGCATTTGAATGGGGAGCTCGCCCGAAACAAAGTATAGGTTTTCATTATGTGAATAACTTGAAAATCTTAGCTCAAACAGCTGCAAAACCTGTGTGCCCAGCACGGGGATATTGAATCTGATAACATAAAGCCATATTTATATGTGTCTGAGTCTTCTATCAAAAGTTACAGCTATTTATATGAAGTTGTACAAAAACGCTTTATTTCGTCAAGCCAGTGCGTTTCTTACGATTACATGCATTTGAATGGGGAGCTCGCCCGAAACAAAGTATAGGTTTTCATTATGTGAATAACTTGAAAATCTTAGCTCAAACAGCTGCAAAACCTGGGTGCCCAGCACGGGGATATAGAAGTCTATGAGATAAAGCCATAAATATGTGTGTCTGAGTCTTCTATCAAAACTTACAGCTATTTATATGAAGTTGTACAAAAACGCTTTATTTCGTCAAGCCAGTGCGTTTCTTACGATTACATGCATTTGAATGGGGAGCTCGCCCGAAACAAAGTATAGGTTTTCATTATGTGAATAACTAGAACAATCTTAGCTCAAACAGCTGCAAAACCTGTGTGCTCAGCACGGGGATATAGAAGTCTATGAGATAAAGCCATAAATATGTGTGTCTGAGTCTTCTATCAAAAGTTACAGCTATTTATATGAAGTTGTACAAAAACGCTTTATTTCGTCAAGCCAGTGCGTTTCCTACGATTACATGCATTTGAATGGGGAGCTCGCCCGAAACAAAGTATAGGTTTTCATTATGTGAATAACTTGAAAATCTTAGCTCAAACAGCTGCAAAACCTGTGTGCCCAGCACGGGGATATTGAATCTGATAAGATAAAGCCATATTTATATGTGTCTGAGTCTTCTATCAAAAGTTACAGCTATTTATATGAAGTTGTACAAAAACGCTTTATTTCGTCAAGCCAGTGCGTTTCTTACGATTACATGGATTTGAATGGGGAGCTCGACCGAAACAAAGTATAGGTTTTCATTATGTGAATAACTTGAAAATCTTAGCTCAAACAGCTGCAAAACCTGGGTGCCCAGCACAGGGATATAGAAGTCTATGAGATAAAGCCATAAATATGTGTGTCTGAGTCTTCTATCAAAAGTTACAGCTATTTATATGAAGTTGTACAAAAACGCTTTATTTCGTCAAGCCAGTGCGTTTCTTACGATTACATTCATTTGAATGGGGAGCTCGCCCGAAACAAAGTATAGGTTTTCATTATGTGAATAACTTGAAAATCTTAGCTCAAACAGCTGCAAAACCTGTGTGCCCAGCACGGGGATATTGAATCTGATAAGATAAAGCCATATTTATGTGTGTCTGAGTCTTCTATCAAACGTTACAGCTATTTATATGAAGTTGTACAAAAACGCTTTATTTCCTCAAGCCAGTGCGTTTCTTACGATTACATGCATTTGAATGGGGAGCTCGCCCGAAACAAAGTATAGCTTTTCATTATGTGAATAACTTGAAAATCTTAGCTCAAACAGCTGCAAAACCTGTGTGCCCAGCACAGGGATATAGAAGTCTATGAGATAAAGCCATAAATATGTGTGTCTGAGTCTTCTATCAAAAGTTACAGCTATTTATATGAAGTTGTACAAAAACGCTTTATTTCGTCAAGCCAGTGCATTTCCTACGATTACATGCATTTGAATGGGGAGCTCGCCCGAAACAAAGTATAGGTTTTCATTATGTGAATAACTTGAAAATCTTAGCTCAAACAGCTGCAAAACCTGTGTGCCCAGCACGGGGATATTGAATCTGATAAGATAAAGCCATATTTATATGTGTCTGAGTCTTCTATCAAAACTTACAGCTATTTATATGAAGTTGTACAAAAACGCTTTATTTCGTCAAGCCAGTGCGTTTCTTACGATTACATGCATTTGAATGGGGAGCTCGACCGAAACAAAGTATAGGTTTTCATTATGTGAATAACTTGAAAATCTTAGCTCAAACAGCTGCAAAACCTGGGTGCCCAGCACAGGGATATAGAAGTCTATGAGATAAAACCATAAATATGTGTGTCTGAGTCTTCTATCAAAAGTTACAGCTATTTATATGAAGTTGTACAAAAACGCTTTATTTCGTCAAGCCAGTGCGTTTCTTACGATTACATGCATTTGAATGGGGAGCTCGCCCGAAACAAAGTATAGGTTTTCATTATGTGAATAACTTGAAAATCTTAGCTCAAACAGCTGCAAAACCTGTGTGCCCAGCACGGGGATATTGAATCTGATAAGATAAAGCCATATTTATGTGTGTCTGAGTCTTCTATCAAACGTTACAGCTATTTATATGAAGTTGTACAAAAACGCTTTATTTCCTCAAGCCAGTGCGTTTCTTACGATTACATGCATTTGAATGGGGAGCTCGCCCGAAACAAAGTATAGGTTTTCATTATGTGAATAACTTGAAAATCTTAGCTCAAACAGCTGCAAAACCTGTGTGCCCAGCACGGGGATATAGAAGTCTATGAGATAAAGCCATAAATATGTGTGTCTGAGTCTTCTATCAAAACTTACAGCTATTTATATGAAGTTGTACAAAAACGCTTTATTTCGTCAAGCCAGTGCGTTTCTTACGATTACATGCATTTGAATGGGGAGCTCGCCCGAAACAAAGTATAGCTTTTCATTATGTGAATAACTTGAAAATCTTAGCTCAAACAGCTGCAAAACATGTGTGCCCAGCTCGGGGATATAGAAGTCTATGAGATAAAGCCATAAATATGTGTGTCTGAGTCTTCTATCAAACGTTACAGCTATTTATATGAAGTTGTACAAAAACGCTTTATTTCCTCAAGCCAGAGCGTTTCTTACGATTACATGCATTTGAATGGGGAGCTCGCCCGAAACAAAGTATAGGTTTTCATTATGTGAATAACTTTAAAATCTTAGCTCAAACAGCTGCAAAACCTGTGTGCCCAGCACGGGGATATAGAAGTCTATGAGATAAAGCCATAAATATGTGTGTCTGAGTCTTCTATCAAAACTTACAGCTATTTATATGAAGTTGTACAAAAACGCTTTATTTCGTCAAGCCAGTGCGTTTCTTACGATTACATGCATTTGAATGGGGAGCTCGCCCGAAACAAAGTATAGGTTTTCATTATGTGAATAACTTGAAAATCTTAGCTCAAACAGCTGCAAAACCTGGGTGCCCAGCACAGGGATATAGAAGTCTATGAGATAAAACCATAAATATGTGTGTCTGAGTCTTCTATCAAAAGTTACAGCTATTTATATGAAGTTGTACAAAAACGCTTTATTTCGTCAAGCCAGTGCGTTTCTTACGATTACATGCATTTGAATGGGGAGCTCGCCCGAAACAAAGTATAGGTTTTCATTATGTGAATAACTTGAAAATCTTAGCTCAAACAGCTGCAAAACCTGTGTGCCCAGCACGGGGATATTGAATCTGATAAGATAAAGCCATATTTATGTGTGTCTGAGTCTTCTATCAAACGTTACAGCTATTTATATGAAGTTGTACAAAAACGCTTTATTTCCTCAAGCCAGTGCGTTTCTTACGATTACATGCATTTGAATGGGGAGCTCGCCCGAAACAAAGTATAGGTTTTCATTATGTGAATAACTTGAAAATCTTAGCTCAAACAGCTGCAAAACCTGTGTGCCCAGCACAGGGATATAGAAGTCTATGAGATAAAGCCATAAATATGTGTGTCTGAGTCTTCTATCAAAAGTTACAGCTATTTATATGAAGTTGTACAAAAACGCTTTATTTCGTCAAGCCAGTGCGTTTCTTACGATTACATGCATTTGAATGGGGAGCTCGCCCGAAACAAAGTATAGGTTTTCATTATGTGAATAACTTGAAAATCTTAGCTCAAACAGCTGCAAAACCTGTGTGCCCAGCACGGGGATATAGAAGTCTATGAGATAAAGCCATAAATATGTGTGTCTGAGTCTTCTATCAAAACTTACAGCTATTTATATGAAGTTGTACAAAAACGCTTTATTTCGTCAAGCCAGTGCGTTTCTTACGATTACATGCATTTGAATGGGGAGCTCGCCCGAAACAAAGTATAGGTTTTCATTATGTGAATAACTTGAAAATCTTAGCTCAAACAGCTGCAAAACCTGTGTGCCCAGCACGGGGATATTGAATCTGATAAGATAAAGCCATATTTATGTGTGTCTGAGTCTTCTATCAAAAGTTACAGCTATTTATATGAAGTTGTACAAAAACGCTTTATTTCCTCAAGCCAGTGCGTTTCTTACGATTACATGCATTTGAATGGGGAGCTCGCCCGAAACAAAGTATAGGTTTTCATTATGTGAATAACTTGAAAATCTTAGCTCAAACAGCTGCAAAACCTGTGTGCCCAGCACGGGGATATAGAAGTCTATGAGATAAAGCCATAAATATGTGTGTCTGAGTCTTCTATCAAAACTTACAGCTATTTATATGAAGTTGTACAAAAACGCTTTATTTCGTCAAGCCAGTGCGTTTCTTACGATTACATGCATTTGAATGGGGAGCTCGCCCGAAACAAAGTATAGGTTTTCATTATGTGAATAACTTGAAAATCTTAGCTCAAACAGCTGCAAAACCTGTGTGCCCAGCACGGGGATATTGAATCTGATAAGATAAAGCCATATTTATGTGTGTCTGAGTCTTCTATCAAACGTTACAGCTATTTATATGAAGTTGTACAAAAACGCTTTATTTCCTCAAGCCAGTGCGTTTCTTACGATTACATGCATTTGAATGGGGAGCTCGCCCGAAACAAAGTATAGGTTTTCATTATGTGAATAACTTGAAAATCTTAGCTCAAACAGCTGCAAAACCTGTGTGCCCAGCACAGGGATATAGAAGTCTATGAGATAAAGCCATAAATATGTGTGTCTGAGTCTTCTATCAAAAGTTACAGCTATTTATATGAAGTTGTACAAAAACGCTTTATTTCGTCAAGCCAGTGCGTTTCTTACGATTACATGCATTTGAATGGGGAGCTCGCCCGAAACAAAGTATAGGTTTTCATTATGTGAATAACTTGAAAATCTTAGCTCAAACAGCTGCAAAACCTGTGTGCCCAGCACGGGGATATAGAAGTCTATGAGATAAAGCCATAAATATGTGTGTCTGAGTCTTCTATCAAAACTTACAGCTATTTATATGAAGTTGTACAAAAACGCTTTATTTCGTCAAGCCAGTGCGTTTCTTACGATTACATGCATTTGAATGGGGAGCTCGCCCGAAACAAAGTATAGCTTTTCATTATGTGAATAACTTGAAAATCTTAGCTCAAACCGCTGCAAAACATGTGTGCCCAGCTCGGGGATATAGAAGTCTATGAGATAAAGCCATAAATATGTGTGTCTGAGTCTTCTATCAAACGTTACAGCTATTTATATGAAGTTGTACAAAAACGCTTTATTTCCTCAAGCCAGAGCGTTTCTTACGATTACATGCATTTGAATGGGGAGCTCGCCCGAAACAAAGTATAGGTTTTCATTATGTGAATAACTTGAAAATCTTAGCTCAAACAGCTGCAAAACCTGTGTGCCCAGCACAGGGATATAGAAGTCTATGAGATAAAGCCATAAATATGTGTGTCTGAGTCTTCTATCAAAACTTACAGCTATTTATATGAAGTTGTACAAAAACGCTTTATTTCGTCAAGCCAGTGCGTTTCTTACGATTACATGCATTTGAATGGGGAGCTCGCCCGAAACAAAGTATAGGTTTTCATTATGTGAATAACTTGAAAATCTTAGCTCAAACAGCTGCAAAACCTGTGTGCCCAGCACGGGGATATTGAATCTGATAAGATAAAGCCATATTTATATGTGTCTGAGTCTTCTATCAAAAGTTACAGCTATTTATATGAAGTTGTACAAAAACGCTTTATTTCGTCAAGCCAGTGCGTTTCTTACGATTACATGCATTTGAATGGGGAGCTCGCCCGAAACAAAGTATAGGTTTTCATTATGTGAATAACTTGAAAATCTTAGCTCAAACAGCTGCAAAACCTGGGTGCCCAGCACAGGGATATAGAAGTCTATGAGATAAAGCCATAAATATGTGTGTCTGAGTCTTCTATCAAAAGTTACAGCTATTTATATGAAGTTGTACAAAAACGCTTTATTTCGTCAAGCCAGTGCGTTTCTTACGATTACATGGATTTGAATGGGGAGCTCGCCCGAAACAAAGTATAGGTTTTCATTATGTGAATAACTTGAAAATCTTAGCTCAAACAGCTGCAAAACCTGGGTGCCCAGCACAGGGATATAGAAGTCTATGAGATAAAGCCATAAATATGTGTGTCTGAGTCTTCTATCAAAACTTACAGCTATTTATATGAAGTTGTACAAAAACGCTTTATTTCGTCAAGCCAGTGCGTTTCTTACGATTACATGCATTTGAATGGGGAGCTCGCCCGAAACAAAGTATAGGTTTTCATTATGTGAATAACTAGAACAATATTAGCTCAAACAGCTGCAAAACATGTGTGCCCAGCACAGGGATATAGAAGTCTATGCGATAAAGCCATAAATATGTGTGTCTGAGTCTTCTATCAAAAGTTACAGCTATTTATATGAAGTTGTACAAAAACGCTTTATTTCGTCAAGCTAGTGCGTTTCTTACGATTACATGCATTTGAATGGGGAGCTCGCCCGAAACAAAGTATAGGTTTTCATTATGTGAATAACTTGAAAATCTTAGCTCAAACAGCTGCAAAACCTGTGTGCCCAGCACGGGGATATAGAAGTCTATGAGATAAAGCCATAAATATGTGTGTCTGAGTCTTCTATCAAAACTTACAGCTATTTATATGAAGTTGTACAAAAACGCTTTATTTCGTCAAGCCAGTGCGTTTCTTACGATTACATGCATTTGAATGGGGAGCTCGCCCGAAACAAAGTATAGCTTTTCATTATGTGAATAACTTGAAAATCTTAGCTCAAACCGCTGCAAAACATGTGTGCCCAGCTCGGGGATATAGAAGTCTATGAGATAAAGCCATAAATATGTGTGTCTGAGTCTTCTATCAAACGTTACAGCTATTTATATGAAGTTGTACAAAAACGCTTTATTTCCTCAAGCCAGAGCGTTTCTTACGATTACATGCATTTGAATGGGGAGCTCGCCCGAAACAAAGTATAGGTTTTCATTATGTGAATAACTTGAAAATCTTAGCTCAAACAGCTGCAAAACCTGTGTGCCCAGCACAGGGATATAGAAGTCTATGAGATAAAGCCATAAATATGTGTGTCTGAGTCTTCTATCAAAACTTACAGCTATTTATATGAAGTTGTACAAAAACGCTTTATTTCGTCAAGCCAGTGCGTTTCTTACGATTACATGCATTTGAATGGGGAGCTCGCCCGAAACAAAGTATAGGTTTTCATTATGTGAATAACTTGAAAATCTTAGCTCAAACAGCTGCAAAACCTGTGTGCCCAGCACGGGGATATTGAATCTGATAAGATAAAGCCATATTTATATGTGTCTGAGTCTTCTATCAAAAGTTACAGCTATTTATATGAAGTTGTACAAAAACGCTTTATTTCGTCAAGCCAGTGCGTTTCTTACGATTACATGCATTTGAATGGGGAGCTCGCCCGAAACAAAGTATAGGTTTTCATTATGTGAATAACTTGAAAATCTTAGCTCAAACAGCTGCAAAACCTGGGTGCCCAGCACAGGGATATAGAAGTCTATGAGATAAAGCCATAAATATGTGTGTCTGAGTCTTCTATCAAAAGTTACAGCTATTTATATGAAGTTGTACAAAAACGCTTTATTTCGTCAAGCCAGTGCGTTTCTTACGATTACATGGATTTGAATGGGGAGCTCGCCCGAAACAAAGTATAGGTTTTCATTATGTGAATAACTTGAAAATCTTAGCTCAAACAGCTGCAAAACCTGGGTGCCCAGCACAGGGATATAGAAGTCTATGAGATAAAGCCATAAATATGTGTGTCTGAGTCTTCTATCAAAACTTACAGCTATTTATATGAAGTTGTACAAAAACGCTTTATTTCGTCAAGCCAGTGCGTTTCTTACGATTACATGCATTTGAATGGGGAGCTCGCCCGAAACAAAGTATAGGTTTTCATTATGTGAATAACTAGAACAATATTAGCTCAAACAGCTGCAAAACATGTGTGCCCAGCACAGGGATATAGAAGTCTATGCGATAAAGCCATAAATATGTGTGTCTGAGTCTTCTATCAAAAGTTACAGCTATTTATATGAAGTTGTACAAAAACGCTTTATTTCGTCAAGCTAGTGCGTTTCTTACGATTACATGCATTTGAATGGGGAGCTCGCCCGAAACAAAGTATAGGTTTTCATTATGTGAATAACTTGAAAATCTTAGCTCAAACAGCTGCAAAACATGTGTGCCCAGCACGGGGATATAGAAGTCTATGAGATAAAGCCATAAATATGTGTGTCTGAGTCTTCTATCAAAAGTTACAGCTATTTATATGAAGTTGTACAAAAACGCTTTATTTCGTCAAGCCAGTGCGTTTCTTACGATTACATGCATTTGAATGGGGAGCTCGCCCGAAACAAAGTATAGGTTTTCATTATGTGAATAACTAGAACAATCTTAGCTCAAACAGCTGCAAAACCTGTGTGCTCAGCACGGGGATATAGAAGTCTATGAGATAAAGCCATAAATATGTGTGTCTGAGTCTTCTATCAAAAGTTACAGCTATTTATATGAAGTTGTACAAAAACGCTTTATTTCGTCAAGCCAGTGCGTTTCCTACGATTACATGCATTTGAATGGGGAGCTCGCCCGAAACAAAGTATAGGTTTTCATTATGTGAATAACTTGAAAATCTTAGCTCAAACAGCTGCAAAACGTGTGTGCCCAGCACGGGGATATTGAATCTGATAAGATAAAGCCATATTTATATGTGTCTGAGTCTTCTATCAAAGGTTACAGCTATTTATATGAAGTTGTACAAAAACGCTTTATTTCGTCAAGCCAGTGCGTTTCTTACGATTACATGGATTTGAATGGGGAGCTCGACCGAAACAAAGTATAGGTTTTCATTATGTGAATAACTTGAAAATCTTAGCTCAAACAGCTGCAAAACCTGGGTGCCCAGCACAGGGATATAGAAGTCTATGAGATAAAGCCATAAATATGTGTGTCTGAGTCTTCTATCAAAAGTTACAGCTATTTATATGAAGTTGTACAAAAACGCTTTATTTCGTCAAGCCAGTGCGTTTCTTACGATTACATGCATTTGAATGGGGAGCTCGCCCGAAACAAAGTATAGGTTTTCATTATGTGAATAACTAGAACAATCTTAGCTCAAACAGCTGCAAAACCTGTGTGCCCAGCACGGGGATATAGAAGTCTATGAGATAAAGCCATAAATATGTGTGTCTGAGTCTTCTATCAAAACTTACAGCTATTTATATGAAGTTGTACAAAAACGCTTTATTTCGTCAAGCCAGTGCGTTTCTTACGATTACATGCATTTGAATGGGGAGCTCGCCCGAAACAAAGTATAGGTTTTCATTATGTGAATAACTTGAAAATCTTAGCTCAAACAGCTGCAAAACCTGGGTGCCCAGCACAGGGATATAGAAGTCTATGAGATAAAGCCATAAATATGTGTGTCTGAGTCTTCTATCAAAAGTTACAGCTATTTATATGAAGTTGTACAAAAACGCTTTATTTCGTCAAGCCAGTGCATTTCCTACGATTACATGCATTTGAATGGGGAGCTCGCCCGAAACAAAGTATAGGTTTTCATTATGTGAATAACTTGAAAATCTTAGCTCAAACAGCTGCAAAACCTGTGTGCCCAGCACGGGGATATTGAATCTGATAAGATAAAGCCATATTTATATGTGTCTGAGTCTTCTATCAAAACTTACAGCTATTTATATGAAGTTGTACAAAAACGCTTTATTTCGTCAAGCCAGTGCGTTTCTTACGATTACATGCATTTGAATGGGGAGCTCGACCGAAACAAAGTATAGGTTTTCATTATGTGAATAACTTGAAAATCTTAGCTCAAACAGCTGCAAAACCTGGGTGCCCAGCACAGGGATATAGAAGTCTATGAGATAAAACCATAAATATGTGTGTCTGAGTCTTCTATCAAAAGTTACAGCTATTTATATGAAGTTGTACAAAAACGCTTTATTTCGTCAAGCCAGTGCGTTTCTTACGATTACATGCATTTGAATGGGGAGCTCGCCCGAAACAAAGTATAGGTTTTCATTATGTGAATAACTTGAAAATCTTAGCTCAAACAGCTGCAAAACCTGTGTGCCCAGCACGGGGATATTGAATCTGATAAGATAAAGCCATATTTATGTGTGTCTGAGTCTTCTATCAAACGTTACAGCTATTTATATGAAGTTGTACAAAAACGCTTTATTTCCTCAAGCCAGTGCGTTTCTTACGATTACATGCATTTGAATGGGGAGCTCGCCCGAAACAAAGTATAGGTTTTCATTATGTGAATAACTTGAAAATCTTAGCTCAAACAGCTGCAAAACCTGTGTGCCCAGCACGGGGATATAGAAGTCTATGAGATAAAGCCATAAATATGTGTGTCTGAGTCTTCTATCAAAACTTACAGCTATTTATATGAAGTTGTACAAAAACGCTTTATTTCGTCAAGCCAGTGCGTTTCTTACGATTACATGCATTTGAATGGGGAGCTCGCCCGAAACAAAGTATAGCTTTTCATTATGTGAATAACTTGAAAATCTTAGCTCAAACAGCTGCAAAACATGTGTGCCCAGCTCGGGGATATAGAAGTCTATGAGATAAAGCCATAAATATGTGTGTCTGAGTCTTCTATCAAACGTTACAGCTATTTATATGAAGTTGTACAAAAACGCTTTATTTCCTCAAGCCAGAGCGTTTCTTACGATTACATGCATTTGAATGGGGAGCTCGCCCGAAACAAAGTATAGGTTTTCATTATGTGAATAACTTGAAAATCTTAGCTCAAACAGCTGCAAAACCTGTGTGCCCAGCACGGGGATATAGAAGTCTATGAGATAAAGCCATAAATATGTGTGTCTGAGTCTTCTATCAAAACTTACAGCTATTTATATGAAGTTGTACAAAAACGCTTTATTTCGTCAAGCTAGTGCGTTTCTTACGATTACATGCATTTGAATGGGGAGCTCGCCCGAAACAAAGTATAGCTTTTCATTATGTGAATAACTTGAAAATCTTAGCTCAAACAGCTGCAAAACCTGTGTGCCCAGCACAGGGATATAGAAGTCTATGAGATAAAGCCATAAATATGTGTGTCTGAGTCTTCTATCAAAACTTACAGCTATTTATATGAAGTTGTACAAAAACGCTTTATTTCGTCAAGCCAGTGCGTTTCTTACGATTACATGCATTTGAATGGGGAGCTCGCCCGAAACAAAGTATAGGTTTTCATTATGTGAATAACTTGAAAATCTTAGCTCAAACAGCTGCAAAACCTGTGTGCCCAGCACGGGGATATTGAATCTGATAAGATAAAGCCATATTTATATGTGTCTGAGTCTTCTATCAAAAGTTACAGCTATTTATATGAAGTTGTACAAAAACGCTTTATTTCGTCAAGCCAGTGCGTTTCTTACGATTACATGCATTTGAATGGGGAGCTCGCCCGAAACAAAGTATAGGTTTTCATTATGTGAATAACTTGAAAATCTTAGCTCAAACAGCTGCAAAACCTGGGTGCCCAGCACAGGGATATAGAAGTCTATGAGATAAAAACATAAATATGTGTGTCTGAGTCTTCTATCAAAAGTTACAGCTATTTATATGAAGTTGTACAAAAACGCTTTATTTCGTCAAGCCAGTGCGTTTCTTACGATTACATGCATTTGAATGGGGAGCTCGCCCGAAACAAAGTATAGGTTTTCATTATGTGAATAACTTGAAAATCTTAGCTCAAACAGCTGCAAAACCTGTGTGCCCAGCACGGGGATATAGAAGTCTATGAGATAAAGCCATAAATATGTGTGTCTGAGTCTTCTATCAAAACTTACAGCTATTTATATGAAGTTGTACAAAAACGCTTTATTTCGTCAAGCCAGTGCGTTTCTTACGATTACATGCATTTGAATGGGGAGCTCGCCCGAAACAAAGTATAGGTTTTCATTATGTGAATAACTTGAAAATCTTAGCTCAAACAGCTGCAAAACCTGTGTGCCCAGCACGGGGATATAGAAGTCTATGAGATAAAGCCATAAATATGTGTGTCTGAGTCTTCTATCAAAACTTACAGCTATTTATATGAAGTTGTACAAAAACGCTTTATTTCGTCAAGCCAGTGCGTTTCTTACGATTACATGCATTTGAATGGGGAGCTCGCCCGAAACAAAGTATAGGTTTTCATTATGTGAATAACTAGAACAATCTTAGCTCAAACAGCTGCAAAACCTGTGTGCTCAGCACGGGGATATAGAAGTCTATGAGATAAAGCCATAAATATGTGTGTCTGAGTCTTCTATCAAAACTTACAGCTATTTATATGAAGTTGTACAAAAACGCTTTATTTCCTCAAGCCAGTGCGTTTCCTACGATTACATGCATTTGAATGGGGAGCTCGCCCGAAACAAAGTATAGGTTTTCATTATGTGAATAACTTGAAAATCTTAGCTCAAACAGCTGCAAAACCTGTGTGCCCAGCACGGGGATATTGAATCTGATAAGATAAAGCCATATTTATGTGTGTCTGAGTCTTCTATCAAACGTTACAGCTATTTATATGAAGTTGTACAAAAACGCTTTATTTCCTCAAGCCAGTGCGTTTCTTACGATTACATGCATTTGAATGGGGAGCTCGCCCGAAACAAAGTATAGGTTTTCATTATGTGAACAACTTGAAAATCTTAGCTCAAACAGCTGCAAAACCTGTGTGCCCAGCACGGGGATATAGAAGTCTATGAGATAAAGCCATAAATATGTGTGTCTGAGTCTTCTATCAAAACTTACAGCTATTTATATGAAGTTGTACAAAAACGCTTTATTTCGTCAAGCCAGTGCGTTTCTTACGATTACATGCATTTGAATGGGGAGCTCGCCCGAAACAAAGTATAGCTTTTCATTATGTGAATAACTTGAAAATCTTAGCTCAAACAGCTGCAAAACATGTGTGCCCAGCTCGGGGATATAGAAGTCTATGAGATAAAGCCATAAATATGTGTGTCTGAGTCTTCTATCAAACGTTACAGCTATTTATATGAAGTTGTACAAAAACGCTTTATTTCCTCAAGCCAGAGCGTTTCTTACGATTACATGCATTTGAATGGGGAGCTCGCCCGAAACAAAGTATAGGTTTTCATTATGTGAATAACTTGAAAATCTTAGCTCAAACAGCTGCAAAACCTGTGTGCCCAGCACGGGGATATAGAAGTCTATGAGATAAAGCCATAAATATGTGTGTCTGAGTCTTCTATCAAAACTTACAGCTATTTATATGAAGTTGTACAAAAACGCTTTATTTCGTCAAGCTAGTGCGTTTCTTACGATTACATGCATTTGAATGGGGAGCTCGCCCGAAACAAAGTATAGCTTTTCATTATGTGAATAACTTGAAAATCTTAGCTCAAACAGCTGCAAAACCTGTGTGCCCAGCACAGGGATATAGAAGTCTATGAGATAAAGCCATAAATATGTGTGTCTGAGTCTTCTATCAAAACTTACAGCTATTTATATGAAGTTGTACAAAAACGCTTTATTTCGTCAAGCCAGTGCGTTTCTTACGATTACATGCATTTGAATGGGGAGCTCGCCCGAAACAAAGTATAGGTTTTCATTATGTGAATAACTTGAAAATCTTAGCTCAAACAGCTGCAAAACCTGTGTGCCCAGCACGGGGATATTGAATCTGATAAGATAAAGCCATATTTATATGTGTCTGAGTCTTCTATCAAAAGTTACAGCTATTTATATGAAGTTGTACAAAAACGCTTTATTTCGTCAAGCCAGTGCGTTTCTTACGATTACATGCATTTGAATGGGGAGCTCGCCCGAAACAAAGTATAGGTTTTCATTATGTGAATAACTTGAAAATCTTAGCTCAAACAGCTGCAAAACCTGGGTGCCCAGCACAGGGATATAGAAGTCTATGAGATAAAACCATAAATATGTGTGTCTGAGTCTTCTATCAAAAGTTACAGCTATTTATATGAAGTTGTACAAAAACGCTTTATTTCGTCAAGCCAGTGCGTTTCTTACGATTACATGCATTTGAATGGGGAGCTCGCCCGAAACAAAGTATAGGTTTTCATTATGTGAATAACTTGAAAATCTTAGCTCAAACAGCTGCAAAACCTGTGTGCCCAGCACGGGGATATAGAAGTCTATGAGATAAAGCCATAAATATGTGTGTCTGAGTCTTCTATCAAAACTTACAGCTATTTATATGAAGTTGTACAAAAACGCTTTATTTCGTCAAGCCAGTGCGTTTCTTACGATTACATGCATTTGAATGGGGAGCTCGACCGAAACAAAGTATAGGTTTTCATTATGTGAATAACTTGAAAATCTTAGCTCAAACAGCTGCAAAACCTGGGTGCCCAGCACAGGGATATAGAAGTCTATGAGATAAAACCATAAATATGTGTGTCTGAGTCTTCTATCAAAACTTACAGCTATTTATATGAAGTTGTACAAAAACGCTTTATTTCGTCAAGCCAGTGCGTTTCTTACGATTACATGCATTTGAATGGGGAGCTCGCCCGAAACAAAGTATAGGTTTTCATTATGTGAATAACTTGAAAATCTTAGCTCAAACAGCTGCAAAACCTGTGTGCCCAGCACAGGGATATAGAAGTCTATGAGATAAAGCCATAAATATGTGTGTCTGAGTCTTCTATCAAAACTTACAGCTATTTATATGAAGTTGTACAAAAACGCTTTATTTCCTCAAGCCAGTGCGTTTCCTACGATTACATGCATTTGAATGGGGAGCTCGCCCGAAACAAAGTATAGGTTTTCATTATGTGAATAACTTGAAAATCTTAGCTCAAACAGCTGCAAAACCTGTGTGCCCAGCACGGGGATATTGAATCTGATAAGATAAAGCCATATTTATATGTGTCTGAGTCTTCTATCAAAACTTACAGCTATTTATATGAAGTTGTACAAAAACGCTTTATTTCGTCAAGCCAGTGCGTTTCTTACGATTACATGCATTTGAATGGGGAGCTCGACCGAAACAAAGTATAGGTTTTCATTATGTGAATAACTTGAAAATCTTAGCTCAAACAGCTGCAAAACCTGTGTGCCCAGCACAGGGATATAGAAGTCTATGAGATAAAGCCATAAATATGTGTGTCTGAGTCTTCTATCAAAAGTTACTGCTATTTATATGAAGTTGTACAAAAACGCTTTATTTCGTCAAGCCAGTGCGTTTCTTACGATTACATGCATTTGAATGGGGAGCTCGCCCGAAACAAAGTATAGGTTTTCATTATGTGAATAACTTGAAAATCTTAGCTCAAACAGCTGCAAAACCTGTGTGCCCAGCACAGGGATATAGAAGTCTATGAGATAAAGCCATAAATATGTGTGTCTGAGTCTTCTATCAAAAGTTACAGCTATTTATATGAAGTTGTACAAAAACGCTTTATTTCGTCAAGCCAGTGCGTTTCTTACGATTACATGCATTTGAATGGGGAGCTCGCACGAAACAAAGTATAGGTTTTCATTATGTGAATAACTAGAACAATCTTAGCTCAAACAGCTGCAAAACCTGTGTGCCCAGCACGGGGCTATAGAAGTCTATGAGATAAAGCCATAAATATGTGTGTCTGAGTCTTCTATCAAAACTTACAGCTATTTATATGAAGTTGTACAAAAACGCTTTATTTCGTCAAGCCAGTGCGTTTCTGACGATTACATGCATTTGAATGGGGAGCTCGCCCGAAACAAAGTATAGGTTTTCATTATGTGAATAACTAGAACAATATTAGCTCAAACAGCTGCAAAACCTGGGTGCCCAGCACAGGGATATAGAAGTCTATGAGATAAAGCCATAAATATGTGTGTCTGAGTCTTCTATCAAAAGTTACAGCTATTTATATGAAGTTGTACAAAAACGCTTTATTTCGTCAAGCCAGTGCGTTTCTTACGATTACATGCATTTGAATGGGGAGCTCGCCCGAAACAAAGTATAGGTTTTCATTATGTGAATAACTTGAAAATCTTAGCTCAAACAGCTGCAAAACCTGTGTGCCCAGCACGGGGATATTGAATCTGATAAGATGAAGCCATATTTATGTGTGTCTGAGTCTTCTATCAAACGTTACAGCTATTTATATGAAGTTGTACAAAAACGCTTTATTTCCTCAAGCCAGTGCGTTTCTTACGATTACATGCATTTGAATGGCGAGCTCGCCCGAAACAAAGTATAGGTTTTCATTATGTGAATAACTAGAACAATATTAGCTCAAACAGCTGCAAAACCTGTGTGCCCAGCACGGGGATATAGAAGTCTATGAGATAAAGCCATAAATATGTGTGTCTGAGTCTTCTATCAAAACTTACAGCTATTTATATGAAGTTGTACAAAAACGCTTTATTTCGTCAAGCCAGTGCGTTTCTTACGATTACATGCATTTGAATGGGGAGCTCGCCCGAAACAAAGTATAGGTTTTCATTATGTGAATAACTTGAAAATCTTAGCTCAAACAGCTGCAAAACCTGTGTGCCCAGCACGGGGATATTGAATCTGATAAGATAAAGCCATATTTATATGTGTCTGAGTCTTCTATCAAAAGTTACAGCTATTTATATGAAGTTGTACAAAAACGCTTTATTTCGTCAAGCCAGTGCGTTTCTTACGATTACATGGATTTGAATGGGGAGCTCGACCGAAACAAAGTATAGGTTTTCATTATGTGAATAACTTGAAAATCTTAGCTCAAACAGCTGCAAAACCTGGGTGCCCAGCACAGGGATATAGAAGTCTATGAGATAAAGCCATGAATATGTGTGTCTGAGTCTTCTATCAAAAGTTACAGCTATTTATATGAAGTTGTACAAAAACGCTTTATTTCGTCAAGCCAGTGCGTTTCCTACGATTACATGCATTTGAATGGGGAGCTCGCCCGAAACAAAGTATAGGTTTTCATTATGTGAATAACTTGAAAATCTTAGCTCAAACAGCTGCAAAACCTGTGTGCCCAGCACGGGGATATTGAATCTGATAAGATAAAGCCATATTTATATGTGTCTGAGTCTTCTATCAAAACTTACAGCTATTTATATGAAGTTGTACAAAAACGCTTTATTTCGTCAAGCCAGTGCGTTTCTTACGATTACATGCATTTGAATGGGGAGCTCGCCCGAAACAAAGTATAGGTTTTCATTATGTGAATAACTTGAAAATCTTAGCTCAAACAGCTGCAAAACCTGGGTGCCCAGCACAGGGATATAGGAGTCTATGAGATAAAACCATAAATATGTGTGTCTGAGTCTTCTATCAAAAGTTACAGCTATTTATATGAAGTTGTACAAAAACGCTTTATTTCGTCAAGCCAGTGCGTTTCTTACGATTACATGCATTTGAATGGGGAGCTCGCCCGAAACAAAGTATAGGTTTTCATTATGTGAATAACTTGAAAATCTTAGCTCAAACAGCTGCAAAACCTGTGTGCCCAGCACAGGGATATAGAAGTCTATGAGATAAAGCCATAAATATGTGTGTCTGAGTCTTCTATCAAAACTTACAGCTATTTATATGAAGTTGTACAAAAACGCTTTATTTCCTCAAGCCAGTGCGTTTCCTACGATTACATGCATTTGAATGGGGAGCTCGCCCGAAACAAAGTATAGGTTTTCATTATGTGAATAACTTGAAAATCTTAGCTCAAACAGCTGCAAAACCTGTGTGCCCAGCACGGGGATATTGAATCTGATAAGATAAAGCCATATTTATATGTGTCTGAGTCTTCTATCAAAACTTACAGCTATTTATATGAAGTTGTACAAAAACGCTTTATTTCGTCAAGCCAGTGCGTTTCTTACGATTACATGCATTTGAATGGGGAGCTCGACCGAAACAAAGTATAGGTTTTCATTATGTGAATAACTTGAAAATCTTAGCTCAAACAGCTGCAAAACCTGGGTGCCCAGCACAGGGATATAGAAGTCTATGAGATAAAGCCATAAATATGTGTGTCTGAGTCTTCTATCAAAAGTTACAGCTATTTATATGAAGTTGTACAAAAACGCTTTATTTCGTCAAGCCAGTGCGTTTCTTACGATTACATGCATTTGAATGGGGAGCTCGCACGAAACAAAGTATAGGTTTTCATTATGTGAATAACTAGAACAATCTTAGCTCAAACAGCTGCAAAACCTGTGTGCCCAGCACGGGGCTATAGAAGTCTATGAGATAAAGCCATAAATATGTGTGTCTGAGTCTTCTATCAAAACTTACAGCTATTTATATGAAGTTGTACAAAAACGCTTTATTTCGTCAAGCCAGTGCGTTTCTTACGATTACATGCATTTGAATGGGGAGCTCGCCCGAAACAAAGTATAGGTTTTCATTATGTGAATAACTAGAACAATATTAGCTCAAACAGCTGCAAAACCTGGGTGCCCAGCACAGGGATATAGAAGTCTATGAGATAAAGCCATAAATATGTGTGTCTGAGTCTTCTATCAAAACTTACAGCTATTTATATGAAGTTGTACAAAAACGCTTTATTTCGTCAAGCCAGTGCGTTTCTTACGATTACATGCATTTGAATGGGGAGCTCGCCCGAAACAAAGTATAGGTTTTCATTATGTGAATAACTTGAAAATCTTAGCTCAAACAGCTGCAAAACCTGTGTGCCCAGCACGGGGATATTGAATCTGATAAGATAAAGCCATATTTATATGTGTCTGAGTCTTCTATCAAAAGTTACAGCTATTTATATGAAGTTGTACAAAAACGCTTTATTTCGTCAAGCCAGTGCGTTTCTTACGATTACATGGATTTGAATGGGGAGCTCGACCGAAACAAAGTATAGGTTTTCATTATGTGAATAACTTGAAAATCTTAGCTCAAACAGCTGCAAAACCTGGGTGCCCAGCACAGGGATATAGAAGTCTATGAGATAAAGCCATAAATATGTGTGTCTGAGTCTTCTATCAAAAGTTACAGCTATTTATATGAAGTTGTACAAAAACGCTTTATTTCGTCAAGCCAGTGCGTTTCTTACGATTACATGCATTTGAATGGGGAGCTCGCCCGAAACAAAGTATAGGTTTTCATTATGTGAATAACTTGAAAATCTTAGCTCAAACAGCTGCAAAACCTGTGTGCCCAGCACGGGGATATTGAATCTGATAAGATAAAGCCATATTTATGTGTGTCTGAGTCTTCTATCAAACGTTACAGCTATTTATATGAAGTTGTACAAAAACGCTTTATTTCGTCAAGCCAGTGCGTTTCTTACGATTACATGCATTTGAATGGGGAGCTCGCACGAAACAAAGTATAGGTTTTCATTATGTGAATAACTAGAACAATCTTAGCTCAAACAGCTGCAAAACCTGTGTGCCCAGCACGGGGCTATAGAAGTCTATGAGATAAAGCCATAAATATGTGTGTCTGAGTCTTCTATCAAAAGTTACAGCTATTTATATGAAGTTGTACAAAAACGCTTTATTTCGTCAAGCCAGTGCGTTTCTTACGATTACATGCATTTGAATGGGGAGCTCGCCCGAAACAAAGTATAGGTTTTCATTATGTGAATAACTAGAACAATATTAGCTCAAACAGCTGCAAAACCTGGGTGCCCAGCACAGGGATATAGAAGTCTATGAGATAAAGCCATAAATATGTGTGTCTGAGTCTTCTATCAAAAGTTACAGCTATTTATATGAAGTTGTACAAAAACGCTTTATTTCGTCAAGCCAGTGCGTTTCTTACGATTACATGCATTTGAATGGGGAGCTCGCCCGAAACAAAGTATAGGTTTTCATTATGTGAATAACTTGAAAATCTTAGCTCAAACAGCTGCAAAACCTGTGTGCCCAGCACGGGGATATTGAATCTGATAAGATAAAGGCATATTTATATGTGTCTGAGTCTTCTATCAAAAGTTACAGCTATTTATATGAAGTTGTACAAAAACGCTTTATTTCGTCAAGCCAGTGCGTTTCTTACGATTACATGGATTTGAATGGGGAGCTCGACCGAAACAAAGTATAGGTTTTCATTATGTGAATAACTTGAAAATCTTAGCTCAAACAGCTGCAAAACCCTGGTGCCCAGCACAGGGATATAGAAGTCTATGAGATAAAGCCATAAATATGTGTGTCTGAGTCTTCTATCAAAAGTTACAGCTATTTATATGAAGTTGTACAAAAACGCTTTATTTCGTCAAGCCAGTGCGTTTCTTACGATTACATGCATTTGAATGGGGAGCTCGCCCGAAACAAAGTATAGGTTTTCATTATGTGAATAACTTGAAAATCTTAGCTCAAACAGCTGCAAAACCTGTGTGCCCAGCACGGGGATATTGAATCTGATAAGATAAAGCCATATTTATGTGTGTCTGAGTCTTCTATCAAACGTTACAGCTATTTATATGAAGTTGTACAAAAACGCTTTATTTCCTCAAGCCAGTGCGTTTCTTACGATTACATGCATTTGAATGGGGAGCTCGCCCGAAACAAAGTATAGGTTTTCATTATGTGAATAACTAGAACAATATTAGCTCAAACAGCTGCAAAACCTGTGTGCCCAGCACGGGGATATAGAAGTCTATGAGATAAAGCCATAAATATGTGTGTCTGAGTCTTCTATCAAAAGTTACAGCTATTTATATGAAGTTGTACAAAAACGCTTTATTTCGTCAAGCCAGTGCGTTTCCTACGATTACATGCATTTGAATGGGGAGCTCGCCCGAAACAAAGTATAGGTTTTCATTATGTGAATAACTTGAAAATCTTAGCTCAAACAGCTGCAAAACCTGTGTGCCCAGCACGGGGATATTGAATCTGATAAGATAAAGCCATATTTATATGTGTCTGAGTCTTCTATCAAAACTTACAGCTATTTATATGAAGTTGTACAAAAACGCTTTATTTCGTCAAGCCAGTGCGTTTCTTACGATTACATGCATTTGAATGGGGAGCTCGACCGAAACAAAGTATAGGTTTTCATTATGTGAATAACTTGAAAATCTTAGCTCAAACAGCTGCAAAACCTGGGTGCCCAGCACAGGGATATAGAAGTCTATGAGATAAAACCATAAATATGTGTGTCTGAGTCTTCTATCAAAAGTTACAGCTATTTATATGAAGTTGTACAAAAACGCTTTATTTCGTCAAGCCAGTGCGTTTCTTACGATTACATGCATTTGAATGGGGAGCTCGCCCGAAACAAAGTATAGGTTTTCATTATGTGAATAACTTGAAAATCTTAGCTCAAACAGCTGCAAAACCTGTGTGCCCAGCACAGGGATATAGAAGTCTATGAGATAAAGCCATAAATATGTGTGTCTGAGTCTTCTATCAAAACTTACAGCTATTTATATGAAGTTGTACAAAAACGCTTTATTTCCTCAAGCCAGTGCGTTTCCTACGATTACATGCATTTGAATGGGGAGCTCGCCCGAAACAAAGTATAGGTTTTCATTATGTGAATAACTTGAAAATCTTAGCTCAAACAGCTGCAAAACCTGTGTGCCCAGCACGGGGATATTGAATCTGATAAGATAAAGCCATATTTATATGTGTCTGAGTCTTCTATCAAAACTTACAGCTATTTATATGAAGTTGTACAAAAACGCTTTATTTCGTCAAGCCAGTGCGTTTCTTACGATTACATGGATTTGAATGGGGAGCTCGACCGAAACAAAGTATAGGTTTTCATTATGTGAATAACTTGAAAATCTTAGCTCAAACAGCTGCAAAACCTGGGTGCCCAGCACAGGGATATAGAAGTCTATGAGATAAAACCATAAATATGTGTGTCTGAGTCTTCTATCAAAAGTTACAGCTATTTATATGAAGTTGTACAAAAACGCTTTATTTCGTCAAGCCAGTGCGTTTCTTACGATTACATGCATTTGAATGGGGAGCTCGCCCGAAACAAAGTATAGGTTTTCATTATGTGAATAACTTGAAAATCTTAGCTCAAACAGCTGCAAAACCTGTGTGCCCAGCACAGGGATATAGAAGTCTATGAGATAAAGCCATAAATATGTGTGTCTGAGTCTTCTATCAAAAGTTACAGCTATTTATATGAAGTTGTACAAAAACGCTTTATTTCGTCAAGCCAGTGCGTTTCTTACGATTACATGCATTTGAATGGGGAGCTCGCCCGAAACAAAGTATAGGTTTTCATTATGTGAATAACTTGAAAATCTTAGCTCAAACAGCTGCAAAACCTGTGTGCCCAGCACAGGGATATAGAAGTCTATGAGATAAAGCCATAAATATGTGTGTCTGAGTCTTCTATCAAAAGTTACAGCTATTTATATGAAGTTGTACAAAAACGCTTTATTTCGTCAAGCCAGTGCGTTTCTTACGATTACATGCATTTGAATGGGGAGCTCGCACGAAACAAAGTATAGGTTTTCATTATGTGAATAACTTGAACAATCTTAGCTCAAACAGCTGCAAAACCTGTGTGCCCAGCACGGGGCTATAGAAGTCTATGAGATAAAGCCATAAATATGTGTGTCTGAGTCTTCTATCAAAACTTACAACTATTTATATGAAGTTGTACAAAAACGCTTTATTTCGTCAAGCCAGTGCGTTTCTTACGATTACATGCATTTGAATGGGGAGCTCGCCCGAAACAAAGTATAGGTTTTCATTATGTGAATAACTAGAACAATATTAGCTCAAACAGCTGCAAAACCTGGGTGCCCAGCACAGGGATATAGAAGTCTATGAGATAAAGCCATAAATATGTGTGTCTGAGTCTTCTATCAAAAGTTACAGCTATTTATATGAAGTTGTACAAAAACGCTTTATTTCGTCAAGCCAGTGCGTTTCTTACGATTACATGCATTTGAATGGGGAGCTCGCCCGAAACAAAGTATAGGTTTTCATTATGTGAATAACTTGAAAATCTTAGCTCAAACAGCTGCAAAACCTGTGTGCCCAGTACGGGGATATTGAATCTGATAAGATAAAGCCATATTTATGTGTGTCTGAGTCTTCTATCAAACGTTACAGCTATTTATATGAAGTTGTACAAAAACGCTTTATTTCCTCAAGCCAGTGCGTTTCTTACGATTACATGCATTTGAATGGGGAGCTCGCCCGAAACAAAGTATAGGTTTTCATTATGTGAATAACTTGAAAATCTTAGCTCAAACAGCTGCAAAACCTGTGTGCCCAGCACAGGGATATAGAAGTCTATGAGATAAAGCCATAAATATGTGTGTCTGAGTCTTCTATCAAAAGTTACAGCTATTTATATGAAGTTGTACAAAAACGCTTTATTTCGTCAAGCCAGTGCGTTTCTTACGATTACATGCATTTGAATGGGGAGCTCGCCCGAAACAAAGTATAGGTTTTCATTATGTGAATAACTTGAAAATCTTAGCTCAAACAGCTGCAAAACCTGTGTGCCCAGCACAGGGATATAGAAGTCTATGAGATAAAGCCATAAATATGTGTGTCTGAGTCTTCTATCAAAAGTTACAGCTATTTATATGAAGTTGTACAAAAACGCTTTATTTCGTCAAGCCAGTGCGTTTCTTACGATTACATGCATTTGAATGGGGAGCTCGCCCGAAACAAAGTATAGGTTTTCATTATGTGAATAACTAGAACAATCTTAGCTCAAACAGCTGCAAAACCTGTGTGCCCAGCACGGGGCTATAGAAGTCTATGAGATAAAGCCATAAATATGTGTGTCTGAGTCTTCTATCAAAACTTACAGCTATTTATATGAAGTTGTACAAAAACGCTTTATTTCGTCAAGCCAGTGCGTTTCTTACGATTACATGCATTTGAATGGGGAGCTCGCCCGAAACAAAGTATAGGTTTTCATTATGTGAATAACTAGAACAATATTAGCTCAAACAGCTGCAAAACCTGGGTGCCCAGCACAGGGATATAGAAGTCTATGAGATAAAGCCATGAATATGTGTGTCTGAGTCTTCTATCAAAAGTTACAGCTATTTATATGAAGTTGTACAAAAACGCTTTATTTCGTCAAGCCAGTGCGTTTCTTACGATTACATGCATTTGAATGGGGAGCTCGCCCGAAACAAAGTATAGGTTTTCATTATGTGAATAACTTGAAACTCTTAGCTCAAACAGCTGCAAAACCTGTGTGCCCAGCACGGGGATATTGAATCTGATAAGATAAAGCCATATTTATATGTGTCTGAGTCTTCTATCAAAAGTTACAGCTATTTATATGAAGTTGTACAAAAACGCTTTATTTCGTCAAGCCAGTGCGTTTCTTACGATTACATGGATTTTAATGGGGAGCTCGACCGAAACAAAGTATAGGTTTTCATTATGTGAATAACTTGAAAATCTTAGCTCAAACAGCTGCAAAACCTGGGTGCCCAGCACAGGGATATAGAAGTCTATGAGATAAAGCCATAAATATGTGTGTCTGAGTCTTCTATCAAAAGTTACAGCTATTTATATGAAGTTGTACAAAAACGCTTTATTTCCTCAAGCCAGTGCGTTTCTTACGATTACATGCATTTGAATGGGGAGCTCGCCCGAAACAAAGTATAGGTTTTCATTATGTGAATAACTTGAAAATCTTAGCTCAAACAGCTTCAAAACCTGTGTGCCCAGCACAGGGATATAGAAGTCTATGAGATAAAGCCATAAATATGTGTGTCTGAGTCTTCTATCAAAAGTTACAGCTATTTATATGAAGTTGTACAAAAACGCTTTATTTCGTCAAGCCAGTGCGTTTCTTACGATTACATGCATTTGAATGGGGAGCTCGCCCGAAACAAAGTATAGGTTTTCATTATGTGAATAACTAGAACAATCTTAGCTCAAACAGCTGCAAAACCTGTGTGCCCAGCACGGGGATATAGAAGTCTATGAGATAAAGCCATAAATATGTGTGTCTGAGTCTTCTATCAAAACTTACAGCTATTTATATGAAGTTGTACAAAAACGCTTTATTTCGTCAAGCCAGTGCGTTTCTTACGATTACATGCATTTGAATGGGGAGCTCGCCCGAAACAAAGTATAGGTTTTCATTATGTGAATAACTTGAAAATCTTAGCTCAAACAGCTGCAAAACCTGTGTGCCCAGCACGGGGATATTGAATCTGATAAGATAAAGCCATATTTATATGTGTCTGAGTCTTCTATCAAAAGTTACAGCTATTTATATGAAGTTGTACAAAAACGCTTTATTTCGTCAAGCCAGTGCGTTTCTTACGATTACATGGATTTGAATGGGGAGCTCGACCGAAACAAAGTATAGGTTTTAATTATGTGAATAACTTGAAAATCTTAGCTCAAACAGCTGCAAAACCTGTGTGCCCAGCACGGGGATATAGAAGTCTATGAGATAAAGCCATAAATATGTGTGTCTGAGTCTTCTATCAAAACTTACAGCTATTTATATGAAGTTGTACAAAAACGCTTTATTTCGTCAAGCCAGTGCGTTTCTTACGATTACATGCATTTGAATGGGGAGCTCGCCCGAAACAAAGTATAGGTTTTCATTATGTGAATAACTAGAACAATCTTAGCTCAAACAGCTGCAAAACCTGTGTGCTCAGCACGGGGATATAGAAGTCTATGAGATAAAGCCATAAATATGTGTGTCTGAGTCTTCTATCAAAAGTTACAGCTATTTATATGAAGTTGTACAAAAACGCTTTATTTCGTCAAGCCAGTGCGTTTCTTACGATTACATGCATTTGAATGGGGAGCTCGCCCGAAAAAAAGTATAGGTTTTCATTATGTGAATAACTTTTAAAATCTTAGCTCAAACAGCTGCAAAACCTGTGTGCCCAGCACGGGGATATTGAATCTGATAAGATAAAGCCATATTTATGTGTGTCTGAGTCTTCTATCAAACGTTACAGCTATTTATATGAAGTTGTACAAAAATGCTTTATTTCCTCAAGCCAGTGCGTTTCTTACGCTTACATGCATTTGAATGGGGAGCTCGCCCGAAACAAAGTATAGGTTTTCATTATGTGAATAACTAGAACAATATTAGCTCAAACAGCTGCAAAACCTGTGTGCCCAGCACGGGGATATAGAAGTCTATGAGATAAAGCCATAAATATGTGTGTCTGAGTCTTCTATCAAAACTTACAGCTATTTATATGAAGTTGTACAAAAACGCTTTATTTCGTCAAGCCAGTACGTTTCTTACGATTACATGCATTTGAATGGGGAGCTCGCCCGAAACAAAGTATAGGTTTTCATTATGTGAATAACTTGAAAATCTTAGCTCAAACAGCTGCAAAACCTGTGTGCCCAGCACGGGGATATTGAATCTGATAAGATAAAGCCATATTTATATGTGTCTGAGTCTTCTATCAAAAGTTACAGCTATTTATATGAAGTTGTACAAAAACGCTTTATTTCGTCAAGCCAGTGCGTTTCTTACGATTACATGGATTTGAATGGGGAGCTCGACCGAAACAAAGTATAGGTTTTCATTATGTGAATAACTTGAAAATCTTAGCTCAAACAGCTGCAAAACCTGGGTGCCCAGCACAGGGATATAGAAGTCTATGAGATAAAGCCATAAATATGTGTGTCTGAGTCTTCTATCAAAAGTTACAGCTATTTATATGAAGTTGTACAAAAACGCTTTATTTCATCAAGCCAGTGCGTTTCTTACGATTACATGCATTTGAATGGGGAGCTCGCCCGAAACAAAGTATAGGTTTTCATTATGTGAATAACTTGAAAATCTTAGCTTAAACAGCTGCAAAACCTGTGTGCCCAGCACGGGGATATTGAATCTGATAAGATAAAGCCATATTTATGTGTGTCTGAGTTTTCTATCAAACGTTACAGCTATTTATATGAAGTTGTACAAAAACGCTTTATTTCCTCAAGCCAGTGCGTTTCTTACGATTACATGCATTTGAATGGGGAGCTCGCCCGAAACAAAGTATAGGTTTTCATTATGTGAATAACTTGAAAATCTTAGCTCAAACAGCTGCAAAACCTGTGTGCCCAGCACAGGGATATAGAAGTCTATGAGATAAAGCCATAAATATGTGTGTCTGAGTCTTCTATCAAAAGTTACAGCTATTTATATGAAGTTGTACAAAAACGCTTTATTTCGTCAAGCTAGTGCGTTTCTTACGATTACATGCATTTGAATGGGGAGCTCGCCCGAAACAAAGTATAGGTTTTCATTATGTGAATAACTAGAACAATCTTAGCTCAAACAGCTGCAAAACCTGTGTGCCCAGCACGGGGCTATAGAAGTCTATGAGATAAAGCCATAAATATGTGTGTCTGAGTCTTCTATCAAAACTTACAGCTATTTATATGAAGTTGTACAAAAACGCTTTATTTCGTCAAGCCAGTGCGTTTCTTACGATTACATGCATTTGAATGGGGAGCTCGCCCGAAACAAAGTATAGGTTTTCATTATGTGAATAACTAGAACAATATTAGCTCAAACAGCTGCAAAACCTGGGTGCCCAGCACAGGGATATAGAAGTCTATGAGATAAAGCCATGAATATGTGTGTCTGAGTCTTCTATCAAAAGTTACAGCTATTTATATGAAGTTGTACAAAAACGCTTTATTTCGTCAAGCCAGTGCGTTTCTTACGATTACATGCATTTGAATGGGGAGCTCGCCCTAAACAAAGTATAGGTTTTCATTATGTGAATAACTTGAAAATCTTAGCTCAAACAGCTGCAAAACCTGTGTGCCCAGCACGGGGACATTGAATCTGATAAGATAAAGCCATATTTATATGTGTCTGAGTCTTCTATCAAAAGTTACAGCTATTTATATGAAGTTGTACAAAAACGCTTTATTTCCTCAAGCCAGTGCGTTTCTTACGATTACATGCATTTGAATGGGGAGCTCGCCCGAAACAAAGTATAGGTTTTCATTATGTGAATAACTAGAACAATCTTAGCTCAAACAGCTGCAAAACCTGTGTGCCCAGCACGGGGATATAGAAGTCTATGAGATAAAGCCATAAATATGTGTGTCTGAGTCTTCTATCAAAACTTACAGCTATTTATATGAAGTTGTACAAAAACGCTTTATTTCGTCAAGCCAGTGCGTTTCTTACGATTACATGCATTTGAATGGGGAGCTCGCCCGAAACAAAGTATAGGTTTTCATTATGTGAATAACTTGAAAATCTTAGCTCAAACAGCTGCAAAACCTGTGTGCCCAGCACGGGGATATTGAATCTGATAAGATAAAGCCATATTTATATGTGTCTGAGTCTTCTATCAAAAGTTACAGCTATTTATATGAAGTTGTACAAAAACGCTTTATTTCGTCAAGCCAGTGCGTTTCTTACGATTACATGGATTTGAATGGGGAGCTCGACCGAAACAAAGTATAGGTTTTCATTATGTGAATAACTTGAAAATCTTAGCTCAAACAGCTGCAAAACCTGGGTGCCCAGCACAGGGATATAGAAGTCTATGAGATAAAGCCATAAATATGTGTGTCTGAGTCTTCTATCAAAAGTTACAGCTATTTATATGAAGTTGTACAAAAACGCTTTATTTCGTCAAGCCAGTGCGTTTCTTACGATTACATGCATTTGAATGGGGAGCTCGCCCGAAACAAAGTATAGGTTTTCATTATGTGAATAACTTGAAAATCTTAGCTCAAACAGCTGCAAAACCTGTGTGCCCAGCACGGGGATATTGAATCTGATAAGATAAAGCCATATTTATGTGTGTCTGAGTCTTCTATCAAACGTTACAGCTATTTATATGAAGTTGTACAAAAACGCTTTATTTCCTCAAGCCAGTGCGTTTCTTACGATTACATGCATTTGAATGGGGAGCTCGCCCGAAACAAAGTATAGGTTTTCATTATGTGAATAACTAGAACAATATTAGATCAAACAGCTGCAAAACATGTGTGCCCAGCACAGGGATATAGAAGTCTATGAGATAAAGCCATAAATATGTGTGTCTGAGTCTTCTATCAAAAGTTACAGCTATTTATATGAAGTTGTACAAAAACGCTTTATTTCGTCAAGCTAGTGCGTTTCTTACGATTACATGCATTTGAATGGGGAGCTCGCCCGAAACAAAGTATAGCTTTTCATTATGTGAATAACTTGAAAATCTTAGCTCAAACAGCTGCAAAACATGTGTGCCCAGCACGGGGATATAGAAGTCTATGAGATAAAGCCATAAATATGTGTGTCTGAGTCTTCTATCAAACGTTACAGCTATTTATATGAAGTTGTACAAAAACGCTTTATTTCCTCAAGCCAGTGCGTTTCTTACGATTACATGCATTTGAATGGGGAGCTCGCCCGAAACAAAGTATAGGTTTTCATTATGTGAATAACTTGAAAATCTTAGCTCAAACAGCTGCAAAACCTGTGTGCCCAGCACAGGGATATAGAAGTCTATGAGATAAAGCCATAAATATGTGTGTCTGAGTCTTCTATCAAAAGTTACAGCTATTTATATGAAGTTGTACAAAAACGCTTTATTTCGTCAAGCCAGTGCGTTTCTTACGATTACATGCATTTGAATGGGGAGCTCGCCCGAAACAAAGTATAGGTTTTCATTATGTGAATAACTTGAAAATCTTAGCTCAAACAGCTGCAAAACCTGTGTGCCCAGCACGGGGATATAGAAGTCTATGAGATAAAGCCATAAATATGTGTGTCTGAGTCTTCTATCAAAAGTTACAGCTATTTATATGAAGTTGTACAAAAACGCTTTATTTCGTCAAGCCAGTGCGTTTCTTACGATTACATGCATTTGAATGGGGAGCTCGCCCGAAACAAAGTATAGGTTTTCATTATGTGAATAACTTGAAAATCTTAGCTCAAACAGCTGCAAAACATGTGTGCCCAGCACGGGGATATAGAAGTCTATGAGATAAAGCCATAAATATGTGTGTCTGAGTCTTCTATCAAAAGTTACAGCTATTTATATGAAGTTGTACAAAAACGCTTTATTTCGTCAAGCCAGTGCGTTTCTTACGATTACATGCATTTGAATGGGGAGCTCGCCCGAAACAAAGTATAGGTTTTCATTATGTGAATAACTAGAACAATCTTAGCTCAAACAGCTGCAAAACCTGTGTGCCCAGCACGGGGATATTGAATCTGATAAGATAAAGCCATATTTATATGTGTCTGAGTCTTCTATCAAAAGTTACAGCTATTTATATGAAGTTGTACAAAAACGCTTTATTTCGTCAAGCCAGTGCGTTTCTTACGATTACATGCATTTGAATGGGGAGCTCGCCCGAAACAAAGTATAGGTTTTCATTATGTGAATAACTTGAAAATCTTAGCTCAAACAGCTGCAAAACATGTGTGCCCAGCACGGGGATATAGAAGTCTATGAGATAAAGCCATAAATATGTGTGTCTGAGTCTTCTATCAAAAGTTACAGCTATTTATATGAAGTTGTACAAAAACGCTTTATTTCGTCAAGCCAGTGCGTTTCTTACGATTACATGCATTTGAATGGGGAGCTCGCCCGAAACAAAGTATAGGTTTTCATTATGTGAATAACTTTAAAATCTTAGCTCAAACAGCTGCAAAACCTGTGTGCCCAGCACGGGGATATAGAAGTCTATGAGATAAAGCCATAAATATGTGTGTCTGAGTCTTCTATCAAAAGTTACAGCTATTTATATGAAGTTGTACAAAAACGCTTTATTTCGTCAAGCCAGTGCGTTTCTTACGATTACATGGATTTGAATGGGGAGCTCGCCCGAAACAAAGTATAGGTTTTCATTATGTGAATAACTTGAACAATATTAGCTCAAACAGCTGCAAAACATGTGTGCCCAGCACAGGGATATAGAAGTCTATGAGATAAAGCCATAAATATGTGTGTCTGAGTCTTCTATCAAAAGTTACAGCTTTTTATATGAAGTTGTACAAAAACGCTTTATTTCGTCAAGCTAGTGCGTTTCTTACGATTACATGCATTTGAATGGGGAGCTCGCCCGAAACAAAGTATAGGTTTTCATTATGTGAATAACTTGAAAATCTTAGCTCAAACAGCTGCAAAACATGTGTGCCCAGCACAGGGATATAGAAGTCTATGAGATAAAGCCATAAATATGTGTGTCTGAGTCTTCTATCAAAAGTTACAGCTATTTATATGAAGTTGTACAAAAACGCTTTATTTCGTCAAGCCAGTGCGTTTCTTACGATTACATGCATTTGAATGGGGAGCTCGCCCGAAACAAAGTATAGGTTTTCATTATGTGAATAACTTGAAAATCTTAGCTCAAACAGCTGCAAAACATGTGTGCCCAGCACGGGGATATAGAAGTCTATGAGATAAAGCCATAAATATGTGTGTCTGAGTCTTCTATCAAAAGTTACAGCTATTTATATGAAGTTGTACAAAAACGCTTTATTTCGTCAAGCCAGTGCGTTTCTTACGATTACATGCATTTGAATGGGGAGCTCGCCCGAAACAAAGTATAGGTTTTCATTATGTGAATAACTTGAAAATCTTAGCTCAAACAGCTGCAAAACATGTGTGCCCAGCACGGGGATATAGAAGTCTATCAGATAAAGCCATAAATATGTGTCTGAGTCTTCTATCAAACGTTACAGCTATTTATATGAAGTTGTACAAAAACGCTTTATTTCCTCAAGCCAGTGCGTTTCTTACGATTACATGCATTTGAATGGGGAGCTCGCCCGAAACAAAGTATAGGTTTTCATTATGTGAATAACTAGAACAATCTTAGCTCAAACAGCTGCAAAACCTGTGTGCCCAGCACGGGGATATAGAAGTCTATGAGATAAAGCCATAAATATGTGTGTCTGAGTCTTCTATCAAAACTTACAGCTATTTATATGAAGTTGTACAAAAACGCTTTATTTCGTCAAGCCAGTGCGTTTCTTACGATTACATGCATTTGAATGGGGAGCTCGCCCGAAACAAAGTATAGGTTTTCATTATGTGAATAACTTGAAAATCTTAGCTCAAACAGCTGCAAAACCTGTGTGCCCAGCACGGGGATATTGAATCTGATAAGATAAAGCCATATTTATATGTGTCTGAGTCTTCTATCAAAAGTTACAGCTATTTATATGAAGTTGTACAAAAACGCTTTATTTCGTCAAGCCAGTGCGTTTCTTACGATTACATGCATTTGAATGGGGAGCTCGCCCGAAACAAAGTATAGGTTTTCATTATGTGAATAACTTGAAAATCTTAGCTCAAACAGCTGCAAAACCTGTGTGCCCAGCACGGGGATATTGAATCTGATAAGATAAAGCCATATTTATGTGTGTCTGAGTCTTCTATCAAACGTTACAGCTATTTATATGAAGTTGTACAAAAACGCTTTATTTCCTCAAGCCAGTGCGTTTCTTACGATTACATGCATTTGAATGGGGAGCTCGCCCGAAACAAAGTATAGGTTTTCATTATGTGAATAACTAGAACAATATTAGATCAAACAGCTGCAAAACATGTGTGCCCAGCACAGGGATATAGAAGTCTATGAGATAAAGCCATAAATATGTGTGTCTGAGTCTTCTATCAAAAGTTACAGCTATTTATATGAAGTTGTACAAAAACGCTTTATTTCGTCAAGCTAGTGCGTTTCTTACGATTACATGCATTTGAATGGGGAGCTCGCCCGAAACAAAGTATAGCTTTTCATTATGTGAATAACTTGAAAATCTTAGCTCAAACAGCTGCAAAACATGTGTGCCCAGCACGGGGATATAGAAGTCTATGAGATAAAGCCATAAATATGTGTGTCTGAGTCTTCTATCAAAACTTACAGCTATTTATATGAAGTTGTACAAAAACGCTTTATTTCGTCAAGCCAGTGCGTTTCTTACGATTACATGCATTTGAATGGGGAGCTCGCCCGAAACAAAGTATAGCTTTTCATTATGTGAATAACTTGAAAATCTTAGCTCAAACAGCTGCAAAACCTGTGTGCCCAGCACGGGGATATAGAAGTCTATGAGATAAAGCCATAAATATGTGTGTCTGAGTCTTCTATCAAAAGTTACAGCTATTTATATGAAGTTGTACAAAAACGCTTTATTTCGTCAAGCCAGTGCGTTTCTTACGATTACATGCATTTGAATGGGGAGCTCGCCCGAAACAAAGTATAGGTTTTCATTATGTGAATAACTTGAAAATCTTAGCTCAAACAGCTGCAAAACATGTGTGCCCAGCACGGGGATATAGAAGTCTATGAGATAAAGCCATAAATATGTGTGTCTGAGTCTTCTATCAAAAGTTACAGCTATTTATATGAAGTTGTACAAAAACGCTTTATTTCGTCAAGCTAGTGCGTTTCTTGCGATTACATGCATTTGAATGGGGAGCTCGCCCGAAACAAAGTATAGCTTTTCATTATGTGAATAACTTGAAAATCTTAGCTCAAACAGCTGCAAAACATGTGTGCCCAGCACGGGGATATAGAAGTCTATGAGATAAAGCCATAAATATGTGTGTCTGAGTCTTCTATCAAAACTTACAGCTATTTATATGAAGTTGTACAAAAACGCTTTATTTCGTCAAGCCAGTGCGTTTCTTACGATTACATGCATTTGAATGGGGAGCTCGCCCGAAACAAAGTATAGCTTTTCATTATGTGAATAACTTGAAAATCTTAGCTCAAACAGCTGCAAAACATGTGTGCCCAGCACGGGGATATAGAAGTCTATGAGATAAAGCCATAAATATGTGTGTCTGAGTCTTCTATCAAAAGTTACAGCTATTTATATGAAGTTGTACAAAAACGCTTTATTTCGTCAAGCCAGTGCGTTTCTTACCATTACATGCATTTGAATGGGGAGCTCGCCCGAAACAAAGTATAGGTTTTCATTATGTGAATAACTTGAAAATCTTAGCTCAAACAGCTGCAAAACATGTGTGCCCAGCACGGGGATATAGAAGTCTATGAGATAAAGCCATAAATATGTGTGTCTGAGTCTTCTATCAAAACTTACAGCTATTTATATGAAGTTGTACAAAAACGCTTTATTTCGTCAAGCCAGTGCGTTTCTTACGATTACATGCATTTGAATGGGGAGCTCGCCCGAAACAAAGTATAGCTTTTCATTATGTGAATAACTTGAAAATCTTAGCTCAAACAGCTGCAAAACATGTGTGCCCAGCACGGGGATATAGAAGTCTATGAGATAAAGCCATAAATATGTGTGTCTGAGTCTTCTATCAAAACTTACAGCTATTTATATGAAGTTGTACAAAAACGCTTTATTTCGTCAAGCCAGTGCGTTTCTTACGATTACATGCATTTGAATGGGGAGCTCGCCCGAAACAAAGTATAGCTTTTCATTATGTGAATAACTTGAAAATCTTAGCTCAAACAGCTGCAAAACCTGTGTGCCCAGCACGGGGATATAGAAGTCTATGAGATAAAGCCATAAATATGTGTGTCTGAGTCTTCTATCAAAAGTTACAGCTATTTATATGAAGTTGTACAAAAACGCTTTATTTCGTCAAGCCAGTGCGTTTCTTACGATTACATGCATTTGAATGGGGAGCTCGCCCGAAACAAAGTATAGGTTTTCATTATGTGAATAACTTGAAAATCTTAGCTCAAACAGCTGCAAAACATGTGTGCCCAGCACGGGGATATAGAAGTCTATGAGATAAAGCCATAAATATGTGTGTCTGAGTCTTCTATCAAAAGTTACAGCTATTTATATGAAGTTGTACAAAAACGCTTTATTTCGTCAAGCCAGTGCGTTTCTTACGATTACATGCATTTGAATGGGGAGCTCGCCCGAAACAAAGTATAGGTTTTCATTATGTGAATAACTAGAACAATCTTAGCTCAAACAGCTGCAAAACCTGTGTGCCCAGCACGGGGATATAGAAGTCTATGAGATAAAGCCATAAATATGTGTGTCTGAGTCTTCTATCAAAACTTACAGCTATTTATATGAAGTTGTACAAAAACGCTTTATTTCGTCAAGCCAGTGCGTTTCTTACGATTACATGCATTTGAATGGGGAGCTCGCCCGAAACAAAGTATAGGTTTTCATTATGTGAATAACTTGAAAATCTTAGCTCAAACAGCTGCAAAACCTGTGTGCCCAGCACGGGGATATTGAATCTGATAAGATAAAGCCATATTTATATGTGTCTGAGTCTTCTATCAAAAGTTACAGCTATTTATATGAAGTTGTACAAAAACGCTTTATTTCGTCAAGCCAGTGCGTTTCTTACGATTACATGGATTTGATTGGGGAGCTCGCCCGAAACAAAGTATAGGTTTTCATTATGTGAATAACTTGAACAATATTAGCTCAAACAGCTGCAAAACATGTGTGCCCAGCACAGGGATATAGAAGTCTATGAGATAAAGCCATAAATATGTGTGTCTGAGTCTTCTATCAAAAGTTACAGCTATTTATATGAAGTTGTACAAAAACGCTTTATTTCGTCAAGCTAGTGCGTTTCTTACGATTACATGCATTTGAATGGGGAGCTCGCCCGAAACAAAGTATAGCTTTTCATTATGTGAATAACTTGAAAATCTTAGCTCAAACAGCTGCAAAACCTGTGTGCCCAGCACGGGGATATAGAAGTCTATGAGATAAAGCCATAAATATGTGTGTCTGAGTCTTCTATCAAAACTTACAGCTATTTATATGAAGTTGTACAAAAACGCTTTATTTCGTCAAGCCAGTGCGTTTCTTACGATTACATGCATTTGAATGGGGAGCTCGCCCGAAACAAAGTATAGGTTTTCATTATGTGAATAACTTGAAAATCTTAGCTCAAACAGCTGCAAAACCTGTGTGCCCAGCACGGGGATATTGAATCTGATAAGATAAAGCGATATTTATATGTGTCTGAGTCTTCTATCAAAAGTTACAGCTATTTATATGAAGTTGTACAAAAACGCTTTATTTCGTCAAGCCAGTGCGTTTCTTACGATTACATGCATTTGAATGGGGAGCTCGCCCGAAACAAAGTATAGGTTTTCATTATGTGAATAACTTGAAAATCTTAGCTCAAACAGCTGCAAAACATGTGTGCCCAGCACGGGGATATAGAAGTCTATGAGATAAAGCCATAAATATGTGTGTCTGAGTCTTCTATCAAAACTTACAGCTATTTATATGAAGTTGTACAAAAACGCTTTATTTCGTCAAGCCAGTGCGTTTCTTACGATTACATGCATTTGAATGGGGAGCTCGCCCGAAACAAAGTATAGGTTTTCATTATGTGAATAACTTTAAAATCTTAGCTCAAACAGCTGCAAAACCTGTGTGCCCAGCACGGGGATATAGAAGTCTATGAGATAAAGCCATAAATATGTGTGTCTGAGTCTTCTATCAAAAGTTACAGCTATTTATATGAAGTTGTACAAAAACGCTTTATTTCGTCAAGCCAGTGCGTTTCTTACGATTACATGGATTTGAATGGGGAGCTCGCCCGAAACAAAGTATAGGTTTTTATTATGTGAATAACTTGAACAATATTAGCTCAAACAGCTGCAAAACATGTGTGCCCAGCACAGGGTTATAGAAGTCTATGAGATAAAGCCATAAATATGTGTGTCTGAGTCTTCTATCAAAAGTTACAGCTTTTTATATGAAGTTGTACAAAAACGCTTTATTTCGTCAAGCTAGTGCGTTTCTTACGATTACATGCATTTGAATGGGGAGCTCGCCCGAAACAAAGTATAGGTTTTCATTATGTGAATAACTTGAAAATCTTAGCTCAAACAGCTGCAAAACATGTGTGCCCAGCACAGGGATATAGAAGTCTATGAGATAAAGCCATAAATATGTGTGTCTGAGTCTTCTATCAAAAGTTACAGCTATTTATATGAAGTTGTACAAAAACGCTTTATTTCGTCAAGCCAGTGCGTTTCTTACGATTACATGCATTTGAATGGGGAGCTCGCCCGAAACAAAGTATAGGTTTTCATTATGTGAATAACTTGAAAATCTTAGCTCAAACAGCTGCAAAACATGTGTGCCCAGCACGGGGATATAGAAGTCTATGAGATAAAGCCATAAATATGTGTGTCTGAGTCTTCTATCAAAAGTTACAGCTATTTATATGAAGTTGTACAAAAACGCTTTATTTCGTCAAGCCAGTGCGTTTCTTACGATTACATGCATTTGAATGGGGAGCTCGCCCGAAACAAAGTATAGGTTTTCATTATGTGAATAACTAGAACAATCTTAGCTCAAACAGCTGCAAAACCTGTGTGCCCAGCACGGGGATATAGAAGTCTATGAGATAAAGCCATAAATATGTGTGTCTGAGTCTTCTATCAAAACTTACAGCTATTTATATGAAGTTGTACAAAAACGCTTTATTTCGTCAAGCCAGTGCGTTTCTTACGATTACATGCATTTGAATGGGGAGCTCGCCCGAAACAAAGTATAGGTTTTCATTATGTGAATAACTTGAAAATCTTAGCTCAAACAGCTTCAAAACTTGTTTGCCCAGCACGGGGATCTTGAACTGTATAAGATAACGCCTTAAATATGTGTGTATGCTTCTTCTATCAAGACTTACAGCTATTTTTATGAAGTTGTACAAAAACGCTTTATTTCGTCAAGCCAGTGCGTTTCCTACGATTACATGCATTTGAATGGGGAACTCGTCCGAAACAAAGTATAGGTTTTCATTATGTGAATAACTTGAAAATCTTAGCTCAAACAGCTTCAAAACCTGTTTGCCCAGCACGGGGATCTTGAACTGTATAAGATAACGCCTTAAATATGTGTGTATGCTTCTTCTATCAAGACTTACAGCTATTTTTATGAAGTTGTACAAAAACGCTTTATTTCGTCAAGACAGTGCGTTTCCTACGATTACATGCATTTGAATGGGGAACTCGTCCGAAACAAAGTATAGGTTTTCATTATGTGAATAACTTGAAAATCTTAGCTCAAACAGCTTCAAAACTTGTTTGCCCAGCACGGGGATCTTGAACTGTATAAGATAACGCCTTAAATATGTGTGTATGCTTCTTCTATCAAGACTTACAGCTATTTTTATGAAGTTGTACAAAAACGCTTTATTTCGTCAAGACAGTGCGTTTCCTACGATTACATGCATTTGAATGGGGAACTCGTCCGAAACAAAGTATAGGTTTTCATTATGTGAATAACTTGAAAATCTTAGCTCAAACAGCTTCAAAACCTGTTTGCCCAGCACGGGGATCTTGAACTGTATAAGATAACGCCTTAAATATGTGTGTATGCTTCTTCTATCAAGACTTACAGCTATTTATATGAAGTTGTACAAAAACGCTTTATTTCGTCAAGACAGTGCGTTTCCTACGATTACATGCATTTTAATGGGGAACTCGTCCGAAACAAAGTATAGGTTTTCATTATGTGAATAACTTGAAAATCTTAGCTCAAACAGCTTCAAAACCTGTTTGCCCAGCACGGGGATCTTGAACTGTATAAGATAACGCCTTAAATATGTGTGTCTGAGTCGTCTATCAAAACTTGCAGCTATTTATATGAAGTTGTACAAAAACGCTTTATTTCGTCAAGACAGTGCGTTTCCTACGATTACATGCATTTGAATGGGGAACTTGTCCGAAACAAAGTATAGGTTTTCATTATGTGAATAACTTGAAAATCTTAGCTCAAACAGCTTCAAAACCTGTTTGCCCAGCACGGGGATCTTGAACTGTATAAGATAACGCCTTAAATATGTGTGTATGCTTCTTCTATCAAGACTTACAGCTATTTATATGAAGTTGTACAAAAACGCTTTATTTCGTCAAGACAGTGCGTTTCCTACGATTACATGCATTTGAATGGGGAACTCGCCCGAAACAAAGTATAGGTTTTCATTATGTGAATAACTTGAAAATCTTAGCTCAAACAGCTTCAAAACCTGTTTGCCCAGCACGGGGATCTTGAACTGTATAAGATAACGCCTTAAATATGTGTGTCTGAGTCGTCTATCAAAACTTACAGATATTTATATGAAGTTGTACAAAAACGCTTTATTTCGTCAAGACAGTGCGTTTCCTACGATTACATGCATTTGAATGGGGAACTCGCCCGAAACAAAGTATAGGTTTTCATTATGTGAATAACTTGAAAATCTTAGCTCAAACAGCTTCAAAACCTGTTTGCCCAGCACGGGGATCTTGAACTGTATAAGATAACGCCTTAAATATGTGTGTATGCTTCTTCTATCAAGACTTACAGCTATTTATATGAAGTTGTATAAACGCTTTATTTCGTCAAGACAGTGCGTTTCCTACGATTACATGCATTTGAATGGGGAACTCGTCCGAAACAAAGTATAGGTTTTCATTATGTGAATAACTTGAAAATCTTAGCTCAAACAGCTTCAAAACCTGTTTGCCCAGCACGGGGATCTTGAACTGTATAAGATAACGCCTTAAATATGTGTGTATGCTTCTTCTATCAAGACTTACAGCTATTTATATGAAGTTGTATAAACGCTTTATTTCGTCAAGACAGTGCGTTTCCTACGATTACATGCATTTGAATGGGGAACTCGCCCGAAACAAAGTATAGGTTTTCATTATGTGAATAACCTGAAAATCTTAGCTCAAACAGCTTCAAAACCTGTTTGCCCAGCACGGGGATCTTGAACTGTATAAGATAACGCCTTAAATATGTGTGTATGCTTCTTCTATCAAGACTTACAGCTATTTATATGAAGTTGTACAAAAACGCTTTATTTCGTCAAGACAGTGCGTTTCCTACGATTACATGCATTTGAATGGGGAACTCGTCCGAAACAAAGTATAGGTTTTCATTATGTGAATAACTTGAAAATCTTAGCTCAAACAGCTTCAAAACCTGTTTGCCCAGCACGGGGATCTTGAACTGTATAAGATAACGCCTTAAATATGTGTGTATGCTTCTTCTATCAAGACTTACAGCTATTTATATGAAGTTGTATAAACGCTTTATTTCGTCAAGACAGTGCGTTTCCTACGATTACATGCATTTGAATGGGGAACTCGCCCGAAACAAAGTATAGGTTTTCATTATGTGAATAACTTGAAAATCTTAGCTCAAACAGCTTCAAAACTGTTTGCCCAGCACGGGGATCTTGAACTGTATAAGATAACGCCTTAAATATGTGTGTCTGAGTCGTCTATCAAAACTTACAGCTATTTATATGAAGTTGTACAAAAACGCTTTATTTCGTCAAGACAGTGCGTTTCCTACGATTACATGCATTTGAATGGGGAACTCGCCCGAAACAAAGTATAGGTTTTCATTATGTGAATAACTTGAAAATCTTAGCTCAAACAGCTTCAAAACCTGTTTGCCCAGCACGGGGATCTTGAACTGTATAAGATAACGCCTTAAATATGTGTGTATGCTTCTTCTATCAAGACTTACAGCTATTTATATGAAGTTGTACAAAAACGCTTTATTTCGTCAAGACAGTGCGTTTCCTACGATTACATGCATTTGAATGGGGAACTGTCCGAAACAAAGTATAGGTTTTCATTATGTGAATAACTTGAAAATCTTAGCTCAAACAGCTTCAAAACGTGTTTGCCCAGCACGGGGATCTTGAACTGTATAAGATAACGCCTTAAATATGTGTGTATGCTTCTTCTATCAAGACTTACAGCTATTTATATGAAGTTGTACAAAAACGCTTTATTTCGTCAAGACAGTGCGTTTCCTACGATTACATGCATTTGAATGGGGAACTCGTCCGAAACAAAGTATAGGTTTTCATTATGTGAATAACTTGAAAATCTTAGCTCAAACAGCTTCAAAACCTGTTTGCCCAGCACGGGGATCTTGAACTGTATAAGATAACGCCTTAAATATGTGTGTATGCTTCTTCTATCAAGACTTACAGCTATTTATATGAAGTTGTACAAAAACGCTTTATTTCGTCAAGACAGTGCGTTTCCTACGATTACATGCATTTGAATGGGGAACTCGTCCGAAACAAAGTATAGGTTTTCATTATGTGAATAACTTGAAAATCTTAGCTCAAACAGCTTCAAAACCTGTTTGCCCAGCACGGGGATCTTGAACTGTATAAGATAACGCCTTAAATATGTGTGTCTGAGTCGTCTATCAAAACTTACAGCTATTTATATGAAGTTGTATAAACGCTTTATTTCGTCAAGACAGTGCGTTTCCTACGATTACATGCATTTGAATGGGGAACTCGTCCGAAACAAAGTATAGGTTTTCATTATGTGAATAACTTGAAAATCTTAGCTCAAACAGCTTCAAAACCTGTTTGCCCAGCACGGGGATCTTGAACTGTATAAGATAACGCCTTAAATATGTGTGTATGCTTCTTCTATCAAGACTTACAGCTATTTATATGAAGTTGTACAAAAACGCTTTATTTCGTCAAGACAGTGCGTTTCCTACGATTACATGCATTTGAATGGGGAACTCGCCCGAAACAAAGTATAGGTTTTCATTATGTGAATAACTTGACAATCTTCGCTCAAACAGCTTCAAAACCTGTTTGCCCAGCACGGGGATCTTGAACTGTATAAGATAACGCCTTAAATATGTGTGTATGCTTCTTCTATCAAGACTTACAGCTATTTATATGAAGTTGTATGAACGCTTTATTTTGTCAAGACAGTGCGTTTCCTACGATTACATGCATTTGAATGGGGAACTCGCCCGAAACAAAGTATAGGTTTTCATTATGTGAATAACTTGAAAATCTTAGCTCAAACAGCTTCAAAACCTGTTTGCCCAGCACGGGGATCTTGAACTGTATAAGATAACGCCTTAAATATGTGTGTATGCTTCTTCTATCAAGACTTACAGCTATTTATATGAAGTTGTACAAAAACGCTTTATTTCGTCAAGACAGTGCGTTTCCTACGATTACATGCATTTGAATGGGGAACTCGTCCGAAACAAAGTATAGGTTTTCATTATGTGAATAACTTGAAAATCTTAGCTCAAACAGCTTCAAAACCTGTTTGCCCAGCACGGGGATCTTGAACTGTATAAGATAACGCCTTAAATATGTGTGTCTGAGTCGTCTATCAAGACTTACAGCTATTTATATGAAGTTGTACAAAAACGCTTTATTTCGTCAAGACAGTGCGTTTCCTACGATTACATGCATTTGAATGGGGAACTCGCCCGAAACAAAGTATAGGTTTTCATTATGTGAATAACTTGAAAATCTTCGCTCAAACAGCTTCAAAACCTGTTTGCCCAGCACGGGGATCTTGAACTGTATAAGATAACGCCTTAAATATGTGTGTATGCTTCTTCTATCAAGACTTACAGCTATTTATATGAAGTTGTACAAAAACGCTTTATTTCGTCAAGACAGTGCGTTTCCTACGATTACATGCATTTGAATGGGGAACTCGCCCGAAACAAAGTATAGGTTTTCATTATGTGAATAACTTGAAAATCTTAGCTCAAACAGCTTCAAAACCTGTTTGCCCAGCACGGGGATCTTGAACTGTATAAGATAACGCCTTAAATATGTGTGTATGCGTCTTCTTTCAAGACTTACAGCTATTTATATGAAGTTGTATGAACGCTTTATTTTGTCAAGACAGTGCGTTTCCTACGATTACATGCATTTGAATGGGGAACTCGCCCGAAACAAAGTATAGGTTTTCATTATGTGAATAACTTGAAAATCTTAGCTCAAACAGCTTCAAAACCTGTTTGCCCAGCACGGGGATCTTGAACTGTATAAGATAACGCCTTAAATATGTGTGTATGCTTCTTCTATCAAGACTTACAGCTATTTTTATGAAGTTGTAAAAAAACGCTTTATTTCGTCAAGACAGTGCGTTTCCTACGATTACATGCATTTGAATGGGGAACTCGCCCGAAACAAAGTATAGGTTTTCATTATGTGAATAACTTGAAAATCTTAGCTCAAACAGCTTCAAAACCTGTTTGCCCAGCACGGGGATCTTGAACTGTATAAGATAACGCCTTAAATATGTGTGTCTGAGTCGTCTATCAAAACTTACAGCTATTTATATGAAGTTGTACAAAAACGCTTTATTTCGTCAAGACAGTGCGTTTCCTACGATTACATGCATTTGAATGGGGAACTCGCCCGAAACAAAGTATAGGTTTTCATTATGTGAATAACTTGAAAATCTTAGCTCAAACAGCTTCAAAACCTGTTTGCCCAGCACGGGGATCTTGAACTGTATAAGATAACGCCTTAAATATGTGTGTATGCTTCTTCTATCAAGACTTACAGCTATTTTTATGAAGTTGTACAAAAACGCTTTATTTCGTCAAGACAGTGCGTTTCCTACGATTACATGCATTTGAATGGGGAACTCGCCCGAAACAAAGTATAGGTTTTCATTATGTGAATAACTTGAAAATCTTAGCTCAAACAGCTTCAAAACCTGTTTGCCCAGCACGGGGATCTTGAACTGTATAAGATAACGCCTTAAATATGTGTGTCTGAGTCGTCTATCAAAACTTACAGCTATTTATATGAAGTTGTACAAAAACGCTTTATTTCGTCAAGACAGTGCGTTTCCTACGATTACATGCATTTGAATGGGGAACTCGCCCGAAACAAAGTATAGGTTTTCATTATGTGAATAACTTGAAAATCTTAGCTCAAACAGCTTCAAAACCTGTTTGCCCAGCACGGGGATATTGAACTGTATAAGATAACGCCTTAAATATGTGTGTCTGAGTCGTCTATCAAAACTTACAGCTATTTATATGAAGTTGTACAAAAACGCTTTATTTCGTCAAGACAGTGCGTTTCCTACGATTACATGCATTTGAATGGGGAACTCGCCCGAAACAAAGTATAGGTTTTCATTATGTGAATAACTTGAAAATCTTAGCTCAAACAGCTTCAAAACCTGTTTGCCCAGCACGGGGATCTTGAACTGTATAAGATAACGCCTTAAATATGTGTGTATGCTTCTTCTATCAAGACTTACAGCTATTTATATGAAGTTGTACAAAAACGCTTTATTTCGTCAAGACAGTGCGTTTCCTACGATTACATGCATTTGAATGGGGAACTCGTCCGAAACAAAGTATAGGTTTTCATTATGTGAATAACTTGAAAATCTTAGCTCAAACAGCTTCAAAACCTGTTTGCCCAGCACGGGGATCTTGAACTGTATAAGATAACGCCTTAAATATGTGTGTCTGAGTCGTCTATCAAAACTTACAGCTATTTATATGAAGTTGTATAAACGCTTTATTTCGTCAAGACAGTGCGTTTCCTACGATTACATGCATTTGAATGGGGAACTCGTCCGAAACAAAGTATAGGTTTTCATTATGTGAATAACTTGAAAATCTTAGCTCAAACAGCTTCAAAACCTGTTTGCCCAGCACGGGGATCTTGAACTGTATAAGATAACGCCTTAAATATGTGTGTATGCTTCTTCTATCAAGACTTACAGCTATTTATATGAAGTTGTACAAAAACGCTTTATTTCGTCAAGACAGTGCGTTTCCTACGATTACATGCATTTGAATGGGGAACTCGCCCGAAACAAAGTATAGGTTTTCATTATGTGAATAACTTGACAATCTTCGCTCAAACAGCTTCAAAACCTGTTTGCCCAGCACGGGGATCTTGAACTGTATAAGATAACGCCTTAAATATGTGTGTATGCTTCTTCTATCAAGACTTACAGCTATTTATATGAAGTTGTATGAACGCTTTATTTTGTCAAGACAGTGCGTTTCCTACGATTACATGCATTTGAATGGGGAACTCGCCCGAAACAAAGTATAGGTTTTCATTATGTGAATAACTTGAAAATCTTAGCTCAAACAGCTTCAAAACCTGTTTGCCCAGCACGGGGATCTTGAACTGTATAAGATAACGCCGTAAATATGTGTGTCTGAGTCGTCTATCAAAACTTACAGATATTTATATGAAGTTGTACAAAAACGCTTTATTTCGTCAAGACAGTGCGTTTCCTACGATTACATGCATTTGAATGGGGAACTCGCCCGAAACAAAGTATAGGTTTTCATTATGTGAATAACTTGAAAATCTTAGCTCAAACAGCTTCAAAACCTGTTTGCCCAGCACGGGGATCTTGAACTGTATAAGATAACGCCTTAAATATGTGTGTATGCTTCTTCTATCAAGACTTACAGCTATTTATATGAAGTTGTACAAAAACGCTTTATTTCGTCAAGACAGTGCGTTTCCTACGATTACATGCATTTGAATGGGGAACTCGCCCGAAACAAAGTATAGGTTTTCATTATGTGAATAACTTGAAAATCTTAGCTCAAACAGCTTCAAAACCTGTTTGCCCAGCACGGGGATATTGAACTGTATAAGATAACGCCTTAAATATGTGTGTCTGAGTCGTCTATCAAAACTTACAGCTATTTATATGAAGTTGTACAAAAACGCTTTATTTCGTCAAGACAGTGCGTTTCCTACGATTACATGCATTTGAATGGGGAACTCGCCCGAAACAAAGTATAGGTTTTCATTATGTGAATAACTTGAAAATCTTAGCTCAAACAGCTTCAAAACCTGTTTGCCCAGCACGGGGATCTTGAACTGTATAAGATAACGCCTTAAATATGTGTGTATGCTTCTTCTATCAAGACTTACAGCTATTTATATGAAGTTGTACAAAAACGCTTTATTTCGTCAAGACAGTGCGTTTCCTACGATTACATGCATTTGAATGGGGAACTCGTCCGAAACAAAGTATAGGTTTTCATTATGTGAATAACTTGAAAATCTTAGCTCAAACAGCTTCAAAACCTGTTTGCCCAGCACGGGGATCTTGAACTGTATAAGATAACGCCTTAAATATGTGTGTCTGAGTCGTCTATCAAAACTTACAGCTATTTATATGAAGTTGTATAAACGCTTTATTTCGTCAAGACAGTGCGTTTCCTACGATTACATGCATTTGAATGGGGAACTCGTCCGAAACAAAGTATAGGTTTTCATTATGTGAATAACTTGAAAATCTTAGCTCAAACAGCTTCAAAACCTGTTTGCCCAGCACGGGGATCTTGAACTGTATAAGATAACGCCTTAAATATGTGTGTATGCTTCTTCTATCAAGACTTACAGCTATTTATATGAAGTTGTACAAAAACGCTTTATTTCGTCAAGACAGTGCGTTTCCTACGATTACATGCATTTGAATGGGGAACTCGCCCGAAACAAAGTATAGGTTTTCATTATGTGAATAACTTGAAAATCTTAGCTCAAACAGCTTCAAAACCTGTTTGCCCAGCACGGGGATCTTGAACTGTATAAGATAACGCCTTAAATATGTGTGTATGCTTCTTCTATCAAGACTTACAGCTATTTTTATGAAGTTGTACAAAAACGCTTTATTTCGTCAAGACAGTGCGTTTCCTACGATTACATGCATTTGAATGGGGAACTCGCCCGAAACAAAGTATAGGTTTTCATTATGTGAATAACTTGAAAATCTTAGCTCAAACAGCTTCAAAACCTGTTTGCCCAGCACGGGGATCTTGAACTGTATAAGATAACGCCTTAAATATGTGTGTCTGAGTCGTCTATCAAAACTTACAGCTATTTATATGAAGTTGTACAAAAACGCTTTATTTCGTCAAGACAGTGCGTTTCCTACGATTACATGCATTTGAATGGGGAACTCGCCCGAAACAAAGTATAGGTTTTCATTATGTGAATAACTTGAAAATCTTAGCTCAAACAGCTTCAAAACCTGTTTGCCCAGCACGGGGATCTTGAACTGTATAAGATAACGCCTTAAATATGTGTGTATGCTTCTTCTATCAAGACTTACAGCTATTTATATGAAGTTGTACAAAAACGCTTTATTTCGTCAAGACAGTGCGTTTCCTACGATTACATGCATTTGAATGGGGAACTCGCCCGAAACAAAGTATAGGTTTTCATTATGTGAATAACTTGAAAATCTTAGCTCAAACAGCTTCAAAACCTGTTTGCCCAGCACGGGGATCTTGAACTGTATAAGATAACGCCGTAAATATGTGTGTATGCTTCTTCTATCAAGACTTACAGCTATTTATATGAAGTTGTACAAAAACGCTTTATTTCGTCAAGACAGTGCGTTTCCTGCGATTACATGCATTTGACTGGGGAACTCGCCCGAAACAAAGTATAGGTTTTCATTATGTGAATAACTTGAAAATCTTAGCTCAAACAGCTTCAAAACCTGTTTGCCCAGCACGGGGATCTTGAACTGTATAAGATAACGCCTTAAATATGTGTGTCTGAGTCGTCTATCAAAACTTACAGATATTTATATGAAGTTGTACAAAAACGCTTTATTTCGTCAAGACAGTGCGTTTCCTACGATTACATGCATTTGAATGGGGAACTCGCCCGAAACAAAGTATAGGTTTTCATTATGTGAATAACTTGAAAATCTTAGCTCAAACAGCTTCAAAACCTGTTTGCCCAGCACGGGGATCTTGAACTGTATAAGATAACGCCTTAAATATGTGTGTATGCTTCTTCTATCAAGACTTACAGCTATTTATATGAAGTTGTACAAAAACGCTTTATTTCGTCAAGACAGTGCGTTTCCTACGATTACATGCATTTGAATGGGGAACTCGCCCGAAACAAAGTATAGGTTTTCATTATGTGAATAACTTGAAAATCTTAGCTCAAACAGCTTCAAAACCTGTTTGCCCAGCACGGGGATCTTGAACTGTATAAGATAACGCCTTAAATATGTGTGTCTGAGTCGTCTATCAAAACTTACAGCTATTTATATGAAGTTGTACAAAAACGCTTTATTTCGTCAAGACAGTGCGTTTCCTACGATTACATGCATTTGAATGGGGAACTCGCCCGAAACAAAGTATAGGTTTTCATTATGTGAATAACTTGAAAATCTTAGCTCAAACAGCTTCAAAACCTGTTTGCCCAGCACGGGGATCTTGAACTGTATAAGATAACGCCTTAAATATGTGTGTATGCTTCTTCTATCAAGACTTACAGCTATTTATATGAAGTTGTACAAAAACGCTTTATTTCGTCAAGACAGTGCGTTTCCTACGATTACATGCATTTGAATGGGGAACTCGTCCGAAACAAAGTATAGGTTTTCATTATGTGAATAACTTGAAAATCTTAGCTCAAACAGCTTCAAAACCTGTTTGCCCAGCACGGGGATCTTGAACTGTATAAGATAACGCCTTAAATATGTGTGTCTGAGTCGTCTATCAAAACTTACAGCTATTTATATGAAGTTGTATAAACGCTTTATTTCGTCAAGACAGTGCGTTTCCTACGATTACATGCATTTGAATGGGGAACTCGTCCGAAACAAAGTATAGGTTTTCATTATGTGAATAACTTGAAAATCTTAGCTCAAACAGCTTCAAAACCTGTTTGCCCAGCACGGGGATCTTGAACTGTATAAGATAAAGCCTTAAATATGTGTGTATGCTTCTTCTATCAAGACTTACAGCTATTTATATGAAGTTGTACAAAAACGCTTTATTTCGTCAAGACAGTGCGTTTCCTACGATTACATGCATTTGAATGGGGAACTCGCCCGAAACAAAGTATAGGTTTTCATTATGTGAATAACTTGACAATCTTCGCTCAAACAGCTTCAAAACCTGTTTGCCCAGCACGGGGATCTTGAACTGTATAAGATAACGCCTTAAATATGTGTGTATGCTTCTTCTATCAAGACTTACAGCTATTTATATGAAGTTGTATGAACGCTTTATTTTGTCAAGACAGTGCGTTTCCTACGATTACATGCATTTGAATGGGGAACTCGCCCGAAACAAAGTATAGGTTTTCATTATGTGAATAACTTGAAAATCTTAGCTCAAACAGCTTCAAAACCTGTTTGCCCAGCACGGGGATCTTGAACTGTATAAGATAACGCCTTAAATATGTGTGTATGCTTCTTCTATCAAGACTTACAGCTATTTTTATGAAGTTGTAAAAAAACGCTTTATTTCGTCAAGACAGTGCGTTTCCTACGATTACATGCATTTGAATGGGGAACTCGCCCGAAACAAAGTATAGGTTTTCATTATGTGAATAACTTGAAAATCTTAGCTCAAACAGCTTCAAAACCTGTTTGCCCAGCACGGGGATCTTGAACTGTATAAGATAACGCCTTAAATATGTGTGTCTGAGTCGTCTATCAAAACTTACAGCTATTTATATGAAGTTGTACAAAAACGCTTTATTTCGTCAAGACAGTGCGTTTCCTACGATTACATGCATTTGAATGGGGAACTCGCCCGAAACAAAGTATAGGTTTTCATTATGTGAATAACTTGAAAATCTTAGCTCAAACAGCTTCAAAACCTGTTTGCCCAGCACGGGGATCTTGAACTGTATAAGATAACGCCTTAAATATGTGTGTATGCTTCTTCTATCAAGACTTACAGCTATTTTTATGAAGTTGTACAAAAACGCTTTATTTCGTCAAGACAGTGCGTTTCCTACGATTACATGCATTTGAATGGGGAACTCGCCCGAAACAAAGTATAGGTTTTCATTATGTGAATAACTTGAAAATCTTAGCTCAAACAGCTTCAAAACCTGTTTGCCCAGCACGGGGATCTTGAACTGTATAAGATAACGCCTTAAATATGTGTGTCTGAGTCGTCTATCAAAACTTACAGCTATTTATATGAAGTTGTACAAAAACGCTTTATTTCGTCAAGACAGTGCGTTTCCTACGATTACATGCATTTGAATGGGGAACTCGCCCGAAACAAAGTATAGGTTTTCATTATGTGAATAACTTGAAAATCTTAGCTCAAACAGCTTCAAAACCTGTTTGCCCAGCACGGGGATCTTGAACTGTATAAGATAACGCCTTAAATATGTGTGTATGCTTCTTCTATCAAGACTTACAGCTATTTATATGAAGTTGTACAAAAACGCTTTATTTCGTCAAGACAGTGCGTTTCCTACGATTACATGCATTTGAATGGGGAACTCGCCCGAAACAAAGTATAGGTTTTCATTATGTGAATAACTTGAAAATCTTAGCTCAAACAGCTTCAAAACCTGTTTGCCCAGCACGGGGATCTTGAACTGTATAAGATAACGCCGTAAATATGTGTGTATGCTTCTTCTATCAAGACTTACAGCTATTTATATGAAGTTGTACAAAAACGCTTTATTTCGTCAAGACAGTGCGTTTCCTGCGATTACATGCATTTGACTGGGGAACTCGCCCGAAACAAAGTATAGGTTTTCATTATGTGAATAACTTGAAAATCTTAGCTCAAACAGCTTCAAAACCTGTTTGCCCAGCACGGGGATCTTGAACTGTATAAGATAACGCCTTAAATATGTGTGTCTGAGTCGTCTATCAAAACTTACAGATATTTATATGAAGTTGTACAAAAACGCTTTATTTCGTGAAGACAGTGCGTTTCCTACGATTACATGCATTTGAATGGGGAACTCGCCCGAAACAAAGTATAGGTTTTCATTATGTGAATAACTTGAAAATCTTAGCTCAAACAGCTTCAAAACCTGTTTGCCCAGCACGGGGATCTTGAACTGTATAAGATAACGCCTTAAATATGTGTGTATGCTTCTTCTATCAAGACTTACAGCTATTTATATGAAGTTGTACAAAAACGCTTTATTTCGTCAAGACAGTGCGTTTCCTACGATTACATGCATTTGAATGGGGAACTCGCCCGAAACAAAGTATAGGTTTTCATTATGTGAATAACTTGAAAATCTTAGCTCAAACAGCTTCAAAACCTGTTTGCCCAGCACGGGGATCTTGAACTGTATAAGATAACGCCTTAAATATGTGTGTCTGAGTCGTCTATCAAAACTTACAGCTATTTATATGAAGTTGTACAAAAACGCTTTATTTCGTCAAGACAGTGCGTTTCCTACGATTACATGCATTTGAATGGGGAACTCGTCCGAAACAAAGTATAGGTTTTCATTATGTGAATAACTTGAAAATCTTAGCTCAAACAGCTTCAAAACCTGTTTGCCCAGCACGGGGATCTTGAACTGTATAAGATAACGCCTTAAATATGTGTGTCTGAGTCGTCTATCAAAACTTACAGCTATTTATATGAAGTTGTACAAAAACGCTTTATTTCGTCAAGACAGTGCGTTTCCTACGATTACATGCATTTGAATGGGGAACTCGTCCGAAACAAAGTATAGGTTTTCATTATGTGAATAACTTGAAAATCTTAGCTCAAACAGCTTCAAAACCTGTTTGCCCAGCACGGGGATCTTGAACTGTATAAGATAACGCCTTAAATATGTGTGTATGCGTCTTCTATCAAGACTTACAGCTATTTATATGAAGTTGTATGAACGCTTTATTTCGTCAAGACAGTGCGTTTCCTACGATTACATGCATTTGAATGGGGAACTCGCCCGAAACAAAGTATAGGTTTTCATTATGTGAATAACTTGAAAATCTTAGCTGAAACAGCTTCAAAACCTGTTTGCCCAGCACGGGGATCTTGAACTGTATAAGATAACGCCTTAAATATGTGTGTATGCTTCTTCTATCAAGACTTACAGCTATTTATATGAAGTTGTACAAAAACGCTTTATTTCGTCAAGACAGTGCGTTTCCTACGATTACATGCATTTGAATGGGGAACTCGCCCGAAACAAAGTATAGGTTTTCATTATGTGAATAACTTGAAAATCTTAGCTCAAACAGCTTCAAAACCTGTTTGCCCAGCACGGGGATCTTGAACTGTATAAGATAACGCCTTAAATATGTGTGTCTGAGTCGTCTATCAAAACTTACAGCTATTTATATGAAGTTGTACAAAAACGCTTTATTTCGTCAAGACAGTGCGTTTCCTACGATTACATGCATTTGAATGGGGAACTCGCCCGAAACAAAGTATAGGTTTTCATTATGTGAATAACTTGAAAATCTTAGCTCAAACAGCTTCAAAACCTGTGTGCCCAGCACAGGGTATAGAAGTCTATTAGATAAAGCCATAAATATGTGTGTCTGAGTCTTCTATCAAAAGTTACAGCTATTTATATGAAGTTGTACAAGAACGCTTTTTTTGTCAAGCCAGTGCGTTTCTAACGATTACATGCATTTGAATGGGGAGCTCGCCCGAAACAAAGTATAGGTTTTCATTATGTGAATAACTTGAAAATCTTAGCTCAAACAGCTTCAAAACATGTGTGCCCAGAACGGGGATATAGAAATCTATTAGATAAAGCCATAAATATGTGTATCTGAGTCTTCTATCCAAAGTTACAGCTATTTATATGAAGTTGTACAAGAACGCTTTTTTTCGTCAAGCCAGTGCTTTTCTTACGATTACATGCATTTGAATGGGGAGCTCGCCCGAAACAAAGTATAGGTTTTCATTATGTGAATAACTTGAAAATCTTAGCTAAAGCAGCTTCAAAACATGTGTGCACAGCACAGGGATATAGAAGTGTATGAGATAAAGCCATAAATATGTGTGTCTGAGTCTTCTATCAAAAGTTACAGCTATTTATATGAAGTTGTACAAAAACGCTTTATTTCGTCAAGACAGTGCGTTTCCTACGATTACATGCATTTGAATGGGGAACTCGTCCGAAACAAAGTATAGGTTTTCATTATGTGAATAACTTGAAAATCTTAGCTCAAACAGCTGCAAAACATGTGTGCCCAGCACAGGAATATAGAAGTCTATGAGATAAAGCCATAAATATGTGTGTCTGAGTCTTCTATCAAAAGTTACAGCTATTTATATGAAGTTGTACAAGAACGCTTTTTTTGTCAAGCCAGTGCGTTTCTAACGATTACATGCATTTGAATGGGGAGCTCGCCCGAAACAAAGTATAGATTTTCATTATGTGAATAACTTGAAAATCTTAGCTCAAACAGCTGCAAAACATGTGTGCCCAGCACAGGGATATAGAAGTCTATGAGATAAAGCCATAAATATGTGTGTCTGAGTCTTCTATCAAAAGTTACAGCTATTTATATGAAGTTGTACAAAAACGCTTTATTTCGTCAAGCCAGTGCGTTTCTTACGATTACATGCATTCGAATGGGGAGCTCGCCCGAAACAAAGTATAGGTTTTCATTATGTGAATAACTTGAAAATCTTATCTCAAACAGCTGCAAAACATGTGTGCCCAGCACAGGAATATAGAAGTCTATGAGATAAAGCCATATTTATGTGTGTCTGACTCTTCTATCCAAAGTTACAGCTATTTATATGAAGTTGTACAAGAACGCCTTTTTTCGTCAAGCCAGTGCGTTTCTTACGATTACATGCATTTGAATGGGGAGCTCGCCCGAAACAAAGTATAGGTTTTCATTATGTGAATAACTTGAAAATCTTAGCTCAAACAGCTGCAAAACCTGTGTGCCCAGACAGGGATATAGAAGTCTATTAGATAAAGCCATAAATATGTGTGTCTGAGTCTTCTATCAAAAGTTACAGCTATTTATTTGAAGTTGTACAAAAACGCTTTATTTCGTCAAGCCAGTGCGTTTCTTACGATTACATGCATTTGAATGGGGAGCTCGCCCGAAACAAAGTATAGGTTTTCATTATGTGAATAACTTGAAAATCTTAGCTCAAACAGCTGCAAAACATGTGTGCCCAGCACAGGGATATAGAAGTCTATGAGATAAAGCCATAAATATGTGTGTCTGAGTCTTCTATCAAAAGTTACAGCTATTTATATGAAGTTGTACAAAAACGCTTTATTTCGTCAAGACAGTGCGTTTCTTACGATTACATGCATTTGAATGGGGAGCTCGCCCGAAACAAAGTATAGGTTTTCATTATGTGAATAACTTGAAAATCTTAGCTCAAACAGCTGCAAAACATGTGTGCCCAGCACAGGAATATAGAAGTCTATTAGATAAAGCCATAAATATGTGTGTCTGAGTCTTCTATCAAAAGTTACAGCTATTTATATGAAGTTGTATAAGAACGCCTTTTTTGTCAAGCCAGTGCGTTTCTTACGATTACATGCATTTGAATGGGGAGCTCGCCCGAAACAAAGTATAGGTTTTCATTATGTGAATAACTTGAAAATCTTAGCTCAAACAGCTTCAAAACCTGTGTGCCCAGCACGGGGATAAAGAAGTGTATTAGATAAAGCCATAAATATGTGTGTCTGAGTCTTCTATCCAAAGTTACAGCTATTTATATGAAGTTGTACAAAAACGCTTTTTTTCGTCAAACCAGTGCGTTTCTTACGATTACATGCATTTGAATGGGGAGCTCGCCCGAAACAAAGTATAGGTTTTCATTATGTGAATAACTTGAAAATCTTAGCTCAAACAGCTTAAAAACATGTGTGCCCAGCACGGGGATAAAGAAGTGTATTAGATAAAGCCATAAATATGTGTGTCTGAGTCTTCTATCCAAAGTTACAGCTATTTATATGAAGTTGTACAAAAACGCTTTTTTTCGTCAAGCCAGTGCTTTTCTTACGATTACATGCATTTGAATGGGGAGCTCGCCCGAAACAAAGTATAGGTTTTCATTATGTGAATAACTTGAAAATCTTAGCTCAAACAGCTTCAAAACATGTGTGCCCAGCACAGGGATATAGAAGTCTATTAGATAAACCCATAAATATGTGTGTCTGAGTCTTCTATCAAAAGTTACAGCTATTTATATGAAGTTGTACAAAAACGCTTTATTTCGTCAAGCCAGTGCGTTTCTTACGATTACATGCATTTGAATGGGGAGCTCGCCCGAAACAAAGTATAGGTTTTCATTATGTGAATAACTTGAAAATCTTAGCTCAAACAGCTGCAAAACATGTGTGCCCAGCACAGGAATATAGAAGTCTATTAGATAAAGCCATAAATATGTGTGTCTGAGTCTTCTATCAAAAGTTACAGCTATTTATATGAAGTTGTATAAGAACGCCTTTTTTGTCAAGCCAGTGCGTTTCTTACGATTACATGCATTTGAATGGGGAGCTCGCCCGAAACAAAGTATAGATTTTCATTATGTGAATAACTTGAAAATCTTAGCTCAAACAGCTGCAAAACATGTGTGCCCAGCACAGGGATATAGAAGTCTATGAGATAAAGCCATAAATATGTGTGTCTGAGTCTTCTATCAAACGTTACAGCTATTTATATGAAGTTGTACAAGAACGCTTTTTTTGGTCAAGCCACTGCGTTTCTAACGATTACATGCATTTGAATGGGGAGCTCGCCCGAAACAAAGTATAGGTTTTCATTATGTGAATAACTACAAAATCTTAGCTCAAACAGCTTCAAAACATGTGTGCCCAGCACGGGGATATAGAAGTCTATTAGATAAAGCCATAAATATGTGTGTCTGAGTCTTCTATCCAAAGTTACAGCTATTTATATGAAGTTGTATAAGAACGCTTTTTTTCGTCAAGCCAGTGCGTTTCTTACGATTACATGCATTTGAATGGGGCGCTCGCCCGAAACAAAGTATAGGTTTTCATTATGTGAATAACTTGAAAATCTTAGCTCAAACAGCTTCAAAACATGTGTGCACAGCACAGGGATATAGAAGTCTATGAGATAAACCCATAAATATGTGTGTCTGAGTCTTCTATCAAAAGTTACAGCTATTTATATGAAGTTGTACAAAAACGCTTTATTTCGTCAAGCCAGTGCGTTTCTTACGATTACATGCATTCGAATGGGGAGCTCGCCCGAAACAAAGTATAGGTTTTCATTATGTGAATAACTTGAAAATCTTATCTCAAACAGCTGCAAAACATGTGTGCCCAGCACAGGAATATAGAAGTCTATGAGATAAAGCCATATTTATGTGTGTCTGACTCTTCTATCCAAAGTTACAGCTATTTATATGAAGTTGTACAAGAACGCCTTTTTTCGTCAAGCCAGTGCGTTTCTTACGATTACATGCATTTGAATGGGGAGCTCGCCCGAAACAAAGTATAGGTTTTCATTATGTGAATAACTTGAAAATCTTAGCTCAAACAGCTGCAAAACCTGTGTGCCCAGACAGGGATATAGAAGTCTATTAGATAAAGCCATAAATATGTGTGTCTGAGTCTTCTATCAAAAGTTACAGCTATTTATTTGAAGTTGTACAAAAACGCTTTATTTCGTCAAGCCAGTGCGTTTCTTACGATTACATGCATTTGAATGGGGAGCTCGCCCGAAACAAAGTATAGGTTTTCATTATGTGAATAACTTGAAAATCTTAGCTCAAACAGCTGCAAAACATGTGTGCCCAGCACAGGGATATAGAAGTCTATGAGATAAAGCCATAAATATGTGTGTCTGAGTCTTCTATCAAAAGTTACAGCTATTTATATGAAGTTGTACAAAAACGCTTTATTTCGTCAAGACAGTGCGTTTCTTACGATTACATGCATTTGAATGGGGAGCTCGCCCGAAACAAAGTATAGGTTTTCATTATGTGAATAACTTGAAAATCTTAGCTCAAACAGCTGCAAAACATGTGTGCCCAGCACAGGAATATAGAAGTCTATTAGATAAAGCCATAAATATGTGTGTCTGAGTCTTCTATCAAAAGTTACAGCTATTTATATGAAGTTGTATAAGAACGCCTTTTTTGTCAAGCCAGTGCGTTTCTTACGATTACATGCATTTGAATGGGGAGCTCGCCCGAAACAAAGTATAGGTTTTCATTATGTGAATAACTTGAAAATCTTAGCTCAAACAGCTTCAAAACCTGTGTGCCCAGCACAGGGATATAGAAGTCTATTAGATAAAGCCATAAATATGTGTGTCTGAGTCTTCTATCAAAAGTTACAGCTATTTATATGAAGTTGTACAAGAACGCTTTTTTTGTCAAGCCAGTGCGTTTCTAACGATTACATGCATTTGAATGGGGAGCTCGCCCGAAACAAAGTATAGATTTTCATTATGTGAATAACTTGAAAATCTTAGCTCAAACAGCTGCAAAACATGTGTGCCCAGCACAGGGATATAGAAGTCTATGAGATAAAGCCATAAATATGTGTGTCTGAGTCTTCTATCAAACGTTACAGCTATTTATATGAAGTTGTACAAGAACGCTTTTTTTGGTCAAGCCACTGCGTTTCTAACGATTACATGCATTTGAATGGGGAGCTCGCCCGAAACAAAGTATAGGTTTTCATTATGTGAATAACTACAAAATCTTAGCTCAAACAGCTTCAAAACATGTGTGCCCAGCACGGGGATATAGAAGTCTATTAGATAAAGCCATAAATATGTGTGTCTGAGTCTTCTATCCAAAGTTACAGCTATTTATATGAAGTTGTATGAGAACGCTTTTTTTCGTCAAGCCAGTGCGTTTCTTACGATTACATGCATTTGAATGGGGCGCTCGCCCGAAACAAAGTATAGGTTTTCATTATGTGAATAACTTGAAAATCTTAGCTCAAAAAGCTTCAAAACATGTGTGCACAGCACAGGGATATAGAAGTCTATGAGATAAACCCATAAATATGTGTGTCTGAGTCTTCTATCAAAAGTTACAGCTATTTATATGAAGTTGTACAAAAACGCTTTATTTCGTCAAGCCAGTGCGTTTCTTACGATTACATGCATTCGAATGGGGAGCTCGCCCGAAACAAAGTATAGGTTTTCATTATGTGAATAACTTGAAAATCTTATCTCAAACAGCTGCAAAACATGTGTGCCCAGCACAGGAATATAGAAGTCTATGAGATAAAGCCATATTTATGTGTGTCTGACTCTTCTATCCAAAGTTACAGCTATTTATATGAAGTTGTACAAGAACGCCTTTTTTCGTCAAGCCAGTGCGTTTCTTACGATTACATGCATTTGAATGGGGAGCTCGCCCGAAACAAAGTATAGGTTTTCATTATGTGAATAACTTGAAAATCTTAGCTCAAACAGCTGCAAAACCTGTGTGCCCAGACAGGGATATAGAAGTCTATTAGATAAAGCCATAAATATGTGTGTCTGAGTCTTCTATCAAAAGTTACAGCTATTTATTTGAAGTTGTACAAAAACGCTTTATTTCGTCAAGCCAGTGCGTTTCTTACGATTACATGCATTTGAATGGGGAGCTCGCCCGAAACAAAGTATAGGTTTTCATTATGTGAATAACTTGAAAATCTTAGCTCAAACAGCTGCAAAACATGTGTGCCCAGCACAGGGATATAGAAGTCTATGAGATAAAGCCATAAATATGTGTGTCTGAGTCTTCTATCAAAAGTTACAGCTATTTATATGAAGTTGTACAAAAACGCTTTATTTCGTCAAGACAGTGCGTTTCTTACGATTACATGCATTTGAATGGGGAGCTCGCCCGAAACAAAGTATAGGTTTTCATTATGTGAATAACTTGAAAATCTTAGCTCAAACAGCTGCAAAACATGTGTGCCCAGCACAGGAATATAGAAGTCTATTAGATAAAGCCATAAATATGTGTGTCTGAGTCTTCTATCAAAAGTTACAGCTATTTATATGAAGTTGTATAAGAACGCCTTTTTTGTCAAGCCAGTGCGTTTCTTACGATTACATGCATTTGAATGGGGAGCTCGCCCGAAACAAAGTATAGGTTTTCATTATGTGAATAACTTGAAAATCTTAGCTCAAACAGCTTCAAAACCTGTGTGCCCAGCACAGGGATATAGAAGTCTATTAGATAAAGCCATAAATATGTGTGTCTGAGTCTTCTATCAAAAGTTACAGCTATTTATATGAAGTTGTACAAGAACGCTTTTTTTGTCAAGCCAGTGCGTTTCTAACGATTACATGCATTTGAATGGGGAGCTCGCCCGAAACAAAGTATAGGTTTTCATTATGTGAATAACTTGAAAATCTTAGCTCAAACAGCTTCAAAACATGTGTGCCCAGCACGGGGATATAGAAGTCTATTAGATAAAGCCATAAATATGTGTATCTGAGTCTTCTATCCAAAGTTACAGCTATTTATATGAAGTTGTACAAGAACGCTTTTTTTCGTCAAGCCAGTGCGTTTCTTACGATTACATGCATTTGAATGGGGAGCTCGCCCGAAACAAAGTATAGGTTTTCAGTATGTGAATAACTTGAAAATCTTAGCTCAAACAGCTGCAAAACCTGTGTGCCCAGCACAGGGATATAGAAGTCTATGAGATAAAGCCATAAATATATGTGTCTGAGTCTTCTATCAAAAGTTACAGCTATTTATATGAAGTTGTACAAAAACGCTTTATTTCGTCAAGCCAGTGCGTTTCTTACGATTACATGCATTTGAATGGGGAGCTCGCCCGAAACAAAGTATAGGTTTTCATTATGTGAATAACTTGAAAATCTTAGCTCAAGCAGCTTCAAAACATGTGTGCACAGCACAGGGATATAGAAGTCTATGAGATAAAGCCATAAATATGTGTGTCTGAGTCTTCTATCAAAAGTTACAGCTATTTATATGAAGTTGTACAAAAACGCTTTATTTCGTCAAGCCAGTGCGTTTCTTACGATTACATGCATTCGAATGGGGAGCTCGCCCGAAACAAAGTATAGGTTTTCATTATGTGAATAACTTGAAAATCTTATCTCAAACAGCTGCAAAACATGTGTGCCCAGCACAGGAATATAGAAGTCTATGAGATAAAGCCATATTTATGTGTGTCTGACTCTTCTATCCAAAGTTACAGCTATTTATATGAAGTTGTACAAGAACGCCTTTTTTCGTCAAGCCAGTGCGTTTCTTACGATTACATGCATTTGAATGGGGAGCTCGCCCGAAACAAAGTATAGGTTTTCATTATGTGAATAACTTGAAAATCTTAGCTCAAACAGCTGCAAAACCTGTGTGCCCAGACAGGGATATAGAAGTCTATTAGATAAAGCCATAAATATGTGTGTCTGAGTCTTCTATCAAAAGTTACAGCTATTTATTTGAAGTTGTACAAAAACGCTTTATTTCGTCAAGCCAGTGCGTTTCTTACGATTACATGCATTTGAATGGGGAGCTCGCCCGAAACAAAGTATAGGTTTTCATTATGTGAATAACTTGAAAATCTTAGCTCAAACAGCTGCAAAACATGTGTGCCCAGCACAGGGATATAGAAGTCTATGAGATAAAGCCATAAATATGTGTGTCTGAGTCTTCTATCAAAAGTTACAGCTATTTATATGAAGTTGTACAAAAACGCTTTATTTCGTCAAGACTGTGCGTTTCTTACGATTACATGCATTTGAATGGGGAGCTCGCCCGAAACAAAGTATAGGTTTTCATTATGTGAATAACTTGAAAATCTTAGCTCAAACAGCTTCAAAACCTGTGTTCCCAGCACAGGGATATAGAAGTCTATTAGATAAAGCCATAAATATGTGTGTCTGAGTCTTCTATCAAACGTTACAGCTATTTATATGAAGTTGTACAAGAACGCTTTTTTTCGTCAAGCCACTGCGTTTCTAACGATTACATGCATTTGAATGGGGAGCTCGCCCGAAACAAAGTATAGGTTTTCATTATGTGAATAACTACAAAATCTTAGCTCAAACAGCTTCAAAACCTGTGTGCCCAGCACGGGGATATAGAAGTCTATTAGATAAAGCCATAAATATGTGTGTCTGAGTCTTCTATCCAAAGTTACAGCTATTTATATGAAGTTGTATAAGAACGCTTTTTTTCGTCAAGCCAGTGCGTTTCTTACGATTACATGCATTTGAATGGGGCGCTCGCCCGAAACAAAGTATAGGTTTTCATTATGTGAATAACTTGAAAATCTTAGCTCAAACAGCTTCAAAACATGTGTGCACAGCACAGGGATATAGAAGTCTATGAGATAAACCCATAAATATGTGTGTCTGAGTCTTCTATCAAAAGTTACAGCTATTTATATGAAGTTGTACAAAAACGCTTTATTTCGTCAAGCCAGTGCGTTTCTTACGATTACATGCATTTGAATGGGGAGCTCGCCCGAAACAAAGTATAGGTTTTCATTATGTGAATAACTTGAAAATCTTAGCTCAAACAGCTGCAAAACATGTGTGCCCAGCACAGGAATATAGAAGTCTATTAGATAAAGCCATAAATATGTGTGTCTGAGTCTTCTATCAAAAGTTACAGCTATTTATATGAAGTTGTATAAGAACGCCTTTTTTGTCAAGCCAGTGCGTTTCTTACGATTACATGCATTTGAATGGGGAGCTCGCCCGAAACAAAGTACAGGTTTTCATTATGTGAATAACTTGAAAATCTTAGCTCAAACAGCTGCAAAACCTGTGTGCCCAGACAGGGATATAGAAGTCTATTAGATAAAGCCATAAATATGTGTGTCTGAGTCTTCTATCAAAAGTTACAGCTATTTATATGAAGTTGTACAAAAACGCTTTATTTCGTCAAGCCAGTGCGTTTCTTACGATTACATGCATTCGAATGGGGAGCTCGCCCGAAACAAAGTATAGGTTTTCATTATGTGAATAACTTGAAAATCTTAGCTCAAACAGCTTCAAAACCTGTGTGCCCAGCACAGGGATATAGAAGTCTATTAGATAAAGCCATAAATATGTGTGTCTGAGTCTTCTATCAAACGTTACAGCTATTTATATGAAGTTGTACAAGAACGCTTTTTTTCGTCAAGCCACTGCGTTTCTAACGATTACATGCATTTGAATGGGGAGCTCGCCCGAAACAAAGTATAGGTTTTCATTATGTGAATAACTACAAAATTTTAGCTCAAACAGCTTCAAAACATGTGTGCCCAGCACGGGGATATAGAAGTCTATTAGATAAAGCCATAAATATGTGTGTCTGAGTCTTCTATCCAAAGTTACAGCTATTTATATGAAGTTGTATAAGAACGCTTTTTTTCGTCAAGCCAGTGCGTTTCTTACGATTACATGCATTTGAATGGGGAGCTCGCCCGAAACAAAGTATAGGTTTTCATTATGTGAATAACTTGAAAATCTTAGCTCAAACAGCTTCAAAACATGTGTGCCCAGCACAGGAATATAGAAGTCTATTAGATAAAGCCATAAATATGTGTGTCTGAGTCTTCTATCAAAAGTTACAGCTATTTATATGAAGTTGTATAAGAACGCCTTTTTTGTCAAGCCAGTGCGTTTCTTACGATTACATGCATTTGAATGGGGAGCTCGCCCGAAACAAAGTATAGGTTTTCATTATGTGAATAACTTGAAAATCTTAGCTCAAACAGCTGCAAAACCTGTGTGCCCAGCACAGGGATATAGAAGTCTATTAGATAAAGCCATAAATATGTGTGTCTGAGTCTTCTATCAAAAGTTACAGCTATTTATATGAAGTTGTACAAGAACGCTTTTTTTGTCAAGCCAGTGCGTTTCTAACGATTACATGCATTTGAATGGGGAGCTCGCCCGAAACAAAGTATAGGTTTTCATTATGTGAATAACTTGAAAATCTTAGCTCAAACAGCTTCAAAACATGTGTGCCCAGCACGGGGATATAGAAGTCTATTAGATAAAGCCATAAATATGTGTATCTGAGTCTTCTATCCAAAGTTACAGCTATTTATATGAAGTTGTACAAGAACGCTTTTTTTCGTCAAGCCAGTGCGTTTCTTACGATTACATGCATTTGAATGGGGAGCTCGCCCGAAACAAAGTATAGGTTTTCAGTATGTGAATAACTTGAAAATCTTAGCTCAAACAGCTGCAAAACCTGTGTGCCCAGCACAGGGATATAGAAGTCTATGAGATAAAGCCATAAATATATGTGTCTGAGTCTTCTATCAAAAGTTACAGCTATTTATATGAAGTTGTACAAAAACGCTTTATTTCGTCAAGCCAGTGCGTTTCTTACGATTACATGCATTTGAATGGGGAGCTCGCCCGAAACAAAGTATAGGTTTTCTTTATGTGAATAACTTGAAAATCTTAGCTCAAGCAGCTTCAAAACATGTGTGCACAGCACAGGGATATAGAAGTCTATGAGATAAAGCCATAAATATGTGTGTCTGAGTCTTCTATGAAAAGTTACAGCTATTTATATGAAGTTGTACAAAAACGCTTTATTTCGTCAAGCCAGTGCGTTTCTTACGATTACATGCATTCGAATGGGGAGCTCGCCCGAAACAAAGTATAGGTTTTCATTATGTGAATAACTTGAAAATCTTATCTCAAACAGCTGCAAAACATGTGTGCCCAGCACAGGAATATAGAAGTCTATGAGATAAAGCCATATTTATGTGTGTCTGACTCTTCTATCCAAAGTTACAGCTATTTATATGAAGTTGTACAAGAACGCCTTTTTTCGTCAAGCCAGTGCGTTTCTTACGATTACATGCATTTGAATGGGGAGCTCGCCCGAAACAAAGTATAGGTTTTCATTATGTGAATAACTTGAAAATCTTAGCTCAAACAGCTGCAAAACCTGTGTGCCCAGACAGGGATATAGAAGTCTATTAGATAAAGCCATAAATATGTGTGTCTGAGTCTTCTATCAAAAGTTACAGCTATTTATTTGAAGTTGTACAAAAACGCTTTATTTCGTCAAGCCAGTGCGTTTCTTACGATTACATGCATTTGAATGGGGAGCTCGCCCGAAACAAAGTATAGGTTTTCATTATGTGAATAACTTGAAAATCTTAGCTCAAACAGCTGCAAAACATGTGTGCCCAGCACAGGGATATAGAAGTCTATGAGATAAAGCCATAAATATGTGTGTCTGAGTCTTCTATCAAACGTTACAGCTATTTATATGAAGTTGTACAAGAACGCTTTTTTTCGTCAAGCCACTGCGTTTCTAACGATTACATGCATTTGAATGGGGAGCTCGCCAGAAACAAAGTATAGGTTTTCATTATGTGAATAACTACAAAATCTTAGCTCAAACAGCTTCAAAACATGTGTGCCCAGCACGGGGATATAGAAGTCTATTAGATAAAGCCATAAATATGTGTGTCTGAGTCTTCTATCCAAAGTTACAGCTATTTATATGAAGTTGTACAAAAACGCTTTTTTTCGTCAAGCCAGTGCGTTTCTTACGATTACATGCATTTGAATGGGGCGCTCGCCCGAAACAAAGTATAGGTTTTCATTATGTGAATAACTTGAAAATCTTAGCTCAAACAGCTTCAAAACATGTGTGCACAGCACAGGGATATAGAAGTCTATGAGATAAACCCATAAATATGTGTGTCTGAGTCTTCTATCAAAAGTTACAGCTATTTATATGAAGTTGTACAAAAACGCTTTATTTCGTCAAGCCAGTGCGTTTCTTACGATTACATGCATTTGAATGGGGAGCTCGCCCGAAACAAAGTATAGGTTTTCATTATGTGAATAACTTGAAAATCTTAGCTCAAACAGCTGCAAAACATGTGTGCCCAGCACAGGAATATAGAAGTCTATTAGATAAAGCCATAAATATGTGTGTCTGAGTCTTCTATCAAAAGTTACAGCTATTTATATGAAGTTGTATAAGAACGCCTTTTTTGTCAAGCCAGTGCGTTTCTTACGATTACATGCATTTGAATGGGGAGCTCGCCCGAAACAAAGTATAGGTTTTCATTATGTGAATAACTTGAAAATCTTAGCTCAAACAGCTTCAAAACCTGTGTGCCCAGCACGGGGATATAGAAGTCTATGAGATAAAGCCATAAATATGTGTGTCTGAGTCTTCTATCAAAAGTTACAGCTATTTATATGAAGTTGTACAAGAACGCTTTTTTTCGTCAAGCCAGTGCGTTTCTTACGATTACATGCATTTGAATGGGGAGCTCGCCCGAAACAAAGTATAGGTTTTCATTATGTGAATAACTTGAAAATCTTAGCTCAAACAGCTTCAAAACCTGTGTGCACAGCACAGGGATATAGAAGTCTATTAGATAAAGCCATAAATATGTGTGTCTGAGTCTTCTATCAAAAGTTACAGCTATTTATATGAAGTTGTACAAAAACGCTTTATTTCGTCAAGCCAGTGCGTTTCTTACGATTACATGCATTTGAATGGGGAGCTCGCCCGAAACAAAGTATAGGTTTTCATTATGTGAATAACTTGAAAATCTTAGCTCAAACAGCTTCAAAACCTGTGTGCCCAGCACGGGGATATAGAAGTCTATGAGATAAAGCCATAAATATGTGTGTCTGAGTCTTCTATCAAAAGTTACAGCTATTTATATGAAGTTGTACAAGAACGCTTTTTTTCGTCAAGCCAGTGCGTTTCTTACGATTACATGCATTTGAATGGGGAGCTCGCCCGAAACAAAGTATAGGTTTTCATTATGTGAATAACTTGAAAATCTTAGCTCAAACAGCTTCAAAACCTGTGTGCACAGCACAGGGATATAGAAGTCTATTAGATAAAGCCATAAATATGTGTGTCTGAGTCTTCTATCAAAAGTTACAGCTATTTATATGAAGTTGTACAAAAACGCTTTATTTCGTCAAGCCAGTGCGTTTCTTACGATTACATGCATTTGAATGGGGAGCTCGCCCGAAACAAAGTATAGGTTTTCATTATGTGAATAACTTGAAAATCTTAGCTCAAACAGCTTCAAAACCTGTGTGCCCAGCACGGGGATATAGAAGTCTATGAGATAAAGCCATAAATATGTGTGTCTGAGTCTTCTATCAAAAGTTACAGCTATTTATATGAAGTTGTACAAAAACGCTTTATTTCGTCAAGCCAGTGCGTTTCTTACGATTACATGCATTTGAATGGGGAGCTCGCCCGAAACAAAGTATAGGTTTTCATTATGTGAATAACTTGAAAATCTTAGCTCAAACAGCTGCAAAACATGTGTGCCCAGCACAGGGATATAGAAGTCTATGAGATAAAGCCATAAATATGTGTGTCTGAGTCTTCTATCAAAAGTTACAGCTATTTATATGAAGTTGTACAAGAACGTTTTTTTTCCGTCAAGCCAGTGCGTTTCTTACGATTACATGCATTTGAATGGGGAGCTCGCCCGAAACAAAGTATAGGTTTTCATTATGTGAATAACTTGAAAATCTTAGCTCAAACAGCTTCAAAACCTGTGTGCACAGCACAGGGATATAGAAGTCTATTAGATAAAGCCATAAATATGTGTGTCTGAGTCTTCTATCAAAAGTTACAGCTATTTATATGAAGTTGTATAAGAACGCCTTTTTTGTCAAGCCAGTGCGTTTCTTACGATTACATGCATTTGAATGGGGAGCTCGCCCGAAACAAAGTATAGGTTTTCATTATGTGAATAACTTGAAAATCTTAGCTCAAACAGCTTCAAAACCTGTGTGCACAGTACAGGGATATAGAAGTCTATTAGATAAAGCCATAAATATGTGTGTCTGAGTCTTCTATCAAAAGTTACAGCTATTTATATGAAGTTGTACAAAAACGCTTTATTTCGTCAAGCCAGTGCTTTTCTTACGATTACATGCATTTGAATGGGGAGCTCGCCCGAAACAAAGTATAGGTTTTCATTATGTGAATAACTTGAAAATCTTAGCTCAAACAGCTGCAAAACATGTGTGCCCAGCACAGGGATATAGAAGTCTATGAGATAAAGCCATAAATATGTGTGTCTGAGTCTTCTATCAAAAGTTACAGCTATTTATATGACGTTGTACAAGAACGTTTTTTTTCGTCAAGCCAGTGCGTTTCTTACGATTACATGCATTTGAATGGGGAGCTCGCCCGAAACAAAGTATAGGTTTTCATTATGTGAATAACTTGAAAATCTTAGCTCAAACAGCTTCAAAACCTGTGTGCACAGCACAGGGATATAGAAGTCTATGAGATAAAGCCATAAATATGTGTGTCTGAGTCTTCTATCAAAAGTTACAGCTATTTATATGAAGTTGTACAAAAACGCTTTATTTCGTCAAGCCAGTGCGTTTCTTACGATTACATGCATTTGAATGGGGAGCTCGCCCGAAACAAAGTATAGGTTTTCATTATGTGAATAACTTAAAAATCTTAGCTCAAACAGCTGCAAAACCTGTGTGCCCAGCACAGGGATATAGAAGTCTATGAGATAAAGCCATAAATATATGTGTCTGAGTCTTCTATCAAAAGTTACAGCTATTTATATGAAGTTGTACAAAAACGCTTTATTTCGTCAAGCCAGTGCGTTTCTTACGATTACATGCATTTGAATGGGGAGCTCGCCCGAAACAAAGTATAGGTTTTCATTATGTGAATAACTTGAAAATCTTAGCTCAAACAGCTTAAAAACATGTGTGCCCAGCACGGGGATATAGAAGTCTATTAGATAAAGTCATAAATATGTGTGTCTGAGTCTTCTATCCAAAGTTACAGCTATTTATATGAAGTTGTACAAAAACGCTTTTTTTCGTCAAGCCAGTGCGTTTCTTACGGTTACATGCATTTGAATGGGGAGCTCGCCAGAAACAAAGTATAGGTTTTCATTATGTGAATAACTTGAAAATCTTAGCTCAAACAGCTTCAAAACCTGTGTGCCCAGCACGGGGATATAGAAGTCTATTAGATAAAGCCATAAATATGTGTGTCTGAGTCTTCTATCCAAAGTTACAGCTATTTATATGAAGTTGTACAAGAACGCTTTTTTTCGTCAAGCCAGTGCGTTTCTTACGATTACATGCATTTGAATGGGGAGCTCGCCCGAAACAAAGTATAGGTTTTCATTATGTGAATAACTTGAAAATCTTAGCTCAAACAGCTTCAAAACCTGTGTGCCCAGCACAGGGATATAGAAGTCTATTAGATAAAGCCATAAATATGTGTGTCTGAGTCTTCTATCAAAAGTTACAGCTATTTATATGAAGTTGTACAAAAACGCTTTATTTTGTCAAGCCAGTGCGTTTCCTACGTTTACATGCATTTGAATGGGGAGCTCGCCCGAAACAAAGTATAGGTTTTCATTATGTGAATAACTTGAAAATCTTAGCTCAAACAGCTTAAAAACATGTGTGCCCAGCACGGGGATATAGAAGTCTATTAGATAAAGTCATAAATATGTGTGTCTGAGTCTTCTATCCAAAGTTACAGCTATTTATATGAAGTTGTACAAAAACGCTTTTTTTCGTCAAGCCAGTGCGTTTCTTACGGTTACATGCATTTGAATGGGGAGCTCGCCCGAAACAAAGTATAGGTTTTCATTATGTGAATAACTTGAAAATCTTAGCTCAAACAGCTTCAAAACCCGTGTGCCCAGAACGGGGATATAGAAGTCTATTAGATAAAGCCATAAATATGTGTGTCTGAGTCTTCTATCAAAAGTTACAGCTATTTATATGAAGTTGTACAAGAACGCTTTTTTTCGTCAAGCCAGTGCGTTTCTTACGATTACATGCATTTGAATGGGGAGCTCGCCCGAAACAAAGTATAGGTTTTCATTATGTGAATAACTTGAAAATCTTAGCTCAAACAGCTTCAAAACCTGTGTGCCCAGCACAGGGATATAGAAGTCTATTAGATAAAGCCATAAATATGTGTGTCTGAGTCTTCTATCAAAAGTTACAGCTATTTATATGAAGTTGTACAAAAACGCTTTATTTTGTCAAGCCAGTGCGTTTCCTACGTTTACATGCATTTGAATGGGGAGCTCGCCCGAAACAAAGTATAGGTTTTCATTATGTGAATAACTTGAAAATCTTAGCTCAAACAGCTTCAAAACCTGTGTGCCCAGCACAGGGATATAGAAGTCTATTAGATAAAGCCATAATTATGTGTGTCTGAGTCTTCTATCAAAAGTTACAGCTATTTATATGAAGTTGTACAAGAACGCTTTTTTTCGTCAAGCCAGTGCGTTTCTTACGATTACATGCATTTGAATGGGGAGCTCGCCCGAAACAAAGTATAGGTTTTCATTATGTGAATAACTTGAAAATCTTAGCTCAAACAGCTTCAAAACCTGTGTGCCCAGCACGGGGATATAGAAGTCTATTAGATAAAGCCATAAATATGTGTGTCTGAGTCTTCTATCAAAAGTTACAGCTATTTATATGAAGTTGTACAAGAACGCTTTTTTTCGTCAAGCCAGTGCGTTTCTTACGATTACATGCATTTGAATGGGGAGCTCGCCCGAAACAAAGTATAGGTTTTCATTATGTGAATAACTTGAAAATCTTAGCTCAAACAGCTTCAAAACCTGTGTGCCCAGCACAGGGATATAGAAGTCTATTAGATAAAGCCATAAATATGTGTGTCTGAGTCTTCTATCAAAAGTTACAGCTATTTATATGAAGTTGTACAAAAACGCTTTATTTTGTCAAGCCAGTGCGTTTCCTACGTTTACATGCATTTGAATGGGGAGCTCGCCCGAGATAAAGTATAGGTTTTCATTATGTGAATAACTTGAAAATCTTAGCTCAAACAGCTTCAAATCCTGTGTGCCCAGCACAGGGATATAGAAGTCTATTAGATAAAGCCATAATTATGTGTGTCTGAGTCTTCTATCAAAAGTTACAGCTATTTATATGAAGTTGTACAAGAACGCTTTTTTTCGTCAAGCCAGTGCGTTTCTTACGATTACATGGATTTGAATGGGGAGCTCGCCCGAAACAAAGTATAGGTTTTCATTATGTGAATAACTTGAAAATCTTAGCTCAAACAGCTTCAAAACCTGTGTGCCCAGCACAGGGATATAGAAGTCTATCAGATAAAGCCATAAATATGTGTGTCTGAGTCTTCTATCAAAAGTTACAGCTATTTATATGAAGTTGTACAAGAACGATTTTTTTCTTCAAGCCAGTGCGTTTCTTACGATTACATGCATTTGAATGGGGAGCTCGCCCGAAACAAAGTATAGGTTTTCATTATGTGAATAACTTGAAAATCTTAGCTCAAACAGCTGCAAAACCTGTGTGCCCAGCACAGGGATATAGAAGTCTATTAGATAAAGCCATAAATATGTGTGTCTGTGTCTTCTATCAAAAGTTACAGCTATTTATATGAATTTGTACAAGAACGCTTTATTTCGTCAAGCCAGTGCGTTTCCTACGTTTACATGCATTTGAATGGGGAGCTCGCCCGAAACAAAGTATAGGTTTTCATTATGTGAATAACTTGAAAATCTTAGCTCAAACAGCTTCAAAACCTGTGTGCCCAGCACGGGGATATAGAAGTCTATTAGATAAAGCCATAAATATGTGTGTCTGAGTCTTCTATCCAAAGTTACAGCTATTTATATGAAGTTGTACAAAAACGCTTTTTTTCGTCAAGCCAGTGCGTTTCTTACGATTACATGCATTTGAATGGGGAGCTCGCCCGAAACAAAGTATAGGTTTTCATTATGTGAATAACTTGAAAATCTTAGCTCAAACAGCTTCAAAACCTGTGTGCCCAGCACAGGGATATAGAAGTATATTAGATAAAGCCATAAATATGTGTGTCTGAGTCTTCTATCAAAAGTTGCAGCTATTTATATGAAGTTGTACAAAAACGCTTTATTTCGTCAAGCCAGTGCGTTTCCTACGTTTACATGCATTTGAATGGGGAGCTCGCCCGAAACAAAGTATAGGTTTTCATTATGTGAATAACTTGAAAATCTTAGCTCAAACAGCTGCAAAACCTGTGTGCCCAGCACAGGGATATAGAAGTCTATGAGATAAAGCCATAAATATATGTGTCTGAGTCTTCTATCAAAAGTTACAGCTATTTATATGAAGTTGTACAAAAACGCTTTACTTCGTCAAGCCAGTGCGTTTCTTACGATTACATGCATTTGAAAGGGGAGCTCGCCCGAAACAAAGTATAGGTTTTCATTATGTGAATAACTTGAAAATCTTAGCTCAAACAGCTTAAAAACATGTGTGCCCAGCACGGGAATATAGAAGTCTATTAGATAAAGCCATAAATATGTGTGTCTGAGTCTTCTATCCAAAGTTACAGCTATTTATATGAATTTGTACAAGAACGCTTTATTTCGTCAAGCCAGTGCGTTTCCTACGTTTACATGCATTTGAATGGGGAGCTCGCCCGAAACAAAGTATAGGTTTTCATTATGTGAATAACTTGAAAATCTTAGCTCAAACAGCTTCAAAACCTGTGTGCCCAGCACGGGGATATAGAAGTCTATTAGATAAAGCCATAAATATGTGTGTCTGAGTCTTCTATCAAAAGTTACAGCTATTTATATGAAGTTGTACAAGAACGCTTTTTTTCGTCAAGCCAGTGCGTTTCTTACGATTACATGCATTTGAATGGGGAGCTCGCCCGAAACAAAGTATAGGTTTTCATTATGTGAATAACTTGAAAATCTTAGCTCAAACAGTTTCAAAACCTGTGTGCCCAGCACAGGGATATAGAAGTCTATTAGATAAAGCCATAATTATGTGTGTCTGAGTCTTCTATCAAAAGTTACAGCTATTTATATGAAGTTGTACAAGAACGCTTTTTTTCGTCAAGCCAGTGCGTTTCTTACGATTACATGCATTTGAATGGGGAGCTCGCCCGAAACAAAGTATAGGTTTTCATTATGTGAATAACTTGAAAATCTTAGCTCAAACAGCTTCAAAACCTGTGTGCCCAGCACAGGGATATAGAAGTCTATTAGATAAAGCCATAAATATGTGTGTCTGAGTCTTCTATCAAAAGTTACAGCTATTTATATGAAGTTGTACAAGAACGATTTTTTTCTTCAAGCCAGTGCGTTTCTTACGATTACATGCATTTGAATGGGGAGCTCGCCCGAAACAAAGTATAGGTTTTCATTATGTGAATAACTTGAAAATCTTAGCTCAAACAGCTTCAAAACCTGTGTGCCCAGCACAGGGATATAGAAGTCTATTAGATAAAGCCATAACTATGTGTGTCTGAGTCTTCTATCAAAAGTTGCAGCTATTTATATGAAGTTGTACAAAAACGCTTTATTTCGTCAAGCCAGTGCGTTTCCTACGTTTACATGCATTTGAATTGGGAGCTCGCCCGAAACAAAGTATAGGTTTTCATTATGTGAATAACTTGAAAATCTTAGCTCAAACAGCTTCAAAACATGTGTGCCCAGCACGGGGATATAGAAGTCTATTAGATAAAGCCATAAATATGTGTGTCTGAGTCTTCTATCCAAAGTTACAGCTATTTATATGAAGTTGTACAAAAACGCTTTTTTTCGTCAAGCCAGTGCGTTTCTTACGATTACATGCATTTGAATGGGGAGCTCGCCCGAAACAAAGTATAGGTTTTCATTATGTGAATAACTTGAAAATCTTAGCTCAAACAGCTTAAAAACATGTGTGCCCAGCACGGGGATATAGAAGTCTATTAGATAAAGCCATAAATATGTGTGTCTGAGTCTTCTATCAAAAGTTACAGCTATTTATATGAAGTTGTACAAGAACGCTTTTTTTCGTCAAGCCAGTGCGTTTCTTATGATTACATGCATTTGAATGGGGAGCTCGCCCGAAACAAAGTATAGGTTTTCATTATGTGAATAACTTGAAAATCTTAGCTCAAACAGCTTCAAAACCTGTGTGCCCAGCACAGGGATATAGAAGTGTATTAGATAAAGCCATAAATATGTGTGTCTGAGTCTTCTATCCAAAGTTACAGCTATTTATATGAAGTTGTACAAAAACGCTTTTTTCGTCAAGCCAGTGCGTTTCTTACGATTACATGCATTTGAATGGGGAGCTCGCCCGAAACAAAGTATAGGTTTTCATTATGTGAATAACTTGAAAATCTTAGCTCAAACAGCTTCAAAACCTGTGTGCCCAGCACGGGGATATAGAAGTCTATTAGATAAAGCCATAAATATGTGTGTCTGAGTCTTCTATCAAAAGTTACAGCTATTTATATGAAGTTGTACAAGAACGCTTTTTTTCGTCAAGCCAGTGCGTTTCTTACGATTACATGCATTTGAATGGGGAGCTCGCCCGAAACAAAGTATAGGTTTTCATTATGTGAATAACTTGAAAATCTTAGCTCAAACAGCTTCAAAACCTGTGTGCCCAGCACAGGGATATAGAAGTCTATTAGATAAAGCCATAAATATGTGTGTCTGAGTCTTCTATCAAAAGTTACAGCTATTTATATGAAGTTGTACAAAAACGCTTTATTTTGTCAAGCCAGTGCGTTTCCTACGTTTACATGCATTTGAATGGGGAGCTCGCCCGAAACAAAGTATAGGTTTTCATTATGTGAATAACTTGAAAATCTTAGCTCAAACAGCTTCAAAACCTGTGTGCCCAGCACGGGGATAAAGAAGTGTATTAGATAAAGCCATAAATATGTGTGTCTGAGTCTTCTATCCAAAGTTACAGCTATTTATATGAAGTTGTACAAAAACGCTTTTTTTCGTCAAGCCAGTGCGTTTCTTACGGTTACATGCATTTGAATGGGGAGCTCGCCCGAAACAAAGTATAGGTTTTCATTATGTGAATAACTTGGAAATCTTAGCTCAAACAGCTTCAAAACCTGTGTGCCCAGCACGGGGATATAGAAGTCTATTAGATAAAGCCATAAATATGTGTGTCTGAGTCTTCTATCAAAAGTTACAGCTATTTATATGAAGTTGTACAAGAACGCTTTTTTTCGTCAAGCCAGTGCTTTTCTTACGATTACATGCATTTGAATGGGGAGCTCGCCCGAAACAAAGTATAGGTTTTCATTATGTGAATAACTTGAAAATCTTAGCTCAAACAGCTTCAAAACCTGTGTGCCCAGCACAGGGATATAGAAGTCTATTAGATAAAGCCATAATTATGTGTGTCTGAGTCTTCTATCAAAAGTTACAGCTATTTATATGAAGTTGTACAAGAACGCTTTTTTTCGTCAAGCCAGTGCGTTTCTTACGATTACATGCATTTGAATGGGGAGCTCGCCCGAAACAAAGTATAGGTTTTCATTATGTGAATAACTTGAAAATCTTAGCTCAAACAGCTTCAAAACCTGTGTGCCCAGCACAGGGATATAGAAGTCTATTAGATAAAGCCATAAATATGTGTGTCTGAGTCTTCTATCAAAAGTTGCAGCTATTTATATGAAGTTGTACAAAAACGCTTTATTTCGTCAAGCCAGTGCGTTTCTTACGATTACATGCATTTGAATGGGGAGCTCGCCCGAAACAAAGTATAGGTTTTCATTATGTGAATAACTTAAAAATCTTAGCTCAAACAGCTGCAAAACCTGTGTGCCCAGCACAGGGATATAGAAGTCTATGAGATAAAGCCATAAATATATGTGTCTGAGTCTTCTATCAAAAGTTACAGCTATTTATATGAAGTTGTACAAAAACGCTTTATTTCGTCAAGCCAGTGCGTTTCTTACGATTACATGCATTTGAAAGGGGAGCTCGCCCGAAACAAAGTATAGGTTTTCATTATGTGAATAACTTGAAAATCTTAGCTCAAACAGCTTAAAAACATGTGTGCCCAGCACGGGAATATAGAAGTCTATTAGATAAAGCCATAAATATGTGTGTCTGAGTCTTCTATCCAAAGTTACAGCTATTTATATGAATTTGTACAAGAACGCTTTATTTCGTCAAGCCAGTGCGTTTCCTACGTTTACATGCATTTGAATGGGGAGCTCGCCCGAAACAAAGTATAGGTTTTCATTATGTAAATAACTTGAAAATCTTAGCTCAAACAGCTTCAAAACCTGTGTGCCCAGCACGGGGATATAGAAGTCTATTAGATAAAGCCATAAATATGTGTGTCTGAGTCTTCTATCAAAAGTTACAGCTATTTATATGAAGTTGTACAAGAACGCTTTTTTTCGTCAAGCCAGTGCGTTTCTTACGATTACATGCATTTGAATGGGGAGCTCGCCCGAAACAAAGTATAGGTTTTCATTATGTGAATAACTTGAAAATCTTAGCTCAAACAGTTTCAAAACCTGTGTGCCCAGCACAGGGATATAGAAGTCTATTAGATAAAGCCATAATTATGTGTGTCTGAGTCTTCTATCAAAAGTTACAGCTATTTATATGAAGTTGTACAAGAACGCTTTTTTTCGTCAAGCCAGTGCGTTTCTTACGATTACATGCATTTGAATGGGGAGCTCGCCCGAAACAAAGTATAGGTTTTCATTATGTGAATAACTTGAAAATCTTAGCTCAAACAGCTTCAAAACCTGTGTGCCCAGCACAGGGATATAGAAGTCTATTAGATAAAGCCATAAATATGTGTGTCTGAGTCTTCTATCAAAAGTTACAGCTATTTATATGAAGTTGTACAAGAACGATTTTTTTCTTCAAGCCAGTGCGTTTCTTACGATTACATGCATTTGAATGGGGAGCTCGCCCGAAACAAAGTATAGGTTTTCATTATGTGAATAACTTGAAAATCTTAGCTCAAACAGCTGCAAAACCTGTGTGCCCAGCACAGGGATATAGAAGTCTATTAGATAAAGCCATAAATATGTGTGTCTGTGTCTTCTATCAAAAGTTACAGCTATTTATATGAAGTTGTACAAGAACGCTTTATTTCGTCAAGCCAGTGCGTTTCCTACGTTTACATGCATTTGAATGGGGAGCTCGCCCGAAACAAAGTATAGGTTTTCATTATGTGAATAACTTGAAAATCTTAGCTCAAACAGCTTCAAAACCTGTGTGCCCAGCACGGGGATATAGAAGTCTATTAGATAAAGCCATAAATATGTGTGTCTGAGTCTTCTATCAAAAGTTACAGCTATTTATATGAAGTTGTACAAAAACGCTTTTTTCGTCAAGCCAGTGCGTTTCTTACGATTACATGCATTTGAATGGGGAGCTCGCCCGAAACAAAGTATAGGTTTTCATTATGTGAATAACTTGAAAATCTTAGCTCAAACAGCTTCAAAACCTGTGTGCCCAGCACGGGGATATAGAAGTCTATTAGATAAAGCCATAAATATGTGTGTCTGAGTCTTCTATCAAAAGTTACAGCTATTTATATGAAGTTGTACAAAAACGCTTTTTTCGTCAAGCCAGTGCGTTTCTTACGATTACATGCATTTGAATGGGGAGCTCGCCCGAAACAAAGTATAGGTTTTCATTATGTGAATAACTTGAAAATCTTAGCTCAAACAGCTTCAAAACCTGTGTGCCCAGCACAGGGATATAGAACTCTATTAGATAAAGCCATAAATATGTGTGTCTGAGTCTTCTATCAAAAGTTGCAGCTATTTATATGAAGTTGTACAAAAACGCTTTATTTCGTCAAGCCAGTGCGTTTCCTACGTTTACATGCATTTGAATGGGGAGCTCGCCCGAAACAAAGTATAGGTTTTCATTTTGTGAATAACTTGAAAATCTTAGCTCAAACAGCTTCAAAACATGTGTGCCCAGCACAGGGATATAGAAGTCTATTAGATAAAGCCATAAATATGTGTGTCTGAGTCTTCTATCCAAAGTTACAGCTATTTATATGAAGTTGTACAAAAACGCTTTTTTTCGTCAAGCCAGTGCGTTTCTTACGATTACATGCATTTGAATTGGGAGCTCGCCCGAAGCAAAGTATAGGTTTTCATTATGTGAATAACTTGAAAATCTTAGCTCAAACAGCTTCAAAACCTGTGTGCCCAGCACAGGGATGTAGAAGTGTATTAGATAAAGCCATAAATATGTGTGTCTGAGTCTTCTATCAAAGGTTACAGCTATTTATATGAAGTTGTACAAAAACGCTTTATTTCGTCAAGCCAGTGCGTTTCCTACGTTTACATGCATTTGAATGGGGAGCTCGCCCGAAACAAAGTATAGGTTTTCATTATGTGAATAACTTGAAAATCTTAGCTCAAACAGCTTCAAAACCTGTGTGCCCAGCACAGGGATATAGAAGTCTATTAGATAAAGCCATAAATATGTGTGTCTGAGTCTTCTATCAAAAGTTACAGCTATTTATATGAAGTTGTACAAGAACGCTTTTTTTCGTCAAGCCAGTGCGTTTCTTACGATTACATGCATTTGAATGGGGAGCTCGCCCGAAACAAAGTATAGGTTTTCATTATGTGAATAACTTGAAAATCTTAGCTCAAACAGCTTAAAAACATGTGTGCCCAGCACAGGGATATAGAAATCTATTAGATAAAGCCATAAATATGTGTGTCTGAGTCTTCTATCCAAAGTTACAGCTATTTATATGAAGTTGTACAAAAACGCTTTTTTTCGTCAAGCCAGTGCTTTTCTTACGATTACATGCATTTGAATGGGGAGCTCGCCCGAAACAAAGTATAGGTTTTCATTATGTGAATAACTTGAAAATCTTAGCTCAAACAGCTTCAAAACATGTGTGCCCAGCACGGGGATATAGAAGTCTATTAGATAAAGCCATAAATATGTGTGTCTGAGTCTTCTATCCAAAGTTACAGCTATTTATATGAAGTTGTACAAAAACGCTTTTTTTCGTCAAGCCAGTGCGTTTCTTACGATTACATGCATTTGAATGGGGAGCTCGCCCGAAACAAAGTATAGGTTTTCATTATGTGAATAACTTGAATATCTTAGCTCAAACAGCTTAAAAACATGTGTGCCCAGCACGGGGATATAGAAGTCTATTAGATAAAGCCATAAATATGTGTGTCTGAGTCTTCTATCAAAAGTTACAGCTATTTATATGAAGTTGTACAAGAACGCTTTTTTTCGTCAAGCCAGTGCGTTTCTTATGATTACATGCATTTGAATGGGGAGCTCGCCCGAAACAAAGTATAGGTTTTCATTATGTGAATAACTTGAAAATCTTAGCTCAAACAGCTTCAAAACCTGTGTGCCCAGCACAGGGATATAGAAGTGTATTAGATAAAGCCATAAATATGTGTGTCTGAGTCTTCTATCCAAAGTTACAGCTATTTATATGAAGTTGTACAAAAACGCTTTTTTCGTCAAGCCAGTGCGTTTCTTACGATTACATGCATTTGAATGGGGAGCTCGCCCGAAACAAAGTATAGGTTTTCATTATGTGAATAACTTGAAAATCTTAGCTCAAACAGCTTCAAAACCTGTGTGCCCAGCACGGGGATATAGAAGTCTATTAGATAAAGCCATAAATATGTGTGTCTGAGTCTTCTATCAAAAGTTACAGCTATTTATATGAAGTTGTACAAGAACGCTTTTTTTCGTCAAGCCAGTGCGTTTCTTACGATTACATGCATTTGAATGGGGAGCTCGCCCGAAACAAAGTATAGGTTTTCATTATGTGAATAACTTGAAAATCTTAGCTCAAACAGCTTCAAAACCTGTGTGCCCAGCACAGGGATATAGAAGTCTATTAGATAAAGCCATAAATATGTGTGTCTGAGTCTTCTATCAAAAGTTACAGCTATTTATATGAAGTTGTACAAAAACGCTTTTTTTCGTCAAGCCAGTGCGTTTCTTACGGTTACATGCATTTGAATGGGGAGCTCGCCCGAAACAAAGTATAGGTTTTCATTATGTGAATAACTTGGAAATCTTAGCTCAAACAGCTTCAAAACCTGTGTGCCCAGCACGGGGATATAGAAGTCTATTAGATAAAGCCATAAATATGTGTGTCTGAGTCTTCTATCAAAAGTTACAGCTATTTATATGAAGTTGTACAAGAACGCTTTTTTTCGTCAAGCCAGTGCGTTTCTTACGATTACATGCATTTGAATGGGGAGCTCGCCCGAAACAAAGTATAGGTTTTCATTATGTGAATAACTTGAAAATCTTAGCTCAAACAGCTTCAAAACCTGTGTGCCCAGCACAGGGATATAGAAGTCTATTAGATAAAGCCATAATTATGTGTGTCTGAGTCTTCTATCAAAAGTTACAGCTATTTATATGAAGTTGTACAAGAACGCTTTTTTTCGTCAAGCCAGTGCGTTTCTTACGATTACATGCATTTGAATGGGGAGCTCGCCCGAAACAAAGTATAGGTTTTCATTATGTGAATAACTTGAAAATCTTAGCTCAAACAGCTTCAAAACCTGTGTGCCCAGCACAGGGATATAGAAGTCTATTAGATAAAGCCATAAATATGTGTGTCTGAGTCTTCTATCAAAAGTTGCAGCTATTTATATGAAGTTGTACAAAAACGCTTTATTTCGTCAAGCCAGTGCGTTTCCTACGTTTACATGCATTTGAATGGGGAGCTCGCCCGAAACAAAGTATAGGTTTTCATTATGTGAATAACTTGAAAATCTTAGCTCAAACAGCTTCAAAATATGTGTGCCCAGCACAGGGATATAGAAGTCTATTAGATAAAGCCATAAATATGTGTGTCTGAGTCTTCTATCCAAAGTTACAGCTATTTATATGAAGTTGTACAAAAACGCTTTTTTTCGTCAAGCCAGTGCGTTTCTTACGATTACATGCATTTGAATGGGGAGCTCGCCCGAAACAAAGTATAGGTTTTCATTATGTGAATAACTTGAAAATCTTAGCTCAAACAGCTTCAAAACCTGTGTGCCCAGCACAGGGATATAGAAGTCTATGAGATAAAGCCATAAATATGTGTGTCTGAGTCTTCTATCAAAAGTTACAGCTATTTATATGACGTTGTACAAGAACGTTTTTTTTCGTCAAGCCAGTGCGTTTCTTACGATTACATGCATTTGAATGGGGAGCTCGCCCGAAACAAAGTATAGGTTTTCATTATGTGAATAACTTTAAAATCTTAGCTCTGACAGCTGCAAAACCTGTGTGCCCAGCACAGGGATATAGAAGTCTATGAGATAAAGCCATAAATATATGTGTCTGAGTCTTCTATCAAAAGTTACAGCTATTTATATGAAGTTGTACAAAAACGCTTTATTTCGTCAAGCCAGTGCGTTTCTTACGATTACATGCATATGAATGGGGAGCTCGCCCGAAACAAAGTATAGGTTTTCATTATGTGAATAACTTGAAAATCTTAGCTCAAACAGCTTAAAAACATGTGTGCCCAGCACGGGGATATAGAAGTCTATTAGATAAAGCCATAAATATGTGTGTCTGAGTCTTCTATCCAAAGTTACAGCTATTTATATGAAGTTGTACAAAAACGCTTTTTTTCGTCAAGCCAGTGCGTTTCTTACGGTTACATGCATTTGAATGGGGAGCTCGCCCGAAACAAAGTATAGGTTTTCATTATGTGAATAACTTGGAAATCTTAGCTCAAACAGCTTCAAAACCTGTGTGCCCAGCACGGGGATATAGAAGTCTATTAGATAAAGCCATAAATATGTGTGTCTGAGTCTTCTATCAAAAGTTACAGCTATTTATATGAAGTTGTACAAGAACGCTTTTTTTCGTCAAGCCAGTGCGTTTCTTACGATTACATGCATTTGAATGGGGAGCTCGCCCGAAACAAAGTATAGGTTTTCATTATGTGAATAACTTGAAAATCTTAGCTCAAACAGCTTCAAAACCTGTGTGCCCAGCACAGGGATATAGAAGTCTATTAGATAAAGCCATAAATATATGTGTCTGAGTCTTCTATCAAAAGTTGCAGCTATTTATATGAAGTTGTACAAAAACGCTTTATTTCGTCAAGCCAGTGCGTTTCCTACGTTTACATGCATTTGAATGGGGAGCTCGCCCGAAACAAAGTATAGGTTTTCATTATGTGAATAACTTGAAAATCTTAGCTCAAACAGCTTCAAAACATGTGTGCCCAGCACAGGGATATAGAAGTCTATTAGATAAAGCCATAAATATGTGTGTCTGAGTCTTCTATCCAAAGTTACAGCTATTTATATGAAGTTGTACAAAAACGCTTTTTTTCGTCAAGCCAGTGCGTTTCTTACGATTACATGCATTTGAATGGGGAGCTCGCCCGAAGCAAAGTATAGGTTTTCATTATGTGAATAACTTGAAAATCTTAGCTCAAACAGCTTCAAAACCTGTGTGCCCAGCACAGGGATATAGAAGTCTATGAGATAAAGCCATAAATATGTGTGTCTGAGTCTTCTATCAAAACTTACAGCTATTTATATGACGTTGTACAAGAACGTTTTTTTTCGTCAAGCCAGTGCGTTTCTTACGATTACATGCATTTGAATGGGGAGCTCGCCCGAAACAAAGTATAGGTTTTCATTATGTGAATAACTTTAAAATCTTAGCTCTGACAGCTGCAAAACCTGTGTGCCCAGCACAGGGATATAGAAGTCTATGAGATAAAGCCATAAATATATGTGTCTGAGTCTTCTATCAAAAGTTACATCTATTTATATGAAGTTGTACAAAAACGCTTTATTTCGTCAAGCCAGTGCGTTTCTTACGATTACATGCATTTGAATGGGGAGCTCGCCCGAAACAAAGTATAGGTTTTCATTATGTGAATAACTTGAAAATCTTAGCTCAAACAGCTTAAAAACATGTGTGCCCAGCACGGGGATATAGAAGTCTATTAGATAAAGCCATAAATATGTGTGTCTGAGTCTTCTATCCAAAGTTACAGCTATTTATATGAAGTTGTACAAAAACGCTTTTTTTCGTCAAGCCAGTGCGTTTCTTACGGTTACATGCATTTGAATGGGGAGCTCGCCCGAAACAAAGTATAGGTTTTCATTATGTGAATAACTTGAAAATCTTAGCTCAAACAGCTTCAAAACCTGTGTGCCCAGCACGGGGATATAGAAGTCTATTAGATAAAGCCATAAATATGTGTGTCTGAGTCTTCTATCAAAAGTTACAGCTATTTATATGAAGTTGTACAAGAACGCTTTTTTTCGTCAAGCCAGTGCGTTTCTTACGATTACATGCATTTGAATGGGGAGCTCGCCCGAAACAAAGTATAGGTTTTCATTATGTGAATAACTTGAAAATCTTAGCTCAAACAGCTTCAAAACCTGTGTGCCCAGCACAGGGATATAGAAGTCTATTAGATAAAGCCATAAATATGTGTGTCTGAGTCTTCTATCAAAAGTTACAGCTATTTATATGAAGTTGTACAAAAACGCTTTATTTTGTCAAGCCAGTGCGTTTCCTACGTTTACATGCATTTGAATGGGGAGCTCGCCCGAAACAAAGTATAGGTTTTCATTATGTGAATAACTTGAAAATCTTAGCTCAAACAGCTTCAAAACCTGTGTGCCCAGCACGGGGATATAGAAGTCTATTAGATAAAGCCATAAATATGTGTGTCTGAGTCTTCTATCCAAAGTTACAACTATTTATATGAAGTTGTACAAAAACGCTTTTTTTCGTCATGCCAGTGCGTTTCTTACGATTACATGCATTTGAATGGGGAGCTCGCCCGAAACAAAGTATAGGTTTTCATTATGTGAATAACTTGAAAATCTTAGCTCAAACAGCTTCAAAACCTGTGTGCCCAGCACAGGGATATAGAAGTCTATTAGATAAAGCCATAAATATGTGTGTCTGTGTCTTCTATCAAAAGTTACAGCTATTTATATGAAGTTGTACAAGAACGCTTTATTTCGTCAAGCCAGTGCGTTTCCTACGTTTACATGCATTTGAATGGGGAGCTCGCCCGAAACAAAGTATAGGTTTTCATTATGTGAATAACTTGAAAATCTTAGCTCAAACAGCTTCAAAACCTGTGTGCCCAGCACGGGGATATAGAAGTCTATTAGATAAAGCCATAAATATGTGTGTCTGAGTCTTCTATCAAAAGTTACAGCTATTTATATGAAGTTGTACAAAAACGCTTTTTTCGTCAAGCCAGTGCGTTTCTTACGATTACATGCATTTGAATGGGGAGCTCGCCCGAAACAAAGTATAGGTTTTCATTATGTGAATAACTTGAAAATCTTAGCTCAAACAGCTTCAAAACCTGTGTGCCCAGCACAGGGATATAGAAGTCTATTAGATAAAGCCATAAATATCTGTGTCTGAGTCTTCTATCCAAAGTTACAGCTATTTATATGAAGTTGTACAAAAACGCTTTTTTTCGTCAAGCCAGTGCGTTTCTTACGATTACATGCATTTGAATGGGGAGCTCGCCCGAAACAAAGTATAGGTTTTCATTATGTGAATAACTTGAAAATCTTAGCTCAAACAGCTTCAAAACCTGTGTGCCCAGCACGGGGATATAGAAGTCTATTAGATAAAGCCATAAATATGTGTGTCTGAGTCTTCTATCCAAAGTTACAACTATTTATATGAAGTTGTACAAAAACGCTTTTTTTCGTCATGCCAGTGCGTTTCTTACGATTACATGCATTTGAATGGGGAGCTCGCCCGAAACAAAGTATAGGTTTTCATTATGTGAATAACTTGAAAATCTTAGCTCAAACAGCTTCAAAACCTGTGTGCCCAGCACAGGGATATAGAAGTGTATTAGATAAAGCCATAAATATGTGTGTCTGAGTCTTCTATCCAAAGTTACAGCTATTTATATGAAGTTGTACAAAAACGCTTTTTTTCGTCAAGCCAGTGCGTTTCTTACGATTACATGCATTTGAATGGGGAGCTCGCCCGAAACAAAGTATAGGTTTTCATTATGTGAATAACTTGGAAATCTTAGCTCAAACAGCTTCAAAACCTGTGTGCCCAGCACGGGGATATAGAAGTGTATTAGATAAAGCCATAAATATGTGTGTCTGAGTCTTCTATCCAAAGTTACAGCTATTTATATGAAGTTGTACAAAAACGCTTTTTTTCGTCAAGCCAGTGCGTTTCTTACGATTACATGCATTTGAATGGGGAGCTCGCCCGAAACAAAGTATAGGTTTTCATTATGTGAATAACTTGGAAATCTTAGCTCAAACAGCTTCAAAACCTGTGTGCCCAGCACGGGGATAAAGAAGTGTATTAGATAAAGCCATAAATATGTGTGTCTGAGTCTTCTATCCAAAGTTACAGCTATTTATATGAAGTTGTACAAAAACGCTTTTTTTCGTCAAGCCAGTGCGTTTCTTACGATTACATGCATTTGAATGGGGAGCTCGCCCGAAACGAAGTATAGGTTTTCATTATGTGAATAACTTGGAAATCTTAGCTCAAACAGCTTCAAAACCTGTGTGCCCAGCACGGGGATAAAGAAGTGTATTAGATAAAGCCATAAATATGTGTGTCTGAGTCTTCTATCCAAAGTTACAGCTATTTATATGAAGTTGTACAAAAACGCTTTTTTTCGTCAAGCCAGTGCGTTTCTTACGATTACATGCATTTGAATGGGGAGCTCGCCCGAAACAAAGTATAGGTTTTCATTATGTGAATAACTTGGAAATCTTAGCTCAAACAGCTTCAAAACCTGTGTGCCCAGCACGGGGATAAAGAAGTGTATTAGATAAAGCCATAAATATGTGTGTCTGAGTCTTCTATCCAAAGTTACAGCTATTTATATGACGTTGTACAAAAACGCTTTTTTTCGTCAAGCCAGTGCGTTTCTTACGATTACATGCATTTGAATGGGGAGCTCGCCCGAAACAAAGTATAGGTTTTCATTATGTGAATAACTTGGAAATCTTAGCTCAAACAGCTTAAAAACCTGTGTGCCCAGCACGGGGATATAGAAGTCTATTAGATAAAGCCATAAATATGTGTGTCTGAGTCTTCTATCCAAAGTTACAGCTATTTATATGAAGTTGTACAAAAACGCTTTTTTTCGTCAAGCCAGTGCGTTTCTTACGATTACATGCATTTGAATGGGGAGCTCGCCCGAAACAAAGTATAGGTTTTCATTATGTGAATAACTTGAAAATCTTAGCTCAAACAGCTTCAAAACCTGTGTGCCCAACACGGGGATATAGAAGTCTATTAGATAAAGCCATAAATATGTGTGTCTGATTCTTCTATCCAAAGTTACAGCTATTTATATGAAGTTGTACAAAAACGCTTTTTTTCGTCAAGCCAGTGCGTTTCTTACGATTACATGCATTTGAATGGGGAGCTCGCCCGAAACAAAGTATAGGTTTTCATTATGTGAATAACTTGGAAATCTTAGCTCAAACAGCTTCAAAACCTGTGTGCCCAGCACGGGGATATAGAAGTCTATTAGATAAAGCCATAAATATGTGTGTCTGAGTCTTCTATCCAAAGTTACAGCTATTTATATGAAGTTGTACAAAAACGCTTTTTTTCGTCAAGCCAGTGCGTTTCTTACGATTACATGCATTTGAATGGGGAGCTCGCCCGAAACAAAGTATAGGTTTTCATTATGTGAATAACTTGGAAATCTTAGCTCAAACAGCTTAAAAACCTGTGTGCCCAACACGGGGATAAAGAAGTGTATAAGATAAAGCCATAGATATGTGTGTCTGAGTCTTCTATCCAAAGTTACAGCTATTTATATGAAGTTGTACAAAAACGCTTTTTTTCGTCAAGCCAGTGCGTTTCTTACGATTACATGCATTTGAATGGGGAGCTCGCCCGAAACAAAGTATAGGTTTTCATTATGTGAATAACTTGAAAATCTTAGCTCAAACAGCTTAAAAACCTGTGTGCCCAACACGGGGATAAAGAAGTGTATTAGATAAAGCCATAGATATGTGTGTCTGAGTCTTCTATCCAAAGTTACAGCTATTTATATGAAGTTGTACAAAAACGCTTTTTTTCGTCAAGCCAGTGCGTTTCTTACGATTACATGCATTTGAATGGGGAGCTCGCCCGAAACAAAGTATAGGTTTTCATTATGTGAATAACTTGGAAATCTTAGCTCAAACAGCTTCAAAACCTGTGTGCCCAGCACGGGGATAAAGAAGTGTATTAGATAAAGCCATAAATATGTGTGTCTGAGTCTTCTATCCAAAGTTACAGCTATTTATATGAAGTTGTACAAAAATGCTTTTTTTCGTCAAGCCAGTGCTTTTCTTACGATTACATGCATTTGAATGGGGAGCTCGCCCGAAACAAAGTATAGGTTTTCATTATGTGAATAACTTGGAAATCTTAGCTCAGACAGCTTCAAAACCTGTGTGCCCAGCACGGGGATATAGAAGTGTATTAGATAAAGCCATAAATATGTGTGTCTGAGTCTTCTATCCAAAGTTACAGCTATTTATATGAAGTTGTACAAAAACGCTTTTTTTCGTCATGCCAGTGCGTTTCTTACGATTACATGCATTTGAATGGGGAGCTCGCCCGAAACAAAGTATAGGTTTTCATTATGTGAATAACTTTAAAATCTTAGCTCAAACAGCTTCAAAACCTGTGTGCCCAGCACGGGGATAAAGAAGTGTATTAGATAAAGCCATAAATATGTGTGTCTGAGTCTTCTATCCAAAGTTACAGCTATTTATATGAAGTTGTACAAAAATGCTTTTTTTCGTCAAGCCAGTGCTTTTCTTACGATTACATGCATTTGAATGGGGAGCTCGCCCGAAACAAAGTATAGGTTTTCATTATGTGAATAACTTTAAAATCTTAGCTCAAACAGCTTCAAAACCTGTGTGCCCAGCACGGGGATAAAGAAGTGTATTAGATAAAGCCATAAATATGTGTGTCTGAGTCTTCTATCCAAAGTTACAGCTATTTATATGAAGTTGTACAAAAATGCTTTTTTTCGTCAAGCCAGTGCTTTTCTTACGATTACATGCATTTGAATGGGGAGCTCGCCCGAAACAAAGTATAGGTTTTCATTATGTGAATAACTTGGAAATCTTAGCTCAAACAGCTTCAAAACCTGTGTGCCCAGCACGGGGATATAGAAGTCTATTAGATAAAGCCATAAATATGTGTGTCTGATTCTTCTATCCAAAGTTACAGCTATTTATATGAAGTTGTACAAAAACGCTTTTTTTCGTCAAGCCAGTGCGTTTCTTACGATTACATGCATTTGAATGGGGAGCTCGCCCGAAACAAAGTATAGGTTTTCATTATGTGAATAACTTGGAAATCTTAGCTCAAACAGCTTCAAAACCTGTGTGCCCAGCACGGGGATAAAGAAGTGTATTAGATAAAGCCATAAATATGTGTGTCTGAGTCTTCTATCCAAAGTTACAGCTATTTATATGAAGTTGTACAAAAATGCTTTTTTTCGTCAAGCCAGTGCTTTTCTTACGATTACATGCATTTGAATGGGGAGCTCGCCCGAAACAAAGTATAGGTTTTCATTATGTGAATAACTTGGAAATCTTAGCTCAAACAGCTTCAAAACCTGTGTGCCCAGCACGGGGATATAGAAGTCTATTAGATAAAGCCATAAATATGTGTGTCTGAGTCTTCTATCCAAAGTTACAGCTATTTATATGAAGTTGTACAAAAACGCTTTTTTTCGTAAAGCCAGTGCTTTTCTTACGATTACATGCATTTGAATGGGGAGCTCGCCCGAAACAAAGTATAGGTTTTCATTATGTGAATAACTTGAAAATCTTAGCTCAAACAGCTTCAAAACATGTGTGCCCAGCACGGGGATATAGAAGTCTATTAGATAAAGCCATAAATATGTGTGTCTGAGTCTTCTATCAAAAGTTACAGCTATTTATATGAAGTTGTACAAAAACGCTTTTTTTCGTCAAGCCAGTGCGTTTCTTACGATTACATGCATTTGAATGGGGAGCTCGCCCGAAACAAAGTATAGGTTTTCATTATGTGAATAACTTGGAAATCTTAGCTCAAACAGCTTCAAAACTTGTGTGCCCAGCACGGGGATAAAGAAGTGTATTAGATAAAGCCATAAATATGTGTGTCTGAGTCTTCTATCCAAAGTTACAGCTATTTATATGAAGTTGTACAAAAACGCTTTTTTTCGTCAAGCCAGTGCGTTTCTTACGATTACATGCATTTGAATGGGGAGCTCGCCCGAAACAAAGTATAGGTTTTCATTATGTGAATAACTTGGAAATCTTAGCTCAAACAGCTTCAAAACCTGTGTGCCCAGCACGGGGATAAAGAAGTGTATTAGATAAAGCCATAAATATGTGTGTCTGAGTCTTCTATCCAAAGTTACAGCTATTTATATGAAGTTGTACAAAAACGCTTTTTTTCGTCAAGCCAGTGCGTTTCTTACGATTACATGCATTTGAATGGGGAGCTCGCCCGAAACAAAGTATAGGTTTTCATTATGTGAATAACTTGGAAATCTTAGCTCAGACAGCTTCAAAACCTGTGTGCCCAGCACGGGGATATAGAAGTGTATTAGATAAAGCCATAAATATGTGTGTCTGAGTCTTCTATCCAAAGTTACAGCTATTTATATGAAGTTGTACAAAAACGCTTTTTTTCGTCATGCCAGTGCGTTTCTTACGATTACATGCATTTGAATGGGGAGCTCGCCCGAAACAAAGTATAGGTTTTCATTATGTGAATAACTTTAAAATCTTAGCTCAAACAGCTTCAAAACCTGTGTGCCCAGCACGGGGATAAAGAAGTGTATTAGATAAAGCCATAAATATGTGTGTCTGAGTCTTCTATCCAAAGTTACAGCTATTTATATGAAGTTGTACAAAAATGCTTTTTTTCGTCAAGCCAGTGCTTTTCTTACGATTACATGCATTTGAATGGGGAGCTCGCCCGAAACAAAGTATAGGTTTTCATTATGTGAATAACTTTAAAATCTTAGCTCAAACAGCTTCAAAACCTGTGTGCCCAGCACGGGGATAAAGAAGTGTATTAGATAAAGCCATAAATATGTGTGTCTGAGTCTTCTATCCAAAGTTACAGCTATTTATATGAAGTTGTACAAAAATGCTTTTTTTTGTCAAGCCAGTGCTTTTCTTACGATTACATGCATTTGAATGGGGAGCTCGCCCGAAACAAAGTATAGGTTTTCATTATGTGAATAACTTGAAAATCTTAGCTCAAACAGCTTCAAAACCTGTGTGCCCAGCACGGGGATATAGAAGTCTATTAGATAAAGCCATAAATATGTGTGTCTGATTCTTCTATCCAAAGTTACAGCTATTTATATGAAGTTGTACAAAAACGCTTTTTTTCGTCAAGCCAGTGCGTTTCTTACGATTACATGCATTTGAATGGGGAGCTCGCCCGAAACAAAGTATAGGTTTTCATTATGTGAATAACTTGGAAATCTTAGCTCAAACAGCTTCAAAACCTGTGTGCCCAGCACGGGGATATAGAAGTCTATTAGATAAAGCCATAAATATGTGTGTCTGAGTCTTCTATCCAAAGTTACAGCTATTTATATGAAGTTGTACAAAAACGCTTTTTTTCGTCAAGCCAGTGCGTTTCTTACGATTACATGCATTTGAATGGGGAGCTCGCCCGAAACAAAGTATAGGTTTTCATTATGTGAATAACTTGGAAATCTTAGCTCAAACAGCTTCAAAACCTGTGTGCCCAGCACGGAGATATAGAAGTCTATTAGATAAAGCCATAAATATGTGTGTCTGAGTCTTCTATCCAAAGTTACAGCTATTTATATGAAGTTGTACAAAAACGCTTTTTTTCGTCAAGCCAGTGCGTTTCTTACGATTACATGCATTTGAATGGGGAGCTCGCCCGAAACAAAGTATAGGTTTTCATTATGTGAATAACTTGGAAATCTTAGCTCAAACAGCTTCAAAACCTGTGTGCCCAGCACGGGGATATAGAAGTCTATTAGATAAAGCCATAAATATGTGTGTCTGAGTCTTCTATCCAAAGTTACAGCTATTTATATGAAGTTGTACAAAAACGCTTTTTTTCGTCAAGCCAGTGCGTTTCTTACGATTACATGCATTTGAATGGGGAGCTCGCCCGAAACAAAGTATAGGTTTTCATTATGTGAATAACTTGAAAATCTTAGCTCAAACAGCTTAAAAACCTGTGTGCCCAACACGGGGATAAAGAAGTGTATTAGATAAAGCCATAGATATGTGTGTCTGAGTCTTCTATCCAAAGTTACAGCTATTTATATGAAGTTGTACAAAAACGCTTTTTTTCGTCAAACCAGTGCGTTTCTTACGATTACATGCATTTGAATGGGGAGCTCGCCCGAAACAAAGTATAGGTTTTCATTATGTGAATAACTTGGAAATCTTAGCTCAAACAGCTTCAAAACCTGTGTGCCCAGCACGGGGATATAGAAGTCTATTAGATAAAGCCATAAATATGTGTGTCTGAGTCTTCTATCCAAAGTTACAGCTATTTATATGAAGTTGTACAAAAACGCTTTTTTTCGTCAAGCCAGTGCGTTTCTTACGATTACATGCATTTGAATGGGGAGCTCGCCCGAAACAAAGTATAGGTTTTCATTATGTGAATAACTTGGAAATCTTAGCTCAAACAGCTTCAAAACCTGTGTGCCCAGCACGGGGATATAGAAGTCTATTAGATAAAGCCATAAATATGTGTGTCTGAGTCTTCTATCCAAAGTTACAGCTATTTATATGAAGTTGTACAAAAACGCTTTTTTTCGTCAAGCCAGTGCGTTTCTTACGATTACATGCATTTGAATGGGGAGCTCGCCCGAAACAAAGTATAGGTTTTCATTATGTGAATAACTTGAAAATCTTAGCTCAAACAGCTTCAAAACCTGTGTGCCCAGCACGGGGATATAGAAGTCTATTAGATAAAGCCATAAATATGTGTGTCTGAGTCTTCTATCCAAAGTTACAGCTATTTATATGAAGTTGTACAAAAACGCTTTTTTTCGTCAAGCCAGTGCGTTTCTTACGATTACATGCATTTGAATGGGGAGCTCGCCCGAAACAAAGTATAGGTTTTCATTATGTGAATAACTTGGAAATCTTAGCTCAAACAGCTTCAAAACCTGTGTGCCCAGCACGGGGATATAGAAGTCTATTAGATAAAGCCATAAATATGTGTGTCTGAGTCTTCTATCCAAAGTTACAGCTATTTATATGAAGTTGTACAAAAACGCTTTTTTTCGTCAAGCCAGTGCGTTTCTTACGATTACATGGATTTGAATGGGGAGCTCGCCCGAAACAAAGTATAGGTTTTCATTATGTGAATAACTTGAAAATCTTAGCTCAAACAGCTTAAAAACCTGTGTGCCCAACACGGGGATAAAGAAGTGTATTAGATAAAGCCATAGATATGTGTGTCTGAGTCTTCTATCCAAAGTTACAGCTATTTATATGAAGTTGTACAAAAACGCTTTTTTTCGTCAAACCAGTGCGTTTCTTACGATTACATGCATTTGAATGGGGAGCTCGCCCGAAACAAAGTATAGGTTTTCATTATGTGAATAACTTGGAAATCTTAGCTCAAACAGCTTCAAAACCTGTGTGCCCAGCACGGGGATAAAGAAGTGTATTAGATAAAGCCATAAATATGTGTGTCTGAGTCTTTTATCCAAAGTTACAGCTATTTATATGAAGTTGTACAAAAACGCTTTTTTTCGTCAAGCCAGTGCGTTTCTTACGATTACATGGATTTGAATGGGGAGCTCGCCCGAAACAAAGTATAGGTTTTCATTATGTGAATAACTTGGAAATCTTAGCTCAAACAGCTTCAAAACCTGTGTGCCCAGCACGGGGATATAGAAGTCTATTAGATAAAGCCATAAATATGTGTGTCTGAGTCTTCTATCCAAAGTTACAGCTATTTATATGAAGTTGTACAAAAACGCTTTTTTTCGTAAAGCCAGTGCTTTTCTTACGATTACATGCATTTGAATGGGGAGCTCGCCCGAAACAAAGTATAGGTTTTCATTATGTGAATAACTTGGAAATCTTAGCTCAAACAGCTTCAAAACCTGTGTGCCCAGCACGGGGATATAGAAGTCTATTAGATAAAGCCATAAATATGTGTGTCTGAGTCTTCTATCCAAAGTTACAGCTATTTATATGAAGTTGTACAAAAACGCTTTTTTTCGTCAAGCCAGTGCGTTTCTTACGATTACATGCATTTGAATGGGGAGCTCGCCCGAAACAAAGTATAGGTTTTCATTATGTGAATAACTTGGAAATCTTAGCTCAAACAGCTTCAAAACCTGTGTGCCCAGCACGGGGATAAAGAAGTGTATTAGATAAAGCCATAAATATGTGTGTCTGAGTCTTCTATCCAAAGTTACAGCTATTTATATGAAGTTGTACAAAAACGCTTTTTTTCGTCAAGCCAGTGCGTTTCTTACGATTACATGCATTTGAATGGGGAGCTCGCCCGAAACAAAGTATAGGTTTTCATTATGTGAATAACTTGGAAATCTTAGCTCAAACAGCTTAAAAACCTGTGTGCCCAGCACGGGGATATAGAAGTCTATTAGATAAAGCCATAAATATGTGTGTCTGAGTCTTCTATCCAAAGTTACAGCTATTTATATGAAGTTGTACAAAAACGCTTTTTTTCGTAAAGCCAGTGCTTTTCTTACGATTACATGCATTTGAATGGGGAGCTCGCCCGAAACAAAGTATAGGTTTTCATTATGTGAATAACTTGGAAATCTTAGCTCAAACAGCTTCAAAACCTGTGTGCCCAGCACGGGGATATAGAAGTCTATTAGATAAAGCCATAAATATGTGTGTCTGAGTCTTCTATCCAAAGTTACAGCTATTTATATGAAGTTGTACAAAAACGCTTTTTTTCGTCAAGCCAGTGCGTTTCTTACGATTACATGCATTTGAATGGGGAGCTCGCCCGAAACAAAGTATAGGTTTTCATTATGTGAATAACTTTAAAATCTTAGCTCAAACAGCTTCAAAACCTGTGTGCCCAGCACGGGGATAAAGAAGTGTATTAGATAAAGCCATAAATATGTGTGTCTGAGTCTTCTATCCAAAGTTACAGCTATTTATATGAAGTTGTACAAAAACGCTTTTTTTCGTCAAGCCAGTGCGTTTCTTACGATTACATGCATTTGAATGGGGAGCTCGCCCGAAACAAAGTATAGGTTTTCATTATGTGAATAACTTGGAAATCTTAGCTCAAACAGCTTAAAAACCTGTGTGCCCAGCACGGGGATAAAGAAGTGTATTAGATAAAGCCATAAATATGTGTGTCTGAGTCTTCTATCCAAAGTTACAGCTATTTATATGAAGTTGTACAAAAACGCTTTTTTTCGTAAAGCCAGTGCTTTTCTTACGATTACATGCATTTGAATGGGGAGCTCGCCCGAAACAAAGTATAGGTTTTCATTATGTGAATAACTTTAAAATCTTAGCTCAAACAGCTTCAAAACCTGTGTGCCCAGCACGGGGATAAAGAAGTGTATTAGATAAAGCCATAAATATGTGTGTCTGAGTCTTCTATCCAAAGTTACAGCTATTTATATGAAGTTGTACAAAAACGCTTTTTTTCGTCAAGCCAGTGCGTTTCTTACGATTACATGCATTTGAATGGGGAGCTCGCCCGAAACAAAGTATAGGTTTTCATTATGTGAATAACTTGGAAATCTTAGCTCAAACAGCTTCAAAACCTGTGTGCCCAGCACGGGGATAAAGAAGTGTATTAGATAAAGCCATAAATATGTGTGTCTGAGTCTTCTATCCAAAGTTACAGCTATTTATATGAAGTTGTACAAAAACGCTTTTTTTCGTCAAGCCAGTGCGTTTCTTACGATTACATGCATTTGAATGGGGAGCTCGCCCGAAACAAAGTATAGGTTTTCATTATGTGAATAACTTGGAAATCTTAGCTCAAACAGCTTCAAAACCTGTGTGCCCAGCACGGGGATAAAGAAGTGTATTAGATAAAGCCATAAATATGTGTGTCTGAGTCTTCTATCCAAAGTTACAGCTATTTATATGAAGTTGTACAAAAACGCTTTTTTTCGTCAAGCCAGTGCGTTTCTTACGATTACATGGATTTGAATGGGGAGCTCGCCCGAAACAAAGTATAGGTTTTCATTATGTGAATAACTTGGAAATCTTAGCTCAAACAGCTTCAAAACCTGTGTGCCCAGCACGGGGATATAGAAGTCTATTAGATAAAGCCATAAATATGTGTGTCTGAGTCTTCTATCCAAAGTTACAGCTATTTATATGAAGTTGTACAAAAACGCTTTTTTTCGTCAAGCCAGTGCGTTTCTTACGATTACATGCATTTGAATGGGGAGCTCGCCCGAAACAAAGTATAGGTTTTCATTATGTGAATAACTTGGAAATCTTAGCTCAAACAGCTTCAAAACCTGTGTGCCCAGCACGGGGATATAGAAGTCTATTAGATAAAGCCATAAATATGTGTGTCTGAGTCTTCTATCCAAAGTTACAGCTATTTATATGAAGTTGTACAAAAACGCTTTTTTTCGTCAAGCCAGTGCGTTTCTTACGATTACATGCATTTGAATGGGGAGCTCGCCCGAAACAAAGTATAGGTTTTCATTATGTGAATAACTTGAAAATCTTAGCTCAAACAGCTTCAAAACCTGTGTGCCCAGCACGGGGATATAGAAGTCTATTAGATAAAGCCATAAATATGTGTGTCTGAGTCTTCTATCCAAAGTTACAGCTATTTATATGAAGTTGTACAAAAACGCTTTTTTTCGTCAAGCCAGTGCGTTTCTTACGATTACATGCATTTGAATGGGGAGCTCGCCCGAAACAAAGTATAGGTTTTCATTATGTGAATAACTTGGAAATCTTAGCTCAAACAGCTTCAAAACCTGTGTGCCCAGCACGGGGATATAGAAGTCTATTAGATAAAGCCATAAATATGTGTGTCTGAGTCTTCTATCCAAAGTTACAGCTATTTATATGAAGTTGTACAAAAACGCTTTTTTTCGTCAAGCCAGTGCGTTTCTTACGATTACATGCATTTGAATGGGGAGCTCGCCCGAAACAAAGTATAGGTTTTCATTATGTGAATAACTTGAAAATCTTAGCTCAAACAGCTTAAAAACCAGTTTGCCCAACACGGGGATAAAGAAGTGTATTAGATAAAGCCATAGATATGTGTGTCTGAGTCTTCTATCCAAAGTTACAGCTATTTATATGAAGTTGTACAAAAACGCTTTTTTTCGTCAAACCAGTGCGTTTCTTACGATTACATGCATTTGAATGGGGAGCTCGCCCGAAACAAAGTATAGGTTTTCATTATGTGAATAACTTGGAAATCTTAGCTCAAACAGCTTCAAAACCTGTGTGCCCAGCACGGGGATAAAGAAGTGTATTAGATAAAGCCATAAATATGTGTGTCTGAGTCTTTTATCCAAAGTTACAGCTATTTATATGAAGTTGTACAAAAACGCTTTTTTTCGTCAAGCCAGTGCGTTTCTTACGATTACATGCATTTGAATGGGGAGCTCGCCCGAAACAAAGTATAGGTTTTCATTATGTGAATAACTTGGAAATCTTAGCTCAAACAGCTTAAAAACCTGTGTGCCCAGCACGGGGATAAAGAAGTGTATTAGATAAAGCCATAAATATGTGTGTCTGAGTCTTCTATCCAAAGTTACAGCTATTTATATGAAGTTGTACAAAAACGCTTTTTTTCGTAAAGCCAGTGCTTTTCTTACGATTACATGCATTTGAATGGGGAGCTCGCCCGAAACAAAGTATAGGTTTTCATTATGTGAATAACTTTAAAATCTTAGCTCAAACAGCTTCAAAACCTGTGTGCCCAGCACGGGGATAAAGAAGTGTATTAGATAAAGCCATAAATATGTGTGTCTGAGTCTTCTATCCAAAGTTACAGCTATTTATATGAAGTTGTACAAAAACGCTTTTTTTCGTCAAGCCAGTGCGTTTCTTACGATTACATGCATTTGAATGGGGAGCTCGCCCGAAACAAAGTATAGGTTTTCATTATGTGAATAACTTGGAAATCTTAGCTCAAACAGCTTCAAAACCTGTGTGCCCAGCACGGGGATAAAGAAGTGTATTAGATAAAGCCATAAATATGTGTGTCTGAGTCTTCTATCCAAAGTTACAGCTATTTATATGAAGTTGTACAAAAACGCTTTTTTTCGTCAAGCCAGTGCGTTTCTTACGATTACATGCATTTGAATGGGGAGCTCGCCCGAAACAAAGTATAGGTTTTCATTATGTGAATAACTTGGAAATCTTAGCTCAAACAGCTTCAAAACCTGTGTGCCCAGCACGGGGATAAAGAAGTGTATTAGATAAAGCCATAAATATGTGTGTCTGAGTCTTCTATCCAAAGTTACAGCTATTTATATGAAGTTGTACAAAAACGCTTTTTTTCGTCAAGCCAGTGCGTTTCTTACGATTACATGGATTTGAATGGGGAGCTCGCCCGAAACAAAGTATAGGTTTTCATTATGTGAATAACTTGGAAATCTTAGCTCAAACAGCTTCAAAACCTGTGTGCCCAGCACGGGGATATAGAAGTCTATTAGATAAAGCCATAAATATGTGTGTCTGAGTCTTCTATCCAAAGTTACAGCTATTTATATGAAGTTGTACAAAAACGCTTTTTTTCGTAAAGCCAGTGCTTTTCTTACGATTACATGCATTTGAATGGGGAGCTCGCCCGAAACAAAGTATAGGTTTTCATTATGTGAATAACTTGGAAATCTTAGCTCAAACAGCTTCAAAACCTGTGTGCCCAGCACGGGGATATAGAAGTCTATTAGATAAAGCCATAAATATGTGTGTCTGAGTCTTCTATCCAAAGTTACAGCTATTTATATGAAGTTGTACAAAAACGCTTTTTTTCGTCAAGCCAGTGCGTTTCTTACGATTACATGCATTTGAATGGGGAGCTCGCCCGAAACAAAGTATAGGTTTTCATTATGTGAATAACTTGAAAATCTTAGCTCAAACAGCTTCAAAACCTGTGTGCCCAGCACGGGGATAAAGAAGTGTATTAGATAAAGCCATAAATATGTGTGTCTGAGTCTTCTATCCAAAGTTACAGCTATTTATATGAAGTTGTACAAAAACGCTTTTTTTCGTCAAGCCAGTGCGTTTCTTACGATTACATGCATTTGAATGGGGAGCTCGCCCGAAACAAAGTATAGGTTTTCATTATGTGAATAACTTGGAAATCTTAGCTCAAACAGCTTCAAAACCTGTGTGCCCAGCACGGGGATAAAGAAGTGTATTAGATAAAGCCATAAATATGTGTGTCTGAGTCTTCTATCCAAAGTTACAGCTATTTATATGAAGTTGTACAAAAACGCTTTTTTTCGTCAAGCCAGTGCGTTTCTTACGATTACATGCATTTGAATGGGGAGCTCGCCCGAAACAAAGTATAGGTTTTCATTATGTGAATAACTTGGAAATCTTAGCTCAAACAGCTTCAAAACCTGTGTGCCCAGCACGGGGATATAGAAGTCTATTAGATAAAGCCATAAATATGTGTGTCTGAGTCTTCTATCCAAAGTTACAGCTATTTATATGAAGTTGTACAAAAACGCTTTTTTTCGTCAAGCCAGTGCGTTTCTTACGATTACATGCATTTGAATGGGGAGCTCGCCCGAAACAAAGTATAGGTTTTCATTATGTGAATAACTTGGAAATCTTAGCTCAAACAGCTTCAAAACCTGTGTGCCCAGCACGGGGATAAAGAAGTGTATTAGATAAAGCCATAAATATGTGTGTCTGAGTCTTCTATCCAAAGTTACAGCTATTTATATGAAGTTGTACAAAAACGCTTTTTTTCGTCAAGCCAGTGCGTTTCTTACGATTACATGCATTTGAATGGGGAGCTCGCCCGAAACAAAGTATAGGTTTTCATTATGTGAATAACTTGGAAATCTTAGCTCAAACAGCTTCAAAACCTGTGTGCCCAGCACGGGGATATAGAAGTCTATTAGATAAAGCCATAAATATGTGTGTCTGAGTCTTCTATCCAAAGTTACAGCTATTTATATGAAGTTGTACAAAAACGCTTTTTTTCGTCAAGCCAGTGCGTTTCTTACGATTACATGCATTTGAATGGGGAGCTCGCCCGAAACAAAGTATAGGTTTTCATTATGTGAATAACTTTAAAATCTTAGCTCAAACAGCTTCAAAACCTGTGTGCCCAGCACGGGGATAAAGAAGTGTATTAGATAAAGCCATAAATATGTGTGTCTGAGTCTTCTATCCAAAGTTACAGCTATTTATAGGAAGTTGTACAAAAACGCTTTTTTTCGTCAAGCCAGTGCGTTTCTTACGATTACATGCATTTGAATGGGGAGCTCGCCCGAAACAAAGTATAGGTTTTCATTATGTGAATAACTTGGAAATCTTAGCTCAAACAGCTTCAAAACCTGTGTGCCCAGCACGGGGATAAAGAAGTGTATTAGATAAAGCCATAAATATGTGTGTCTGAGTCTTCTATCCAAAGTTACAGCTATTTATATGAAGTTGTACAAAAACGCTTTTTTTCGTAAAGCCAGTGCTTTTCTTACGATTACATGCATTTGAATGGGGAGCTCGCCCGAAACAAAGTATAGGTTTTCATTATGTGAATAACTTGGAAATCTTAGCTCAAACAGCTTCAAAACCTGTGTGCCCAGCACGGGGATATAGAAGTCTATTAGATAAAGCCATAAATATGTGTGTCTGAGTCTTCTATCCAAAGTTACAGCTATTTATATGAAGTTGTACAAAAACGCTTTTTTTCGTCAAGCCAGTGCGTTTCTTACGATTACATGCATTTGAATGGGGAGCTCCCCCGAAACAAAGTATAGGTTTTCATTATGTGAATAACTTTAAAATCTTAGCTCAAACAGCTTCAAAACCTGTGTGCCCAGCACGGGGATAAAGAAGTGTATTAGATAAAGCCATAAATATGTGTGTCTGAGTCTTCTATCCAAAGTTACAGCTATTTATATGAAGTTGTACAAAAACGCTTTTTTTCGTCAAGCCAGTGCGTTTCTTACGATTACATGCATTTGAATGGGGAGCTCGCCCGAAACAAAGTATAGGTTTTCATTATGTGAATAACTTGGAAATCTTAGCTCAAACAGCTTAAAAACCTGTGTGCCCAGCACGGGGATAAAGAAGTGTATTAGATAAAGCCATAAATATGTGTGTCTGAGTCTTCTATCCAAAGTTACAGCTATTTATATGAAGTTGTACAAAAACGCTTTTTTTCGTCAAGCCAGTGCGTTTCTTACGATTACATGCATTTGAATGGGGAGCTCGCCCGAAACAAAGTATAGGTTTTCATTATGTGAATAACTTGGAAATCTTAGCTCAAACAGCTTCAAAACCTGTGTGCCCAGCACGGGGATATAGAAGTCTATTAGATAAAGCCATAAATATGTGTGTCTGAGTCTTCTATCCAAAGTTACAGCTATTTATATGAAGTTGTACAAAAACGCTTTTTTTCGTCAAGCCAGTGCGTTTCTTACGATTACATGCATTTGAATGGGGAGCTCGCCCGAAACAAAGTATAGGTTTTCATTATGTGAATAACTTTAAAATCTTAGCTCAAACAGCTTCAAAACCTGTGTGCCCAGCACGGGGATAAAGAAGTGTATTAGATAAAGCCATAAATATGTGTGTCTGAGTCTTCTATCCAAAGTTACAGCTATTTATATGAAGTTGTACAAAAACGCTTTTTTTCGTCAAGCCAGTGCGTTTCTTACGATTACATGCATTTGAATGGGGAGCTCGCCCGAAACAAAGTATAGGTTTTCATTATGTGAATAACTTGGAAATCTTAGCTCAAACAGCTTCAAAACCTGTGTGCCCAGCACGGGGATAAAGAAGTGTATTAGATAAAGCCATAAATATGTGTGTCTGAGTCTTCTATCCAAAGTTACAGCTATTTATATGAAGTTGTACAAAAACGCTTTTTTTCGTCAAGCCAGTGCGTTTCTTACGATTACATGCATTTGAATGGGGAGCTCGCCCGAAACAAAGTATAGGTTTTCATTATGTGAATAACTTGGAAATCTTAGCTCAAACAGCTTAAAAACCTGTGTGCCCAGCACGGGGATATAGAAGTCTATTAGATAAAGCCATAAATATGTGTGTCTGAGTCTTCTATCCAAAGTTACAGCTATTTATATGAAGTTGTACAAAAACGCTTTTTTTCGTAAAGCCAGTGCTTTTCTTACGATTACATGCATTTGAATGGCGAGCTCGCCCGAAACAAAGTATAGGTTTTCATTATGTGAATAACTTGGAAATCTTAGCTCAAACAGCTTCAAAACCTGTGTTCCCAGCACGGGGATATAGAAGTCTATTAGATAAAGCCATAAATATGTGTGTCTGAGTCTTCTATCCAAAGTTACAGCTATTTATATGAAGTTGTACAAAAACGCTTTTTTTCGTCAAGCCAGTGCGTTTCTTACGATTACATGCATTTGAATGGGGAGCTCGCCCGAAACAAAGTATAGGTTTTCATTATGTGAATAACTTTAAAATCTTAGCTCAAACAACTGCAAAACCTGTGTGCCCAGCACGGGGATAAAGAAGTTTATTAGATAAAGCCATAGATATGTGTGTCTGAGTCTTCTATCCAAAGTTACAGCTATTTATATGAAGTTGTACAAAAACGCTTTTTTTCGTCAAGCCAGTGCGTTTCTTACGATTACATGCATTTGAATGGGGAGCTCGCCCGAAACAAAGTATAGGTTTTCATTATGTGAATAACTTGGAAATCTTAGCTCAAACAGCTTCAAAACCTGTGTGCCCAGCACGGGGATAAAGAAGTGTATTAGATAAAGCCATAAATATGTGTGTCTGAGTCTTCTATCCAAAGTTACAGCTCTTTATATGAAGTTGTACAAAAACGCTTTTTTTCGTCAAGCCAGTGCGTTTCTTACGATTACATGCATTTGAATGGGGAGCTCGCCCGAAACAAAGTATAGGTTTTCATTATGTGAATAACTTGGAAATCTTAGCTCAAACAGCTTCAAAACCTGTGTGCCCAGCACGGGGATATAGAAGTCTATTAGATAAAGCCATAAATATGTGTGTCTGAGTCTTCTATCCAAAGTTACAGCTATTTATATGAAGTTGTACAAAAACGCTTTTTTTCGTCAAGCCAGTGCGTTTCTTACGATTACATGCATTTGAATGGGGAGCTCGCCCGAAACAAAGTATAGGTTTTCATTATGTGAATAACTTGAAAATCTTAGCTCAAACAGCTTCAAAACATGTGTGCCCAGCACAGGGATATAGAAGTCTATTAGATAAAGCCATAAATATGTGTGTCTGAGTCTTCTATCCAAAGTTACAGCTATTTATATGAAGTTGTACAAAAACGCTTTTTTTCGTCAAGCCAGTGCGTTTCTTACGATTACATGCATTTGAATGGGGAGCTCGCCCGAAACAAAGTATAGGTTTTCATTATGTGAATAACTTGAAAATCTTAGCTCAAACAGCTTCAAAACATGTGTGCCCAGCACAGGGATATAGAAGTCTATTAGATAAAGCCATAAATATGTGTGTCTGAGTCTTCTATCCAAAGTTACAGCTATTTATATGAAGTTGTACAAAAACGCTTTTTTTCGTCAAGCCAGTGCGTTTCTTACGATTACATGCATTTGAATGGGGAGCTCGCCCGAAACAAAGTATAGGTTTTCATTATGTGAATAACTTGAAAATCTTAGCTCAAACAGCTTCAAAACATGTGTGCCCAGCACAGGGATATAGAAGTCTATTAGATAAAGCCATAAATATGTGTGTCTGAGTCTTCTATCCAAAGTTACAGCTATTTATATGAAGTTGTACAAAAACGCTTTTTTTCGTCAAGCTAGTGCTTTTCTTACGATTACATGCATTTGAATGGGGAGCTCGCCCGAAACAAAGTATAGGTTTTCATTATGTGAATAACTTGAAAATCTTAGCTCAAACAGCTTCAAAACATGTGTGCCCAGCACAGGGATATAGAAGTCTATTAGATAAAGCCATAAATATGTGTGTCTGAGTCTTCTATCCAAAGTTACAGCTATTTATATGAAGTTGTACAAAAACGCTTTTTTTTCGTCAAGCCAGTGCTTTTCTTACGATTACATGCATTTGAATGGGGAGCTCGCCCGAAACAAAGTATAGGTTTTCATTATGTGAATAACTTGAAAATCTTAGCTCAAACAGCTTCAAAACATGTGTGCCCAGCACAGGGATATAGAAGTCTATTAGATAAAGCCATAAATATGTGTGTCTGAGTCTTCTATCCAAAGTTACAGCTATTTATATGAAGTTGTACAAAAACACTTTTTTTCGTCAAGCCAGTGCTTTTCTTACGATTACATGCATTTGAATGGGGAGCTCGCCCGAAACAAAGTATAGGTTTTCATTATGTGAATAACTTGGAAATCTTAGCTCAAACAGCTTAAAAACATGTGTGCCCAGCACGGGGATATAGAAGTCTATTAGATAAAGCCATAAATATGTGTGTCTGAGTCTTCTATCCAAAGTTACAGCTATTTATATGAAGTTGTACAAAAACGCTTTTTTTCGTCAAGCCAGTGCGTTTCTTACGATTACATGCATTTGAATGGGGAGCTCGCCCGAAACAAAGTATAGGTTTTCATTATGTGAATAACTTGAAAATCTTAGCTCAAACAGCTTAAAAACCTGTGTGCCCAGCACGGGGATATAGAAGTCTATTAGATAAAGCCATAAATATGTGTGTCTGATTCTTCTATCCAAAGTTACAGCTATTTATATGAAGTTGTACAAAAACGCTTTTTTTCGTCAAGCCAGTGCTTTTCTTACGATTACATGCATTTGAATGGGGAGCTCGCCCGAAACAAAGTATAGGTTTTCATTATGTGAATAACTTGGAAATCTTAGCTCAAACAGCTTCAAAACCTGTGTGCCCAGCACGGGGATAAAGAAGTGTATTAGATAAAGCCATAAATATGTGTGTCTGAGTCTTCTATCCAAAGTTACAGCTATTTATATGAAGTTGTACAAAAACGCTTTTTTTCGTCAAGCCAGTGCGTTTCTTACGATTACATGCATTTGAATGGGGAGCTCGCCCGAAACAAAGTATAGGTTTTCATTATGTGAATAACTTGGAAATCTTAGCTCAAACAGCTTCAAAACCTGTGTGCCCAGCACGGGGATAAAGAAGTGTATTAGATAAAGCCATAAATATGTGTGTCTGATTCTTCTATCCAAAGTTACAGCTATTTATATGAAGTTGTACAAAAACGCTTTTTTTCGTAAAGCCAGTGCTTTTCTTACGATTACATGCATTTGAATGGGGAGCTCGCCCGAAACAAAGTATAGGTTTTCATTATGTGAATAACTTGAAAATCTTAGCTCAAACAGCTTCAAAACCTGTGTGCCCAGCACGGGGATATAGAAGTCTATTAGATAAAGCCATAAATGTGTGTGTCTGAGTCTTCTATCAAAAGTTACAGCTATTTATATGAAGTTGTACAAAAACGCTTTTTTTCGTCAAGCCAGTGCGTTTCTTACGATTACATGCATTTGAATGGGGAGCTCGCCCGAAACAAAGTATAGGTTTTCATTATGTGAATAACTTGGAAATCTTAGCTCAAACAGCTTCAAAACCTGTGTGCCCAGCACGGGGATAAAGAAGTGTATTAGATAAAGCCATAAATATGTGTGTCTGAGTCTTCTATCCAAAGTTACAGCTATTTATATGAAGTTGTACAAAAACGCTTTTTTTCGTCAAGCCAGTGCGTTTCTTACGATTACATGCAATTGAATGGGGAGCTCGCCCGAAACAAAGTATAGGTTTTCATTATGTGAATAACTTGGAAATCTTAGCTCAGACAGCTTCAAAACCTGTGTGCCCAGCACGGGGATATAGAAGTGTATTAGATAAAGCCATAAATATGTGTGTCTGAGTCTTCTATCCAAAGTTACAGCTATTTATATGAAGTTGTACAAAAACGCTTTTTTTCGTCATGCCAGTGCGTTTCTTACGATTACATGCATTTGAATGGGGAGCTCGCCCGAAACAAAGTATAGGTTTTCATTATGTGAATAACTTGGAAATCTTAGCTCAAACAGCTTCAAAACCTGTGTGCCCAGCACGGGGATAAAGAAGTGTATTAGATAAAGCCATAAATATGTGTGTCTGATTCTTCTATCCAAAGTTACAGCTATTTATATGAAGTTGTACAAAAACGCTTTTTTTCGTAAAGCCAGTGCTTTTCTTACGATTACATGCATTTGAATGGGGAGCTCGCCCGAAACAAAGTATAGGTTTTCATTATGTGAATAACTTGAAAATCTTAGCTCAAACAGCTTCAAAACCTGTGTGCCCAGCACGGGGATATAGAAGTCTATTAGATAAAGCCATAAATGTGTGTGTCTGAGTCTTCTATCAAAAGTTACAGCTATTTATATGAAGTTGTACAAAAACGCTTTTTTTCGTCAAGCCAGTGCGTTTCTTACGATTACATGCATTTGAATGGGGAGCTCGCCCGAAACAAAGTATAGGTTTTCATTATGTGAATAACTTGAAAATCTTAGCTCAAACAGCTTCAAAACATGTGTGCCCAGCACAGGGATATAGAAGTCTATTAGATAAAGCCATAAATATGTGTGTCTGAGTCTTCTATCCAAAGTTACAGCTATTTATATGAAGTTGTACAAAAACGCTTTTTTTCGTCAAGCCAGTGCTTTTCTTACGATTACATGCATTTGAATGGGGAGCTCGCCCGAAACAAAGTATAGGTTTTCATTATGTGAATAACTTGGAAATCTTAGCTCAAACAGCTTAAAAACATGTGTGCCCAGCACGGGGATATAGAAGTCTATTAGATAAAGCCATAAATATGTGTGTCTGAGTCTTCTATCCAAAGTTACAGCTATTTATATGAAGTTGTACAAAAACGCTTTTTTTCGTCAAGCCAGTGCGTTTCTTACGATTACATGCATTTGAATGGGGAGCTCGCCCGAAACAAAGTATAGGTTTTCATTATGTGAATAACTTGAAAATCTTAGCTCAAACAGCTTAAAAACCTGTGTGCCCAGCACAGGGATATAGAAGTCTATTAGATAAAGCCATAAATATGTGTGTCTGATTCTTCTATCCAAAGTTACAGCTATTTATATGAAGTTGTACAAAAACGCTTTTTTTCGTCAAGCCAGTGCTTTTCTTACGATTACATGCATTTGAATGGGGAGCTCGCCCGAAACAAAGTATAGGTTTTCATTATGTGAATAACTTGGAAATCTTAGCTCAAACAGCTTCAAAACCTGTGTGCCCAGCACGGGGATAAAGAAGTGTATTAGATAAAGCCATAAATATGTGTGTCTGAGTCTTCTATCCAAAGTTACAGCTATTTATATGAAGTTGTACAAAAACGCTTTTTTTCGTCAAGCCAGTGCGTTTCTTACGATTACATGCATTTGAATGGGGAGCTCGCCCGAAACAAAGTATAGGTTTTCATTATGTGAATAACTTGGAAATCTTAGCTCAAACAGCTTCAAAACCTGTGTGCCCAGCACGGGGATAAAGAAGTGTATTAGATAAAGCCATAAATATGTGTGTCTGATTCTTCTATCCAAAGTTACAGCTATTTATATGAAGTTGTACAAAAACGCTTTTTTTCGTAAAGCCAGTGCTTTTCTTACGATTACATGCATTTGAATGGGGAGCTCGCCCGAAACAAAGTATAGGTTTTCATTATGTGAATAACTTGAAAATCTTAGCTCAAACAGCTTCAAAACCTGTGTGCCCAGCACGGGGATATAGAAGTCTATTAGATAAAGCCATAAATGTGTGTGTCTGAGTCTTCTATCAAAAGTTACAGCTATTTATATGAAGTTGTACAAAAACGCTTTTTTTCGTCAAGCCAGTGCGTTTCTTACGATTACATGCATTTGAATGGGGAGCTCGCCCGAAACAAAGTATAGGTTTTCATTATGTGAATAACTTGGAAATCTTAGCTCAAACAGCTTCAAAACCTGTGTGCCCAGCACGGGGATAAAGAAGTGTATTAGATAAAGCCATAAATATGTGTGTCTGAGTCTTCTATCCAAAGTTACAGCTATTTATATGAAGTTGTACAAAAACGCTTTTTTTCGTCAAACCAGTGCGTTTCTTACGATTACATGCATTTGAATGGGGAGCTCGCCCGAAACAAAGTATAGGTTTTCATTATGTGAATAACTTGGAAATCTTAGCTCAGACAGCTTCAAAACCTGTGTGCCCAGCACGGGGATATAGAAGTGTATTAGATAAAGCCATAAATATGTGTGTCTGAGTCTTCTATCCAAAGTTACAGCTATTTATATGAAGTTGTACAAAAACGCTTTTTTTCGTCATACCAGTGCGTTTCTTACGATTACATGCATTTGAATGGGGAGCTCGCCCGAAACAAAGTATAGGTTTTCATTATGTGAATAACTTGGAAATCTTAGCTCAAACAGCTTCAAAACCTGTGTGCCCAGCACGGGGATAAAGAAGTGTATTAGATAAAGCCATAAATATGTGTGTCTGATTCTTCTATCCAAAGTTACAGCTATTTATATGAAGTTGTACAAAAACGCTTTTTTTCGTAAAGCCAGTGCTTTTCTTACGATTACATGCATTTGAATGGGGAGCTCGCCCGAAACAAAGTATAGGTTTTCATTATGTGAATAACTTGAAAATCTTAGCTCAAACAGCTTCAAAACCTGTGTGCCCAGCACGGGGATATAGAAGTCTATTAGATAAAGCCATAAATGTGTGTGTCTGAGTCTTCTATCAAAAGTTACAGCTATTTATATGAAGTTGTACAAAAACGCTTTTTTTCGTCAAGCCAGTGCGTTTCTTACGATTACATGCATTTGAATGGGGAGCTCGCCCGAAACAAAGTATAGGTTTTCATTATGTGAATAACTTGGAAATCTTAGCTCAAACAGCTTCAAAACCTGTGTGCCCAGCACGGGGATAAAGAAGTGTATTAGATAAAGCCATAAATATGTGTGTCTGATTCTTCTATCCAAAGTTACAGCTATTTATATGAAGTTGTACAAAAACGCTTTTTTTCGTCAAGCCAGTGCGTTTCTTACGATTACATGCATTTGAATGGGGAGCTCGCCCGAAACAAAGTATAGGTTTTCATTATGTGAATAACTTGAAAATCTTAGCTCAAACAGCTTCAAAACATGTGTGCCCAGCACAGGGATATAGAAGTCTATTAGATAAAGCCATAAATATGTGTGTCTGAGTCTTCTATCCAAAGTTACAGCTATTTATATGAAGTTGTACAAAAACGCTTTTTTTCGTCAAGCCAGTGCGTTTCTTACGATTACATGCATTTGAATGGGGAGCTCGCCCGAAACAAAGTATAGGTTTTCATTATGTGAATAACTTGGAAATCTTAGCTCAAACAGCTTAAAAACCTGTGTGCCCAGCACGGGGATAAAGAAGTGTATTAGATAAAGCCATAAATATGTGTGTCTGAGTCTTCTATCCAAAGTTACAGCTATTTATATGAAGTTGTACAAAAACGCTTTTTTTCGTCAAGCCAGTGCTTTTCTTACGATTACATGCATTTGAATGGGGAGCTCGCCCGAAACAAAGTATAGGTTTTCATTATGTGAATAACTTGGAAATCTTAGCTCAAACAGCTTAAAAACATGTGTGCCCAGCACGGGGATATAGAAGTCTATTAGATAAAGCCATAAATATGTGTGTCTGAGTCTTCTATCCAAAGTTACAGCTATTTATATGAAGTTGTACAAAAACGCTTTTTTTCGTCAAGCCAGTGCGTTTCTTACGATTACATGCATTTGAATGGTGAGCTCGCCCGAAACAAAGTATAGGTTTTCATTATGTGAATAACTTGAAAATCTTAGCTCAAACAGCTTAAAAACCTGTGTGCCCAGCACGGGGATATAGAAGTCTATTAGATAAAGCCATAAATATGTGTGTCTGATTCTTCTATCCAAAGTTACAGCTATTTATATGAAGTTGTACAAAAACGCTTTTTTTCGTCAAGCCAGTGCGTTTCTTACGATTACATGCATTTGAATGGGGAGCTCGCCCGAAACAAAGTATAGGTTTTCATTATGTGAATAACTTGGAAATCTTAGCTCAAACAGCTTCAAAACCTGTGTGCCCAGCACGGGGATAAAGAAGTGTATTAGATAAAGCCATAAATATGTGTGTCTGAGTCTTCTATCCAAAGTTACAGCTATTTATATGAAGTTGTACAAAAACGCTTTTTTTCGTCAAGCCAGTGCGTTTCTTACGATTACATGCATTTGAATGGGGAGCTCGCCCGAAACAAAGTATAGGTTTTCATTATGTGAATAACTTGGAAATCTTAGCTCAAACAGCTTCAAAACCTGTGTGCCCAGCACGGGGATATAGAAGTCTATTAGATAAAGCCATAAATATGTGTGTCTGAGTCTTCTATCCAAAGTTACAGCTATTTATATGAAGTTGTACAAAAACGCTTTTTTTCGTAAAGCCAGTGCTTTTCTTACGATTACATGCATTTGAATGGGGAGCTCGCCCGAAACAAAGTATAGGTTTTCATTATGTGAATAACTTGGAAATCTTAGCTCAAACAGCTTCAAAACCTGTGTGCCCAGCACGGGGATAAAGAAGTGTATTAGATAAAGCCATAAATATGTGTGTCTGATTCTTCTATCCAAAGTTACAGCTATTTATATGAAGTTGTACAAAAACGCTTTTTTTCGTAAAGCCAGTGCTTTTCTTACGATTACATGCATTTGAATGGGGAGCTCGCCCGAAACAAAGTATAGGTTTTCATTATGTGAATAACTTGAAAATCTTAGCTCAAACAGCTTCAAAACCTGTGTGCCCAGCACGGGGATATAGAAGTCTATTAGATAAAGCCATAAATGTGTGTGTCTGAGTCTTCTATCAAAAGTTACAGCTATTTATATGAAGTTGTACAAAAACGCTTTTTTTCGTCAAGCCAGTGCGTTTCTTACGATTACATGCATTTGAATGGGGAGCTCGCCCGAAACAAAGTATAGGTTTTCATTATGTGAATAACTTGGAAATCTTAGCTCAAACAGCTTCAAAACCTGTGTGCCCAGCACGGGGATAAAGAAGTGTATTAGATAAAGCCATAAATATGTTTGTCTGAGTCTTCTATCCAAAGTTACAGCTATTTATATGAAGTTGTACAAAAACGCTTTTTTTCGTCAAGCCAGTGCGTTTCTTACGATTACATGCATTTGAATGGGGAGCTCGCCCGAAACAAAGTATAGGTTTTCATTATGTGAATAACTTGGAAATCTTAGCTCAAACAGCTTCAAAACCTGTGTGCCCAGCACGGGGATATAGAAGTCTATTAGATAAAGCCATAAATATGTGTGTCTGAGTCTTCTATCCAAAGTTACAGCTATTTATATGAAGTTGTACAAAAACGCTTTTTTTCGTAAAGCCAGTGCTTTTCTTACGATTACATGCATTTGAATGGGGAGCTCGCCCGAAACAAAGTATAGGTTTTCATTATGTGAATAACTTGGAAATCTTAGCTCAAACAGCTTCAAAACCTGTGTGCCCAGCACGGGGATAAAGAAGTGTATTAGATAAAGCCATAAATATGTGTGTCTGATTCTTCTATCCAAAGTTACAGCTATTTATATGAAGTTGTACAAAAACGCTTTTTTTCGTAAAGCCAGTGCTTTTCTTACGATTACATGCATTTGAATGGGGAGCTCGCCCGAAACAAAGTATAGGTTTTCATTATGTGAATAACTTGAAAATCTTAGCTCAAACAGCTTCAAAACCTGTGTGCCCAGCACGGGGATATAGAAGTCTATTAGATAAAGCCATAAATGTGTGTGTCTGAGTCTTCTATCAAAAGTTACAGCTATTTATATGAAGTTGTACAAAAACGCTTTTTTTCGTCAAGCCAGTGCGTTTCTTACGATTACATGCATTTGAATGGGGAGCTCGCCCGAAACAAAGTATAGGTTTTCATTATGTGAATAACTTGGAAATCTTAGCTCAAACAGCTTCAAAACCTGTGTGCCCAGCACGGGGATAAAGAAGTGTATTAGATAAAGCCATAAATATGTTTGTCTGAGTCTTCTATCCAAAGTTACAGCTATTTATATGAAGTTGTACAAAAACGCTTTTTTTCGTCAAGCCAGTGCGTTTCTTACGATTACATGCATTTGAATGGGGAGCTCGCCCGAAACAAAGTATAGGTTTTCATTATGTGAATAACTTGGAAATCTTAGCTCAGACAGCTTCAAAACCTGTGTGCCCAGCACGGGGATATAGAAGTGTATTAGATAAAGCCATAAATATGTGTGTCTGAGTCTTCTATCCAAAGTTACAGCTATTTATATGAAGTTGTACAAAAACGCTTTTTTTCGTCATGCCAGTGCGTTTCTTACGATTACATGCATTTGAATGGGGAGCTCGCCCGAAACAAAGTATAGGTTTTCATTATGTGAATAACTTGGAAATCTTAGCTCAAACAGCTTCAAAACCTGTGTGCCCAGCACGGGGATAAAGAAGTGTATTAGATAAAGCCATAAATATGTGTGTCTGATTCTTCTATCCAAAGTTACAGCTATTTATATGAAGTTGTACAAAAACGCTTTTTTTCGTAAAGCCAGTGCTTTTCTTACGATTACATGCATTTGAATGGGGAGCTCGCCCGAAACAAAGTATAGGTTTTCATTATGTGAATAACTTGAAAATCTTAGCTCAAACAGCTTCAAAACCTGTGTGCCCAGCACGGGGATATAGAAGTGTATTAGATAAAGCCATAAATATGTGTGTCTGAGTCTTCTATCCAAAGTTACAGCTATTTATATGAAGTTGTACAAAAACGCTTTTTTTCGTCATGCCAGTGCGTTTCTTACGATTACATGCATTTGAATGGGGAGCTCGCCCGAAACAAAGTATAGGTTTTCATTATGTGAATAACTTGGAAATCTTAGCTCAAACAGCTTCAAAACCTGTGTGCCCAGCACGGGGATATAGAAGTGTATTAGATAAAGCCATAAATATGTGTGTCTGAGTCTTCTATCCAAAGTTACAGCTATTTATATGAAGTTGTAAAAAAACGCTTTTTTTCGTCATGCCAGTGCGTTTCTTACGATTACATGCATTTGAATGGGGAGCTCGCCGAAACAAAGTATAGGTTTTCATTATGTGAATAACTTGAAAATCTTAGCTCAAACAGCTTCAAAACCTGTGTGCCCAGCACGGGGATATAAAAGTCTATTAGATAAAGCCATAAATATGTGTGTCTGAGTCTTCTATCCAAAGTTACAGCTATTTATATGAAGTTGTACAAAAACGCTTTTTTTCGTCAAGCCAGTGCGTTTCTTACGATTACATGCATTTGAATGGGGAGCTCGCCCGAAACAAAGTATAGGTTTTCATTATGTGAATAACTTGAAAATCTTAGCTCAAACAGCTTCAAAACATGTGTGCCCAGCAAAGGGATATAGAAGTCTATTAGATAAAGCCATAAATATGTGTGTCTGAGTCTTCTATCCAAAGTTACAGCTATTTATATGAAGTTGTACAAAAACGCTTTTTTTCGTCAAGCCAGTGCTTTTCTTACGATTACATGCATTTGAATGGGGAGCTCGCCCGAAACAAAGTATAGGTTTTCATTATGTGAATAACTTGAAAATCTTAGCTCAAACAGCTTCAAAACATGTGTGCCCAGCACAGGGATATAGAAGTCTATTAGATAAAGCCATAAATATGTGTGTCTGACTCTTCTATCCAAAGTTACAGCTATTTATATGAAGTTGTACAAAAATGCTTTTTTTCGTCAAGCCAGTGCGTTTCTTACGATTACATGCATTTGAATGGGGAGCTCGCCCGAAACAAAGTATAGGTTTTCATTATGTGAATAACTTGGAAATCTTAGCTCAAACAGCTTCAAAACATGTGTGCCCAGCACGGGGATAAAGAAGTGTATTAGATAAAGCCATAAATATGTGTGTCTGAGTCTTCTATCCAAAGTTACAGCTATTTATATGAAGTTGTACAAAAATGCTTTTTTTCGTCAAGCCAGTGCGTTTCTTACGATTACATGCATTTGAATGGGGAGCTCGCCCGAAACAAAGTATAGGTTTTCATTATGTGAATAACTTGAAAATCTTAGCTCAAACAGCTTCAAAACATGTGTGCCCAGCACGGGGATATAGAAGTCTATTAGATAAAGCCATAAATATGTGTGTCTGAGTCTTCTATCCAAAGTTACAGCTATTTATATGAAGTTGTACAAAAACGCTTTTTTTCGTCAAGCCAGTGCGTTTCTTACGATTACATGCATTTGAATGGGGAGCTCGCCCGAAACAAAGTATAGGTTTTCATTATGTGAATAACTTGAAAATCTTAGCTCAAACAGCTTCAAAACATGTGTGCCCAGCACGGGGATAAAGAAGTGTATTAGATAAAGCCATAAATATGTGTGTCTGAGTCTTCTATCCAAAGTTACAGCTATTTATATGAAGTTGTACAAAAACGCTTTTTTTCGTCAAACCAGTGCGTTTCTTACGATTACATGCATTTGAATGGGGAGCTCGCCCGAAACAAAGTATAGGTTTTCATTATGTGAATAACTTGAAAATCTTAGCTCAAACAGCTTCAAAACCTGTGTGCCCAGCACGGGGATATAGAAGTCTATTAGATAAAGCCATAAATATGTGTGTCTGAGTCTTCTATCAAAAGTTACAGCTATTTATATGAAGTTGTACAAAAACGCTTTTTTTCGTCAAGCCAGTGCGTTTCTTACGATTACATGCATTTGAATGGGGAGCTCGCCCGAAACAAAGTATAGGTTTTCATTATGTGAATAACTTGGAAATCTTAGCTCAAACAGCTTCAAAACCTGTGTGCCCAGCACGGGGATAAAGAAGTGTATTAGATAAAGCCATAAATATGTGTGTCTGAGTCTTCTATCCAAAGTTACAGCTATTTATATGAAGTTGTACAAAAATGCTTTTTTTCGTCAAGCCAGTGCGTTTCTTACGATTACATGCATTTGAATGGGGAGCTCGCCCGAAACAAAGTATAGGTTTTCATTATGTGAATAACTTGGAAATCTTAGCTCAAACAGCTTCAAAACCTGTGTGCCCAGCACGGGGATAAAGAAGTGTATTAGATAAAGCCATAAATATGTTTGTCTGAGTCTTCTATCCAAAGTTACAGCTATTTATATGAAGTTGTACAAAAACGCTTTTTTTCGTCAAGCCAGTGCGTTTCTTACGATTACATGCATTTGAATGGGGAGCTCGCCCGAAACAAAGTATAGGTTTTCATTATGTGAATAACTTGGAAATCTTAGCTCAGACAGCTTCAAAACCTGTGTGCCCAGCACGGGGATATAGAAGTGTATTAGATAAAGCCATAAATATGTGTGTCTGAGTCTTCTATCCAAAGTTACAGCTATTTATATGAAGTTGTACAAAAACGCTTTTTTTCGTCATGCCAGTGCGTTTCTTACGATTACATGCATTTGAATGGGGAGCTCGCCCGAAACAAAGTATAGGTTTTCATTATGTGAATAACTTGGAAATCTTAGCTCAAACAGCTTCAAAACCTGTGTGCCCAGCACGGGGATAAAGAAGTGTATTAGATAAAGCCATAAATATGTGTGTCTGATTCTTCTATCCAAAGTTACAGCTATTTATATGAAGTTGTACAAAAACGCTTTTTTTCGTAAAGCCAGTGCTTTTCTTACGATTACATGCATTTGAATGGGGAGCTCGCCCGAAACAAAGTATAGGTTTTCATTATGTGAATAACTTGAAAATCTTAGCTCAAACAGCTTCAAAACCTGTGTGCCCAGCACGGGGATATAGAAGTGTATTAGATAAAGCCATAAATATGTGTGTCTGAGTCTTCTATCCAAAGTTACAGCTATTTATATGAAGTTGTACAAAAACGCTTTTTTTCGTCATGCCAGTGCGTTTCTTACGATTACATGCATTTGAATGGGGAGCTCGCCCGAAACAAAGTATAGGTTTTCATTATGTGAATAACTTGGAAATCTTAGCTCAAACAGCTTCAAAACCTGTGTGCCCAGCACGGGGATATAGAAGTGTATTAGATAAAGCCATAAATATGTGTGTCTGAGTCTTCTATCCAAAGTTACAGCTATTTATATGAAGTTGTACAAAAACGCTTTTTTTCGTCATGCCAGTGCGTTTCTTACGATTACATGCATTTGAATGGGGAGCTCGCCCGAAACAAAGTATAGGTTTTCATTATGTGAATAACTTGAAAATCTTAGCTCAAACAGCTTCAAAACCTGTGTGCCCAGCACGGGGATATAAAAGTCTATTAGATAAAGCCATAAATATGTGTGTCTGAGTCTTCTATCCAAAGTTACAGCTATTTATATGAAGTTGTACAAAAACGCTTTTTTTCGTCAAGCCAGTGCGTTTCTTACGATTACATGCATTTGAATGGGGAGCTCGCCCGAAACAAAGTATAGGTTTTCATTATGTGAATAACTTGAAAATCTTAGCTCAAACAGCTTCAAAACATGTGTGCCCAGCAAAGGGATATAGAAGTCTATTAGATAAAGCCATAAATATGTGTGTCTGAGTCTTCTATCCAAAGTTACAGCTATTTATATGAAGTTGTACAAAAACGCTTTTTTTCGTCAAGCCAGTGCTTTTCTTACGATTACATGCATTTGAATGGGGAGCTCGCCCGAAACAAAGTATAGGTTTTCATTATGTGAATAACTTGAAAATCTTAGCTCAAACAGCTTCAAAACATGTGTGCCCAGCACAGGGATATAGAAGTCTATTAGATAAAGCCATAAATATGTGTGTCTGACTCTTCTATCCAAAGTTACAGCTATTTATATGAAGTTGTACAAAAATGCTTTTTTTCGTCAAGCCAGTGCGTTTCTTACGATTACATGCATTTGAATGGGGAGCTCGCCCGAAACAAAGTATAGGTTTTCATTATGTGAATAACTTGGAAATCTTAGCTCAAACAGCTTCAAAACATGTGTGCCCAGCACGGGGATAAAGAAGTGTATTAGATAAAGCCATAAATATGTGTGTCTGAGTCTTCTATCCAAAGTTACAGCTATTTATATGAAGTTGTACAAAAATGCTTTTTTTCGTCAAGCCAGTGCGTTTCTTACGATTACATGCATTTGAATGGGGAGCTCGCCCGAAACAAAGTATAGGTTTTCATTATGTGAATAACTTGAAAATCTTAGCTCAAACAGCTTCAAAACATGTGTGCCCAGCACGGGGATATAGAAGTCTATTAGATAAAGCCATAAATATGTGTGTCTGAGTCTTCTATCCAAAGTTACAGCTATTTATATGAAGTTGTACAAAAACGCTTTTTTTCGTCAAGCCAGTGCGTTTCTTACGATTACATGCATTTGAATGGGGAGCTCGCCCGAAACAAAGTATAGGTTTTCATTATGTGAATAACTTGAAAATCTTAGCTCAAACAGCTTCAAAACATGTGTGCCCAGCACGGGGATAAAGAAGTGTATTAGATAAAGCCATAAATATGTGTGTCTGAGTCTTCTATCCAAAGTTACAGCTATTTATATGAAGTTGTACAAAAACGCTTTTTTTCGTCAAACCAGTGCGTTTCTTACGATTACATGCATTTGAATGGGGAGCTCGCCCGAAACAAAGTATAGGTTTTCATTATGTGAATAACTTGAAAATCTTAGCTCAAACAGCTTCAAAACCTGTGTGCCCAGCACGGGGATATAGAAGTCTATTAGATAAAGCCATAAATATGTGTGTCTGAGTCTTCTATCAAAAGTTACAGCTATTTATATGAAGTTGTACAAAAACGCTTTTTTTCGTCAAGCCAGTGCGTTTCTTACGATTACATGCATTTGAATGGGGAGCTCGCCCGAAACAAAGTATAGGTTTTCATTATGTGAATAACTTGGAAATCTTAGCTCAAACAGCTTCAAAACCTGTGTGCCCAGCACGGGGATAAAGAAGTGTATTAGATAAAGCCATAAATATGTGTGTCTGAGTCTTCTATCCAAAGTTACAGCTATTTATATGAAGTTGTACAAAAATGCTTTTTTTCGTCAAGCCAGTGCGTTTCTTACGATTACATGCATTTGAATGGGGAGCTCGCCCGAAACAAAGTATAGGTTTTCATTATGTGAATAACTTGGAAATCTTAGCTCAAACAGCTTCAAAACATGTGTGCCCAGCAAAGGGATATAGAAGTCTATTAGATAAAGCCATAAATATGTGTGTCTGAGTCTTCTATCCAAAGTTACAGCTATTTATATGAAGTTGTACAAAAACGCTTTTTTTCGTCAAGCCAGTGCTTTTCTTACGATTACATGCATTTGAATGGGGAGCTCGCCCGAAACAAAGTATAGGTTTTCATTATGTGAATAACTTGAAAATCTTAGCTCAAACAGCTTCAAAACATGTGTGCCCAGCACAGGGATATAGAAGTCTATTAGATAAAGCCATAAATATGTGTGTCTGAGTCTTCTATCCAAAGTTACAGCTATTTATATGAAGTTGTACAAAAACGCTTTTTTTCGTCAAGCCAGTGCTTTTCTTACGATTACATGCATTTGAATTGGGAGCTCGCCCGAAACAAAGTATAGGTTTTCATTATGTGAATAACTTGAAAATCTTAGCTCAAACAGCTTCAAAACCTGTGTGCCCAGCACGGGGATAAAGAAGTGTATTAGATAAAGCCATAAATATGTGTGTCTGAGTCTTCTATCCAAAGTTACAGCTATTTATATGAAGTTGTACAAAAACGCTTTTTTTCGTCAAACCAGTGCGTTTCTTACGATTACATGCATTTGAATGGGGAGCTCGCCCGAAACAAAGTATAGGTTTTCATTATGTGAATAACTTGGAAATCTTAGCTCAAACAGCTTAAAAACATGTGTGCCCAGCACGGGGATAAAGAAGTGTATTAGATAAAGCCATAAATATGTGTGTCTGAGTCTTCTATCCAAAGTTACAGCTATTTATATGAAGTTGTACAAAAACGCTTTTTTTCGTCAAGCCAGTGCTTTTCTTACGATTACATGCATTTGAATGGGGAGCTCGCCCGAAACAAAGTATAGGTTTTCATTATGTGAATAACTTGAAAATCTTAGCTCAAACAGCTTCAAAACATGTGTGCCCAGCACAGGGATATAGAAGTCTATTAGATAAAGCCATAAATATGTGTGTCTGAGTCTTCTATCCAAAGTTACAGCTATTTATATGAAGTTGTACAAAAACGCTTTTTTTCGTCAAGCCAGTGCTTTTCTTACGATTACATGCATTTGAATGGGGAGCTCGCCCGAAACAAAGTATAGGTTTTCATTATGTGAATAACTTGAAAATCTTAGCTCAAACAGCTTAAAAACATGTGTGCCCAGCACGGGGATATAGAAGTCTGTTAGATAAAGCCATAAATATGTGTGTCTGAGTCTTCTATCCAAAGTTACAGCTATTTATATGAAGTTGTACAAAAACTTTTTTTTTCGTCAAGACAGTGCTTTTCTTACGATTACATGCATTTGAATGGGGAGCTCGCCCGAAACAAAGTATAGGTTTTCATTATGTGAATAACTTGAAAATCTTAGCTCAAACAGCTTCAAAACCTGTGTGCCCAGCACGGGGATATAGAAGTCTATTAGATAAAGCCATAAATATGTGTGTCTGAGTCTTCTATCCAAAGTTACAGCTATTTATATGAAGTTGTACAAAAACGCTTTTTTTCGTCAAACCAGTGCGTTTCTTACGATTACATGCATTTGAATGGGGAGCTCGCCCGAAACAAAGTATAGGTTTTCATTATGTGAATAACTTTAAAATCTTAGCTCAAACAGCTTAAAAACATGTGTGCCCATCACGGGGATATAGAAGTCTATTAGATAAAGCCATAAATATGTGTGTCTGAGTCTTCTATCCAAAGTTACAGCTATTTATATGAAGTTGTACAAAAACGCTTTTTTTCGTCAAGACAGTGCTTTTCTTACGATTACATGCATTTGAATGGGGAGCTCGCCCGAAACAAAGTATAGGTTTACATTATGTGAATAACTTGAAAATCTTAGCTCAAACAGCTTCAAAACCTGTGTGCCCAGCACGGGGATATAGAAGTCTATTAGATAAAGCCATAAATATGTGTGTCTGAGTCTTCTATCAAAAGTTACAGCTATTTATATGAAGTTGTACAAAAACGCTTTTTTTCGTCAAGCCAGTGCGTTTCTTACGATTACATGCATTTGAATGGGGAGCTCGCCCGAAACAAAGTATAGGTTTTCATTATGTGAATAACTTGGAAATCTTAGCTCAAACAGCTTCAAAACCTGTGTGCCCAGCACGGGGATAAAGAAGTGTATTAGATAAAGCCATAAATATGTGTGTCTGAGTCTTCTATCCAAAGTTACAGCTATTTATATGAAGTTGTACAAAAATGCTTTTTTTCGTCAAGCCAGTGCGTTTCTTACGATTACATGCATTTGAATGGGGAGCTCGCCCGAAACAAAGTATAGGTTTTCATTATGTGAATAACTTGGAAATCTTAGCTCAAACAGCTTCAAAACCTGTGTGCCCAGCACGGGGATATAGAAGTCTATTAGATAAAGCCATAAATATGTGTGTCTGAGTCTTCTATCCAAAGTTACAGCTATTTATATGAAGTTGTACAAAAACGCTTTTTTTCGTCAAGCCAGTGCGTTTCTTACGATTACATGCATTTGAATGGGGAGCTCGCCCGAAACAAAGTATAGGTTTTCATTATGTGAATAACTTGAAAATCTTAGCTCAAACAGCTTCAAAACATGTGTGCCCAGCACAGGGATATAGAAGTATATTAGATAAAGCCATAAATATGTGTGTCTGAGTCTTCTATCCAAAGTTACAGCTATTTATATGAAGTTGTACAAAAACGCTTTTTTTCGTCAAGCCAGTGCTTTTCTTACGATTACATGCATTTGAATTGGGAGCTCGCCCGAAACTAAGTATAGGTTTTCATTATGTGAATAACTTGAAAATCTTAGCTCAAACAGCTTCAAAACCTGTGTGCCCAGCACGGGGATAAAGAAGTGTATTAGATAAAGCCATAAATATGTGTGTCTGAGTCTTCTATCCAAAGTTACAGCTATTTATATGAAGTTGTACAAAAACGCTTTTTTTCGTCAAGCCAGTGCGTTTCTTACGATTACATGCATTTGAATGGGGAGCTCGCCCGAAACAAAGTATAGGTTTTCATTATGTGAATAACTTGGAAATCTTAGCTCAAACAGCTTAAAAACATGTGTGCCCAGCACGGGGATAAAGAAGTGTATTAGATAAAGCCATAAATATGTGTGTCTGAGTCTTCTATCCAAAGTTACAGCTATTTATATGAAGTTGTACAAAAACGCTTTTTTTCGTCAAACCAGTGCGTTTCTTACGATTACATGCATTTGAATGGGGAGCCCGCCCGAAACAAAGTATAGGTTTTCATTATGTGAATAACTTTAAAATCTTAGCTCAAACAGCTTAAAAACATGTGTGCCCATCACGGGGATATAGAAGTCTATTAGATAAAGCCATAAATATGTGTGTCTGAGTCTTCTATCCAAAGTTACAGCTATTTATATGAAGTTGTACAAAAACGCTTTTTTTCGTCAAGACAGTGCTTTTCTTACGATTACATGCATTTGAATGGGGAGCTCGCCCGAAACAAAGTATAGGTTTTCATTATGTGAATAACTTGAAAATCTTAGCTCAAACAGCTTCAAAACCTGTGTGCCCAGCACGGGGATATAGAAGTCTATTAGATAAAGCCATAAATATGTGTGTCTGAGTCTTCTATCCAAAGTTACAGCTATTTATATGAAGTTGTACAAAAACGCTTTTTTTCGTCAAGCCAGTGCTTTTCTTACGATTACATGCATTTGAATGGGGAGCTCGCCCGAAACAAAGTATAGGTTTTCATTATGTGAATAACTTGAAAATCTTAGCTCAAACAGCTTCAAAACATGTGTGCCCAGCACAGGGATATAGAAGTCTATTAGATAAAGCCATAAATATGTGTGTCTGAGTCTTCTATCCAAAGTTACAGCTATTTATATGAAGTTGTACAAAAACGCTTTTTTTCGTCAAGCCAGTGCTTTTCTTACGATTACATGCATTTGAATTGGGAGCTCGCCCGAAACAAAGTATAGGTTTTCATTATGTGAATAACTTGAAAATCTTAGCTCAAACAGCTTCAAAACCTGTGTGCCCAGCACGGGGATATAGAAGTCTATTAGATAAAGCCATAAATGTGTGTGTCTGAGTCTTCTATCAAAAGTTACAGCTATTTATATGAAGTTGTACAAAAACGCTTTTTTTCGTCAAGCCAGTGCGTTTCTTACGATTACATGCATTTGAATGGGGAGCTCGCCCGAAACAAAGTATAGGTTTTCATTATGTGAATAACTTGGAAATCTTAGCTCAAACAGCTTCAAAACCTGTGTGCCCAGCACGGGGATAAAGAAGTGTATTAGATAAAGCCATAAATATGTGTGTCTGAGTCTTCTATCCAAAGTTACAGCTATTTATATGAAGTTGTACAAAAACGCTTTTTTTCGTCAAACCAGTGCGTTTCTTACGATTACATGCATTTGAATGGGGAGCTCGCCCGAAACAAAGTATAGGTTTTCATTATGTGAATAACTTGGAAATCTTAGCTCAAACAGCTTAAAAACATGTGTGCCCAGCACGGGGATAAAGAAGTGTATTAGATAAAGCCATAAATATGTGTGTCTGAGTCTTCTATCCAAAGTTACAGCTATTTATATGAAGTTGTACAAAAACGCTTTTTTTCGTCAAGCCAGTGCGTTTCTTACGATTACATGCATTTGAATGGGGAGCTCGCCCGAAACAAAGTATAGGTTTTCATTATGTGAATAACTTGGAAATCTTAGCTCAAACAGCTTCAAAACCTGTGTGCCCAGCACGGGGATATAGAAGTCTATTAGATAAAGCCATAAATATGTGTGTCTGAGTCTTCTATCCAAAGTTACAGCTATTTATATGAAGTTGTACAAAAACGCTTTTTTTCGTCAAGCCAGTGCGTTTCTTACGATTACATGCATTTGAATGGGGAGCTCGCCCGAAACAAAGTATAGGTTTTCATTATGTGAATAACTTTAAAATCTTAGCTCAAACAGCTTCAAAACCTGTGTGCCCAGCACGGGGATAAAGAAGTGTATTAGATAAAGCCATAAATATGTGTGTCTGAGTCTTCTATCCAAAGTTACAGCTATTTATATGAAGTTGTACAAAAACGCTTTTTTTCGTCAAGCCAGTGCTTTTCTTACGATTACATGCATTTGAATGGGGAGCTCGCCCGAAACAAAGTATAGGTTTTCATTATGTGAATAACTTGAAAATCTTAGCTCAAACAGCTTCAAAACATGTGTGCCCAGCACAGGGATATAGAAGTCTATTAGATAAAGCCATAAATATGTGTGTCTGAGTCTTCTATCCAAAGTTACAGCTATTTATATGAAGTTGTACAAAAACGCTTTTTTTCGTCAACCCAGTGCTTTTCTTACGATTACATGCATTTGAATGGGGAGCTCGCCCGAAACAAAGTATAGGTTTTCATTATGTGAATAACTTGAAAATCTTAGCTCAAACAGCTTAAAAACATGTGTGCCCAGCACGGGGATATAGAAGTCTATTAGATAAAGCCATAAATATGTGTGTCTGAGTCTTCTATCCAAAGTTACAGCTATTTATATGAAGTTGTACAAAAACGCTTTTTTTCGTCAAACCAGTGCGTTTCTTACGATTACATGCATTTGAATGGGGAGCTCGCCCGAAACAAAGTATAGGTTTTCATTATGTGAATAACTTTAAAATCTTAGCTCAAACAGCTTAAAAACATGTGTGCCCAGCACGGGGATATAGAAGTCTATTAGATAAAGCCATAAATATGTGTGTCTGAGTCTTCTATCCAAAGTTACAGCTATTTATATGAAGTTGTACAAAAACGCTTTTTTTCGTCAAGACAGTGCTTTTCTTACGATTACATGCATTTGAATGGGGAGCTCCCCCGAAACAAAGTATAGGTTTTCATTATGTGAATAACTTGAAAATCTTAGCTCAAACAGCTTCAAAACCTGTGTGCCCAGCACGGGGATATAGAAGTCTATTAGATAAAGCCATAAATATGTGTGTCTGAGTCTTCTATCAAAAGTTACAGCTATTTATATGAAGTTGTACAAAAACGCTTTTTTTCGTCAAGCCAGTGCGTTTCTTACGATTACATGCATTTGAATGGGGAGCTCGCCCGAAACAAAGTATAGGTTTTCATTATGTGAATAACTTGAAAATCTTAGCTCAAACAGCTTCAAAACCTGTGTGCCCAGCACGGGGATATAGAAGTCTATTAGATAAAGCCATAAATATGTGTGTCTGAGTCTTCTATCCAAAGTTACAGCTATTTATATGAAGTTGTACAAAAACGCTTTTTTTCGTCAAGCCAGTGCTTTTCTTACGATTACATGCATTTGAATGGGGAGCTCGCCCGAAACAAAGTATAGGTTTTCATTATGTGAATAACTTGAAAATCTTAGCTCAAACAGCTTCAAAACATGTGTGCCCAGCACAGGGATATAGAAGTCTATTAGATAAAGCCATAAATATGTGTGTCTGAGTCTTCTATCCAAAGTTACAGCTATTTATATGAAGTTGTACAAAAACGCTTTTTTTCGTCAAGCCAGTGCTTTTCTTACGATTACATGCATTTGAATTGGGAGCTCGCCCGAAACAAAGTATAGGTTTTCATTATGTGAATAACTTGAAAATCTTAGCTCAAACAGCTTCAAAACCTGTGTGCCCAGCACGGGGATAAAGAAGTGTATTAGATAAAGCCATAAATATGTGTGTCTGAGTCTTCTATCCAAAGTTACAGCTATTTATATGAAGTTGTACAAAAACGCTTTTTTTCGTCAAACCAGTGCGTTTCTTACGATTACATGCATTTGAATGGGGAGCTCGCCCGAAACAAAGTATAGGTTTTCATTATGTGAATAACTTGGAAATCTTAGCTCAAACAGCTTAAAAACATGTGTGCCCAGCACGGGGATAAAGAAGTGTATTAGATAAAGCCATAAATATGTGTGTCTGAGTCTTCTATCCAAAGTTACAGCTATTTATATGAAGTTGTACAAAAACGCTTTTTTTCGTCAAGCCAGTGCGTTTCTTACGATTACATGCATTTGAATGGGGAGCTCGCCCGAAACAAAGTATAGGTTTTCATTATGTGAATAACTTGGAAATCTTAGCTCAAACAGCTTCAAAACCTGTGTGCCCAGCACGGGGATATAGAAGTCTATTAGATAAAGCCATAAATATGTGTGTCTGAGTCTTCTATCCAAAGTTACAGCTATTTATATGAAGTTGTACAAAAACGCTTTTTTTCGTCAAGCCAGTGCGTTTCTTACGATTACATGCATTTGAATGGGGAGCTCGCCCGAAACAAAGTATAGGTTTTCATTATGTGAATAACTTGAAAATCTTAGCTCAAACAGCTTCAAAACCTGTGTGCCCAGCACGGGGATAAAGAAGTGTATTAGATAAAGCCATAAATATGCGTGTCTGAGTCTTCTATCCAAAGTTACAGCTATTTATATGAAGTTGTACAAAAACGCTTTTTTTCGTCAAGCCAGTGCGTTTCTTACGATTACATGCATTTGAATGGGGAGCTCGCCCGAAACAAAGTATAGGTTTTCATTATGTGAATAACTTTAAAATCTTAGCTCAAACAGCTTCAAAACCTGTGTGCCCAGCACGGGGATAAAGAAGTGTATTAGATAAAGCCATAAATATGTGTGTCTGAGTCTTCTATCCAAAGTTACAGCTATTTATATGAAGTTGTACAAAAACGCTTTTTTTCGTCAAGCCAGTGCTTTTCTTACGATTACATGCATTTGAATTGGGAGCTCGCCCGAAACAAAGTATAGGTTTTCATTATGTGAATAACTTGAAAATCTTAGCTCAAACAGCTTCAAAACCTGTGTGCCCAGCACGGGGATAAAGAAGTGTATTAGATAAAGCCATAAATATGTGTGTCTGAGTCTTCTATCCAAAGTTACAGCTATTTATATGAAGTTGTACAAAAACGCTTTTTTTCGTCAAACCAGTGCGTTTCTTACGATTACATGCATTTGAATGGGGAGCTCGCCCGAAACAAAGTATAGGTTTTCATTATGTGAATAACTTGGAAATCTTAGCTCAAACAGCTTAAAAACATGTGTGCCCAGCACGGGGATAAAGAAGTGTATTAGATAAAGCCATAAATATGTGTGTCTGAGTCTTCTATCCAAAGTTACAGGTATTTATATGAAGTTGTACAAAAACGCTTTTTTTCGTCAAGCCAGTGCGTTTCTTACGATTACATGCATTTGAATGGGGAGCTCGCCCGAAACAAAGTATAGGTTTTCATTATGTGAATAACTTGGAAATCTTAGCTCAAACAGCTTCAAAACCTGTGTGCCCAGCACGGGGATATAGAAGTCTATTAGATAAAGCCATAAATATGTGTGTCTGAGTCTTCTATCCAAAGTTACAGCTATTTATATGAAGTTGTACAAAAACGCTTTTTTTCGTCAAGCCAGTGCGTTTCTTACGATTACATGCATTTGAATGGGGAGCTCGCCCGAAACAAAGTATAGGTTTTCATTATGTGAATAACTTTAAAATCTTAGCTCAAACAGCTTCAAAACCTGTGTGCCCAGCACGGGGATAAAGAAGTGTATTAGATAAAGCCATAAATATGTGTGTCTGAGTCTTCTATCCAAAGTTACAGCTATTTATATGAAGTTGTACAAAAACGCTTTTTTTCGTCAAGCCAGTGCTTTTCTTACGATTACATGCATTTGAATGGGGAGCTCGCCCGAAACAAAGTATAGGTTTTCATTATGTGAATAACTTGAAAATCTTAGCTCAAACAGCTTCAAAACATGTGTGCCCAGCACAGGGATATAGAAGTCTATTAGATAAAGCCATAAATATGTGTGTCTGAGTCTTCTATCCAAAGTTACAGCTATTTATATGAAGTTGTACAAAAACGCTTTTTTTCGTCAACCCAGTGCTTTTCTTACGATTACATGCATTTGAATGGGGAGCTCGCCCGAAACAAAGTATAGGTTTTCATTATGTGAATAACTTGAAAATCTTAGCTCAAACAGCTTAAAAACATGTGTGCCCAGCACGGGGATATAGAAGTCTATTAGATAAAGCCATAAATATGTGTGTCTGAGTCTTCTATCCAAAGTTACAGCTATTTATATGAAGTTGTACAAAAACGCTTTTTTTCGTCAAACCAGTGCGTTTCTTACGATTACATGCATTTGAATGGGGAGCTCGCCCGAAACAAAGTATAGGTTTTCATTATGTGAATAACTTTAAAATCTTAGCTCAAACAGCTTAAAAACATGTGTGCCCAGCACGGGGATATAGAAGTCTATTAGATAAAGCCATAAATATGTGTGTCTGAGTCTTCTATCCAAAGTTACAGCTATTTATATGAAGTTGTACAAAAACGCTTTTTTTCGTCAAGACAGTGCTTTTCTTACGATTACATGCATTTGAATGGGGAGCTCCCCCGAAACAAAGTATAGGTTTTCATTATGTGAATAACTTGAAAATCTTAGCTCAAACAGCTTCAAAACCTGTGTGCCCAGCACGGGGATATAGAAGTCTATTAGATAAAGCCATAAATATGTGTGTCTGAGTCTTCTATCAAAAGTTACAGCTATTTATATGAAGTTGTACAAAAACGCTTTTTTTCGTCAAGCCAGTGCGTTTCTTACGATTACATGCATTTGAATGGGGAGCTCGCCCGAAACAAAGTATAGGTTTTCATTATGTGAATAACTTGGAAATCTTAGCTCAAACAGCTTCAAAACCTGTGTGCCCAGCACGGGGATAAAGAAGTGTATTAGATAAAGCCATAAATATGTGTGTCTGAGTCTTCTATCCAAAGTTACAGCTATTTATATGAAGTTGTACAAAAACGCTTTTTTTCGTCAAACCAGTGCGTTTCTTACGATTACATGCATTTGAATGGGGAGCTCGCCCGAAACAAAGTATAGGTTTTCATTATGTGAATAACTTGGAAATCTTAGCTCAAACAGCTTAAAAACATGTGTGCCCAGCACGGGGATAAAGAAGTGTATTAGATAAAGCCATAAATATGTGTGTCTGAGTCTTCTATCCAAAGTTACAGCTATTTATATGAAGTTGTACAAAAACGCTTTTTTTCGTCAAGCCAGTACTTTTCTTACGATTACATGCATTTGAATGGGGAGCTCGCCCGAAACAAAGTATAGGTTTTCATTATGTGAATAACTTGAAAATCTTAGCTCAAACAGCTTCAAAACCTGTGTGCCCAGCACGGGGATAAAGAAGTGTATTAGATAAAGCCATAAATATGTGTGTCTGAGTCTTCTATCCAAAGTTACAGCTATTTATATGAAGTTGTACAAAAACGCTTTTTTTCGTCAAACCAGTGCGTTTCTTACGATTACATGCATTTGAATGGGGAGCTCGCCCGAAACAAAGTATAGGTTTTCATTATGTGAATAACTTTAAAATCTTAGCTCAAACAGCTTAAAAACATGTGTGCCCAGCACGGGGATATAGAAGTGTATTAGATAAAGCCATAAATATGTGTGTCTGAGTCTTCTATCCAAAGTTACAGCTATTTATATGAAGTTGTACAAAAACGCTTTTTTTCGTCAAGCCAGTGCGTTTCTTACGATTACATGCATTTGAATGGGGAGCTCGCCCGAAACAAAGTATAGGTTTTCATTATGTGAATAACTTGGAAATCTTAGCTCAGACAGCTTCAAAACCTGTGTGCCCAGCACGGGGATATAGAAGTGTATTAGATAAAGCCATAAATATGTGTGTCTGAGTCTTCTATCCAAAGTTACAGCTATTTATATGAAGTTGTACAAAAACGCTTTTTTTCGTCAAGACAGTGCTTTTCTTACGATTACATGCATTTGAATGGGGAGCTCCCCCGAAACAAAGTATAGGTTTTCATTATGTGAATAACTTGAAAATCTTAGCTCAAACAGCTTCAAAACCTGTGTGCCCAGCACGGGGATATAGAAGTCTATTAGATAAAGCCATAAATATGTGTGTCTGAGTCTTCTATCAAAAGTTACAGCTATTTATATGAAGTTGTACAAAAACGCTTTTTTTCGTCAAGCCAGTGCGTTTCTTACGATTACATGCATTTGAATGGGGAGCTCGCCCGAAACAAAGTATAGGTTTTCATTATGTGAATAACTTGGAAATCTTAGCTCAAACAGCTTCAAAACCTGTGTACCCAGCACGGGGATAAAGAAGTGTATTAGATAAAGCCATAAATATGTGTGTCTGAGTCTTCTATCCAAAGTTACAGCTATTTATATGAAGTTGTACAAAAACGCTTTTTTTCGTCAAGCCAGTGCGTTTCTTACGATTACATGCATTTGAATGGGGAGCTCGCCCGAAACAAAGTATAGGTTTTCATTATGTGAATAACTTGGAAATCTTAGCTCAAACAGCTTCAAAACCTGTGTGCCCAGCACGGGGATATAGAAGTCTATTAGATAAAGCCATAAATATGTGTGTCTGAGTCTTCTATCCAAAGTTACAGCTATTTATATGAAGTTGTACAAAAACGCTTTTTTTCGTCAAGCCAGTGCGTTTCTTACGATTACATGCATTTGAATGGGGAGCTCGCCCGAAACAAAGTATAGGTTTTCATTATGTGAATAACTTGAAAATCTTAGCTCAAACAGCTTCAAAACATGTGTGCCCAGCAAAGGGATATAGAAGTCTATTAGATAAAGCCATAAATATGTGTGTCTGAGTCTTCTATCCAAAGTTACAGCTATTTATATGAAGTTGTACAAAAACGCTTTTTTTCGTCAAGCCAGTGCGTTTCTTACGATTACATGCATTTGAATGGGGAGCTCGCCCGAAACAAAGTATAGGTTTTCATTATGTGAATAACTTTAAAATCTTAGCTCAAACAGCTTAAAAACCTGTGTGCCCAGCACGGGGATAAAGAAGTGTATTAGATAAAGCCATAAATATGTGTGTCTGAGTCTTCTATCCAAAGTTACAGCTATTTATATGAAGTTGTACAAAAACGCTTTTTTTCGTCAAGCCAGTGCTTTTCTTACGATTACATGCATTTGAATGGGGAGCTCGCACGAAACAAAGTATAGGTTTTCATTATGTGAATAACTTGGAAATCTTAGCTCAAACAGCTTCAAAACCTGTGTGCCCAGCACGGGGATAAAGAAGTGTATTAGATAAAGCCATAAATATGTGTGTCTGAGTCTTCTATCCAAAGTTACAGCTATTTATATGAAGTTGTACAAAAACGCTTTTTTTCGTCAAGCCAGTGCGTTTCTTACGATTACATGCATTTGAATGGGGAGCTCGCCCGAAACAAAGTATAGGTTTTCATTATGTGAATAACTTGGAAATCTTAGCTCAAACAGCTTCAAAACCTGTGTGCCCAGCACGGGGATAAAGAAGTGTATTAGATAAAGCCATAAATATGTGTGTCTGAGTCTTCTATCCAAAGTTACAGCTATTTATATGAAGTTGTACAAAAACGGTTTTTTTCGTCAAACCAGTGCGTTTCTTACGATTACATGCATTTGAATGGGGAGCTCGCCCGAAACAAAGTATAGGTTTTCATTATGTGAATAACTTGGAAATCTTAGCTCAAACAGCTTAAAAACATGTGTGCCCAGCACGGGGATAAAGAAGTGTATTAGATAAAGCCATAAATATGTGTGTCTGAGTCTTCTATCCAAAGTTACAGGTATTTATATGAAGTTGTACAAAAACGCTTTTTTTCGTCAAGCCAGTGCGTTTCTTACGATTACATGCATTTGAATGGGGAGCTCGCCCGAAACAAAGTATAGGTTTTCATTATGTGAATAACTTGGAAATCTTAGCTCAAACAGCTTCAAAACCTGTGTGCCCAGCACGGGGATATAGAAGTCTATTAGATAAAGCCATAAATATGTGTGTCTGAGTCTTCTATCCAAAGTTACAGCTATTTATATGAAGTTGTACAAAAACGCTTTTTTTCGTCAAGCCAGTGCGTTTCTTACGATTACATGCATTTGAATGGGGAGCTCGCCCGAAACAAAGTATAGGTTTTCATTATGTGAATAACTTTAAAATCTTAGCTCAAACAGCTTCAAAACCTGTGTGCCCAGCACGGGGATAAAGAAGTGTATTAGATAAAGCCATAAATATGTGTGTCTGAGTCTTCTATCCAAAGTTACAGCTATTTATATGAAGTTGTACAAAAACGCTTTTTTTCGTCAAGCCAGTGCTTTTCTTACGATTACATGCATTTGAATGGGGAGCTCGCCCGAAACAAAGTATAGGTTTTCATTATGTGAATAACTTGAAAATCTTAGCTCAAACAGCTTCAAAACATGTGTGCCCAGCACAGGGATATAGAAGTCTATTAGATAAAGCCATAAATATGTGTGTCTGAGTCTTCTATCCAAAGTTACAGCTATTTATATGAAGTTGTACAAAAACGCTTTTTTTCGTCAAGCCAGTGCTTTTCTTACGATTACATGCATTTGAATGGGGAGCTCGCCCGAAACAAAGTATAGGTTTTCATTATGTGAATAACTTTAAAATCTTAGCTCAAACAGCTTAAAAACATGTGTGCCCAGCACGGGGATATAGAAGTCTATTAGATAAAGCCATAAATATGTGTGTCTGATTCTTCTATCCAAAGTTACAGCTATTTATATGAAGTTGTACAAAAACGCTCAAACAGCTTCAAAACCTGTGTGCCCAGCACGGGGATAAAGAAGTGTATTAGATAAAGCCATAAATATGTTTGTCTGAGTCTTCTATCCAAAGTTACAGCTATTTATATGAAGTTGTACAAAAACGCTTTTTTTCGTCAAGCCAGTGCTTTTCTTACGATTACATGCATTTGAATTGGGAGCTCGCCCGAAACAAAGTATAGGTTTTCATTATGTGAATAACTTGAAAATCTTAGCTCAAACAGCTTCAAAACCTGTGTGCCCAGCACGGGGATAAAGAAGTGTATTAGATAAAGCCATAAATATGTGTGTCTGAGTCTTCTATCCAAAGTTACAGCTATTTATATGAAGTTGTACAAAAACGCTTTTTTTTGTCAAACCAGTGCGTTTCTTACGATTACATGCATTTGAATGGGGAGCTCGCCCGAAACAAAGTTTAGGTTTTCATTATGTGAATAACTTGGAAATCTTAGCTCAAACAGCTTCAAAACATGTGTGCCCAGCACGGGGATAAAGAAGTGTATTAGATAAAGCCATAAATATGTGTGTCTGAGTCTTCTATCCAAAGTTACAGGTATTTATATGAAGTTGTACAAAAACGCTTTTTTTCGTCAAGCCAGTGCGTTTCTTACGATTACATGCATTTGAATGGGGAGCTCGCCCGAAACAAAGTATAGGTTTTCATTATGTGAATAACTTGGAAATCTTAGCTCAAACAGCTTCAAAACCTGTGTGCCCAGCACGGGGATATAGAAGTCTATTAGATAAAGCCATAAATATGTGTGTCTGAGTCTTCTATCCAAAGTTACAGCTATTTATATGAAGTTGTACAAAAACGCTTTTTTTCGTCAAGCCAGTGCGTTTCTTACGATTACATGCATTTGAATGGGGAGCTCGCCCGAAACAAAGTATAGGTTTTCATTATGTGAATAACTTTAAAATCTTAGCTCAAACAGCTTCAAAACCTGTGTGCCCAGCACGGGGATAAAGAAGTGTATTAGATAAAGCCATAAATATGTGTGTCTGAGTCTTCTATCCAAAGTTACAGCTATTTATATGAAGTTGTACAAAAACGCTTTTTTTCGTCAAGCCAGTGCTTTTCTTACGATTACATGCATTTGAATGGGGAGCCCGCCCGAAACAAAGTATAGGTTTTCATTATGTGAATAACTTGGATATTTTAGCTCAAACAGCTTCAAAACCTGTGTGCCCAGCACGGGGATAAAGAAGTGTATTAGATAAAGCCATAAATATGTGTGTCTGAGTCTTCTATCCAAAGTTACAGCTATTTATATGAAGTTGTACAAAAACGCTTTTTTTCGTCAAACCAGTGCGTTTCTTACGATTACATGCATTTGAATGGGGAGCTCGCCCGAAACAAAGTATAGGTTTTCATTATGTGAATAACTTGGAAATCTTAGCTCAAACAGCTTAAAAACATGTGTGCCCAGCACGGGGATAAAGAAGTGTATTAGATAAAGCCATAAATATGTGTGTCTGAGTCTTCTATCCAAAGTTACAGCTATTTATATGAAGTTGTACAAAAACGCTTTTTTTCGTCAAGCCAGTGCTTTTCTTACGATTACATGCATTTGAATGGGGAGCCCGCCCGAAACAAAGTATAGGTTTTCATTATGTGAATAACTTGGATATTTTAGCTCAAACAGCTTCAAAACCTGTGTGCCCAGCACGGGGATAAAGAAGTGTATTAGATAAAGCCATAAATATGTGTGTCTGAGTCTTCTATCCAAAGTTACAGCTATTTATATGAAGTTGTACAAAAACGCTTTTTTTCGTCAAACCAGTGCGTTTCTTACGATTACATGCATTTGAATGGGGAGCTCGCCCGAAACAAAGTATAGGTTTTCATTATGTGAATAACTTGGAAATCTTAGCTCAAACAGCTTAAAAACATGTGTGCCCAGCACGGGGATAAAGAAGTGTATTAGATAAAGCCATAAATATGTGTGTCTGAGTCTTCTATCCAAAGTTACAGCTATTTATATGAAGTTGTACAAAAACGCTT